>NC_080065.1:180898592-181224425 GCF_949987535.1 Balaenoptera acutorostrata
CCAATGAAGTGCAATAAATCCTCAGAATAACCCAAATGAGCTTGGTACTGACTGAGGCATCCAGAATTTAAGTTGCATCCAAGGTTTATAAGAATAGAGTCAGGATTCAAACCCAAGACTATCTGATGCTCTAATCCAGGGGTTGGCAATTTTTTTCTGTAAAGGGCCAGATAGGAAACATGTTTGGCTTTGTGGTGAGATGGGGTCTGATGCAAATACTCAACTCTGCCTTTGCATTGTGAAAGCTGCCGTGTAGACAATACGTAAATGAAGGGGTATGGTTGTGTGCCAATAAAACTTTATTTGCAAAAACAGGCAGCAAGCAGGCTGGGATTTGCTGGTCCCTGCTCTAAGCCTGTAACCACTGTGGGGCAGGTCTCTATCCCCAGAAAGGGCTTGGGGTCTACACCTGTCAAGAGAGGCACTGCTGGGGCTTGGACCTGATTAAGGATATTTCTCCCCATTTACTGGGTGACTTCAGGCAGATGTCAAGTCACCTTCCTGAGTTTGACCCAGAGGGTGTACCCTGCTATGAATTGAGCCCTTTGCAATGATCTGTTTATACCTCACAATGACCCTCTAAGGGAAAATCTGCTAGTGTCTCCATTGACGGCTGAGAGAATGGAAATCTGGGGAGCTGAATAGACTTTCTCAAGGTCATACATCCAACACTCAAACCCAGATCCTTGGGCTCTGGCGCCTGCCATCGGCAATTAAGGGTGATCACGTTGATCAGAGGTCATTTTCTGTGAGGGGCCAGGGAGTTCATATTTTCAGCTTTGGGAACCGTACAGTCTTGGATCAACTGCTCAACTCTGCTGTTATAGCTCCAAAGCAGACACAGACAATATGAAAATGAATGGGAGTAGCTGTGTGCTAATAAAACTTTATTTACAAAATCAAGCAGTGGAATGGATTCAGCCTGCGGGCTCTAGTTTGCCAACCCCTAACAGAGGTTGTAGCAAAACCGTCCGACTTCTTGGAACTTTGAGGGAGAGTCATCCTGTAACCAGGTGGGCAGAGCTTGGCTTCCCCAAGCCAGAGAGGACAGATGGACCTCTCTCTGTTGATCCTTCCTGGGACCACATCTCTTGATGTCCAAATATTCAGCTTTGATGATGATTTAGAACTGAAATCTGCAAACTATCATCTGTGGGCCAAATCTGACCCTCGGCCTGTTTTTATATGTCCTGCAGAGCGTTGTCAAAAGAAACAAGGAAAAATGTGCACCAGCGTGAGTCCAGTGGCCAAGCCCAGCATCAGTATAGGAGGGGAGCCCTCAGGGGTGTATAAAGAGAGACATGATTCATAGAGAGCCATTATTGCAGAGTTTATTTAATATCTTATCCCATATATATCAATCCCATATGTTCTAAGGAAATAATTCAAATTTGGGGTGGTGGTAAAGCTTTATGCATAAGATTTTCACCACTAGCAAAAAGTGCATGCCACTAGATGTCTGTCCATTGGAGAACGGATACATAGAGGATGGTATATCCATGAAACTCGTGGATGTACAACCCTTTAAAATGATGTTGGGGGTGACCATTGTCCAGTATAATGTAGAGGTTGAGATTACAGGCTCTGGATTTTAGATCTTCCAAGCTGTTATTCTTCATCTTCCACCAGCAGCCAAGAAACACCGCTGCCCCCCCCCCCCGCCCCATCCAAAGTAGCTTATGACAAAAGGGAAGCTTATTAGCTCCCATAACTGAACAGTTGAAGGAGATCAGGCAGAGCTGGATCCAGAATTCCTTTGGATCTGTTGCATCTCAAGGGGTCCCTGCAGTGATCCCAGCAGCTCCTGGTTGTCCTGTGATTTTAGTGGTTCCAATCTTCATATCCTCTCAGTGCCAAGCCTAGAGGAAGAGAGAGTCTGTGTCCCAGCATTTCCAGCCATGCTGAGGTCACGTGACACCCAATCATATGACCATGACAGTGCTGTGTGCTGATTGGCTCAGTCATGAGGGTTTTAAAATAACAGCTTAATTGAGGTACATTCACATACCATAAAATACACCCATTTAACACATACAATTCAATGATTTTTAACATAGTCACAGTTGTGCAACCATCACCACAATTTCAGAATATTTTCATCACCCAGCAAAGAAAGCCCACCTCCTTAGCCATCAACCCCCAATCTTCCTTGCTTCCTACTCCTCCGGCCCCTGGCAATCACTAATCTGCTTTCTGTCTCCATGGAGACAGGTCTCTGCTACTGAGGCCAACTCATCCCCATTTGCCTGGAATTTCCCAGGTTTGAGCTTTGAAGTCCTGCATCCCAGGATAATCTGGGTAAACTGGGACAGTTGTTACCGTACTGGCATTGGACCCAACCCTAACTTCTTGCAGCCGCCTTCACTGGCCTGCCTCTCTCGTTCCTGTTGCCAGTAGGAATCCTCATCACCAATCTCCACCATCACCTCTGCCCTGCATAGCCCGACCCTGATCCTAGACAGACGAGCCCTATTTGGTCTTTAGGGGAACAGAGGGATAGAGGGAAAATTAGGAGTGAGAGGTTACAATATGTTAAAAGAAAAAAAAACTTATAAGCAAAACTGGGCGATTATCTCCATTTTCCATAATTGTCTAACATCGCTTTGATAAAGTAAAAAGTAATATTAAAAAACTATTTTTATACCGTTTGTACTGCTGGGATATGATTTTGCTAGTTTTACAAAATTCTCTCCAGCATTTGGTGGGAGGTCCTTTTTTCCCCTTATTTGCTAGTTTAACAGCCAAAATCACCTCTAGCTGCATTGTTTTTGATTCTGCCTCTCCTTGAACCTTGCATTTGAGTCATTTTCCCCCTCACCACTTCCCTTCCCACCTTGGGGGACCCTGGTACCAGGGACCACCCCCATCCTGGAAAGAGAATCGATTTTCAGTTTTTGTGCACTTATATCCTTTGCTTCAGTACGTTTTTGCAGTTTTGAGCTGTTTGTTTTTTCTTTTTTTCTCTTGTTTGCACAAACTTCTATAATTGGCTTCGTCACTCTTCATCAGATTTGCTTCTTGTTTTGCTTTTTTGGTGTCTATGGAGAGAGCTGCCTCTAGATCCTTCCATCATGCTCCCTTCTCCGTCCCCACCCCTCGAGGTACATGACCAGCACTGTAGGATGTATTTCCCCTTTATCCCGGATAGTAGCTACCTTTGGTTTCTATATTTGCTTATTTGTCCCTTTCCACTTGGTGACTCATTCTACTTGGAAGAACCTTTGGACTAGACTTCCCCACCCCTGCCGCCAGCACGATCTGTTTTCTTGCTGTTATTGTCACATGATAAGCACGGGAGTTTTTATGTTTCTCTGTCTCTCCACTCCTTCCTGAAATTTTCCAGTCCAGTTCTCTGCATGCACTATTAGCCTGGAGCTGTTTTGGAAAGTTTTCAAAATCTGGCCGATGTTTGCAGGTTTCGTGGTCATATTTCCCAGTGAGCCTCACGCCTTTCCTAATAAGCTCTGGGTTTCTTTCTTTTTACATGTTTCTTGCTGGGACATGTATGCTTTACTTATCTCCTCTCTTCTTGCCAGACATTTAAGTAGATCCCAACTCTTTTAATGATGGTAAAATAAATCAAAAGGCTAGGAAGGTGTTTTAAAATTTGTCCTTAAGACATTAAGCCCATGTAACCGGTTGGCTCTTAGGTGATTTAGGTGATCTGGGTCCCTTTTTTTCTGACCTTCTGGAGTCCTGGTGAAAATACCCCATGGTGGTTTCAAGGAGAGGTTTGGAGCCAGACAGTTTTGGGTTCAAGGGCTTCCCTGCCACTTACCAGCTATGAGATCTGGGACAAATCATTTCAGCTCCCCAATCAGGGGAGGGCAAACTATTTATGTAAAACCTGTTTTTGTGCAGCACGTGAGCCAAGAATCACTTCCACATCTTCAAATGATTGAAAAGAATCCAAAGAAGAATAGCATCTCTTGACATGTGTAAATTTCTACGAAGTTCAGCTTTCAGCATCCACCGTGTTTTGTGGGCACACAGCCACGTTCATTTGTTTACGGATGTTATAGATTCAGGATTCAGGATCCATCTCTGGCTGCTTTCGAGCTATGATGGCCGGGTTGAGTTGGTGACAGTGACCGTCTGGCCCCCTTGAAGCCAAAAATATTTACTCTCTGGCCCTTTACAGCAAACGTTTGCCAGACCTCCACCCCAAGCCTCAGTTTTCTTGTTTCTAACATAAGGCTAAGCATGAGGTGGTTATAAGAATTAAATGACATGATCTGAGCCACATGCTTGGCTGTGGTTTAGGAAGATTGGCTGTTATCACGTATCATGTATCAATGGTAACCTCTCTCTCTGTGCCTTACCCATAGAGCTAAGGTTCTGTAACTCCTCGAGTCTCAAAGTCGCTTGCCTATTGCAGTGTTTGTGCCTAACTCCGTCCGTGTCATTTCTGAGTGGGATCCTTGTCTTCTAGGAGCTGCATCTCTGCGTCTCCCGCAGGCATTTTGCTCTGGAGCGGGGCTGCAGGCTGCGTGGTCTGCCACCCGGGAATTACAGTGTGCGAGTTCGGGCCACCTCCCTGGCGGGCAATGGCTCCTGGACGGAAGCCACCTATTTCTACGTCACAGACTATTGTAAGTCTGCACGGCCACTTCGACTGGTAGGGTCTGTGCTTGGTGCTGAACACGGCAGAACATTTCAAAGGATGGTTGGGGAAGCATGGAGGCTGTGGGTACTGGCTCTGTCTTGACTCCTGGGTCCAACGGCTGCTGCTGTGTGACCAGGGCAAGAGGCATGCCCTCTCTGAGCCTACACTTCCTCATCTGATCATGGATATAATACTAGGACCACCTCTGGAGGTGAAGGGATGTTTCAGTGACATCATGAATGTCAAGTGGCTGGCACAGGGCATATCTGGTAAACACATTAGCTCCTGTTACTGGTGTCTTCATCTTTGTTTTTAGGTAGGCCATGCCCTCCAAGGGAGGATGTGGGCGCTTATCTGCTCAGCCTTGGGTGTGCTCTTGGCCTGCAGGCAGGAAGTGCTGCCATTGGGTGAGCTGGACATGCTGTGGACAGTAGGGTGAGGAGAGGTGGGGAGAGCTGAGCTGGTTAGGGAGTGCTTCCTGGAAGTGGTGCTATCTTGGCAGAAACTAGAAGAATGTATGAGTTGGGGCAGAAGATGTTCAGCCCGACATGCGGTAGGAACCCAGACACTTGGAAGGAAGGGAGATTCTAGACCAGGAGGAGTGGGAACTTGGGTGGGAACGTCAGTGTTCTGACACCACCCAGATACATAGCACTACAATTCTGATGCTTTCCACTGGAGTTAGCACAGACTCTACAAATTAAAAAGAGCATAGTTCCCACCAAGACTGCCCTCACCTCAGATGCCAGATGCAAGTTTTGGGGGTTCTCCAGGCCACCTGCACTTCTGACTGGCTGGCTACAAATTCGGGTGTTATCACAGCCCCATCAGATTTGATCATTTGCTAGAATGGCTCACAGAACTCAGGAAAATGCTATATGACAATGACAGTTTTATTACAAAGGATGTAAGTCAGGACCACCCAAAGAAAGAGCCACATAGGGTGGAGGCTAGGAGGGTCCTGGACACGGCTCCTGTGTCTTCTCCCCATGGAATCAGGACACATCACGTCACCTCCTGGTATACTGATGTGTTCACCAGCCAGGAAGCTCCTCTGAGCTTTGGTGAACTGAGTTTTTATTGGGGTTTCACTACACAGATGTGATCGGTTGAAGCACTGACCACATGCTTGAACTCCATCTCCAACCCCTCCCCCTGTCTGGAGGCCACCCCACCCCTCTAATCACACACTTGGTTTTCTGGTGACCAGCACCCCCATCCCGAACCATGTCATGTCTTAGCATAAACTCAGGTATGTTCCAAGGGGATCATCAATAACAAAGACATTCCTAAGACTCAGGAGTTTTCAAGGATTTGGAGGGACACCATGAATAAAATTCAAAGGAACATATCAAAGTGGGAAAAACATTTGTAACATCATTGACAGAGTTAATATCTTTCATATAAAATGAGTATGTATATATGTCTCCTATGAGTTAAAGATATATGTCCTCACACAAAATAAGCAAAGGATGTAAATAACCTATTTAAAAAGAAATAGAAAAAATACAGAATGTAAGGAAAAAAAGGTCCAGCCTCACTCAAAACCACACCAAAAGAAAAAAAAAGCAAATCAGGGGCTTCCCTGGTGGCGCAGTGGTTGGGAGTCTGCCTGCTAATGCAGGGGACACGGGTTCGAGCCCTGGTCTGGGAGGATCCCACATGCCACGGAGCAGCTGGGCCCGTGAGCCACAATTGCTGAGCCTGCGCGTCTGGAGCCTGTGCCCCGCGACGGGAGGGGCCGCGATAGAGAAAGGCCCGCGCACCGCGATGAAGAGCGGTCCCCGCACCGCGATGAAGAGTGGCCCCCGCTTGCCGCAACTGGAGAAAGCCCTCGCACGAACCGAAGACCCAACACAGCCAAAAATAAATAAATAAATAAATAAATAAGAAAATCCTTTAAAAAAAAAGCAAATCAAAATGAGATACAATTTTTAGCTTATCAAACTGGCAAGGTTTTTGTTTGTTTCTGTTTTTTAATTATGTACTTAGTGTTGTCCAAGAGTGCAGACACACGGACATTCTGTCTCATGGTAGACGAGTCCTAAAATGTAGTCCTTTAATAGTATGTATCAGAAAAGCTTACAAAGGCTTTTACTATTTCAGCCAGCAGTGCTGGCTCTAGACATTCATCCTAAGAAAGTGATCAGAGATGTCCAAAAAAGATAAATGTTCAAGGAAATCCAGCACTGCTTACTAACAATAGCAAAAAATCTGGAGAATTAAATGTTTGACACATTAGATTACTTTAAAAAATTCTTTCTTAAATAACAAGGAGGCAAGCAAGACACCTAGGGTACAAAATTTAAAGAGGCACTCACCCTCAGGCGCTGACTCTGCCCTGGCATGGCCAAGCGCAAGAGTTCCTCTCAAATTTTGCACTCTGGATGCTTCCCTTCCCGCACCCTAATTCTGGTGGCCACTGGAATCTAAGGACTGTGGGATCTGGGACACAGAGACGGGGTGGGGCAGGCAGCATGGATCTCGGATTCTACCCTGAGATGTGTTGGGTTCCGAACAATCAGTAGCCTCCAGCTTCCCCTGCCAAGGGATGGGGAGGAGGGACATTGCCGACCACGGCATGTGACCAGACGGTTTCCATTTTTCATGTCCCATTCAATCAGCAAATATTTAGGGAGGGTTTCTCCATGCCATGAGCCACCAGAGGTGGGAGGAGGAAGTTTGCTGTCAATTCAGGGAGGTCCAGGAGGATGAGATGTCTCTGGATAGAGATGGCCACCAAAGGCAGCATGGAACGGTAGTCAAGAACTTGCTCAGATGGCCCGAGTTCAAATCCCTGCTCCACCGTGGATCAGCTCTTGGACTTGGGCATGACCCCTCACCTCTCTGAGCCTCTGTTTCCCAATCTGTTAACTGCCGTTGATCATAGCACCTCCCACCTCGGCTTATGGGATGATTAATTAAGATCTCCCAGGCAAAGCACTTCAAACAGTGCCTGGCGTGTTCCCAAGTGTTCAGTAAACTACTATTATTAAAAACCTGCAGGACGAGGTTCCTTCTCTGGCTTCCCAGAACTCACTTTCTTCCTTGGCTTGGAAGAGTCAGAATACGTGGATGCATTTGTAATTATAGACAACTCAGCCTTGTGTGTGAATTAAAAAGAATTAAGGCTACATAGCATTTCTTTAGTTGGTTTAGTTTTTTGGGACGACCCCCAGCAAACACAGGGCACTTCTGGTGAATTTTTCATCTGCCAGAGGTGCTGTTGGGATTAAAATAAGCTATTTAATTTGTAGGGTCCAGTGCAGAGTGAAAATGCAGGGCTCCTTCTTTAAAAATTATTAAGACTTTCCAGACAGGGACAATAGAGCATTAAACAGAGAGCAGAACCTTCTGAGTGTGGGGACCTGCCTGATGGCTTGGGTTGTGTGCCTGTGAAGGTGGCCTTCGATGGTGAAGGGAGAAAAGCTGGTGATGGGCAGTGGTCTGGGGTCACCGCAGGAGGGGTTCAGGGACTGGAGAAGGGGGGCAAGTGTGTGTGGCCCATTGGACATGTAGATGTGTTTTCCGGTGTGACCTTTGATGTGAACACATTTTGATGTGAAACCTGTATTTTCTTATTCTATTTCAGTAGACGTACCATCAAATATTGCAAAAATTATCATCGGCCCCCTCATCTTTGTCTTTCTCTTCAGTGTTGTGATCGGAAGCATTTATCTATTCCTGAGAAAGAGGTGAGCACGGAGGTGTTCTGGTAAATGGTTAACAACCAGCTCTCTCGGGGAAAAGTAGGCCTACACGTAGATAGAGTTATATCTAAATTTCCTGTAGGTACTTCCCTGGTGGCGCAGTGGGTAAGGCTCCACGCTCCCAATGCAGGGGGCCCCGGTTCGATCCCTGGTCAGGGAACCAGATCCCACATGTATGCCGCAACTAAGAGTTCACATGCCACAACTAAGGAGCCTGCCTGCCTCAACTAAGACCCGGTGCAACAAAATAAATAAATAAATATTTTAAAAATAAATAAATAAATAAATTGACTGTAAATCTTACTGATCTAAAGGATGCATAGCATGCAATTTACAGATAATGATCATAATACAATATACGATACTCGCTATCATAAATTCCCTACAGCCAGTTGATCCTCACCAAATGTTTTTGTCAATTTTTTCCCCCTGAACCTTTGTATCTATAACCAACCTATGAGTGCAACTGATGAATGGCTGTAGTTCCAAGATGAATGTTGATTTTTTGTTTACATTAAAGAGCAAAATAAAAATGAAATAAGGCATATACGTTTATCGACAATAGGAATGACTTTTGCAGAATCAGATAATAATTTTTAAATACTGAAAGCACATTTCCTCAATTTTTGTGCCATTGGCAATGTCATGGCTACAGAGATGACACACGTTTAAGCTTAATCCGCATTACTGACATTTTTGCCATCACTTTCTCAAGCCTGGATGTACAGCAGAACAATAAATCGGTCTTGGTATGTAGCATTTGCCTATTTATCCCCGCTGTGAATATTCCCACCATGGCCAATTGCAAGCTACAGACATGACGTCACTGAACGCAGAGTTGGGAAGAGATAGGCAGTCAATCACAGATATATAGTATTTCTGCCATATGGATGCAATCATATAAATAAATAAGGTACAGAAGGGCTGAAGAGTGTCCAGTCCATCAAAGTAAGAGGTAGTATGATAATTGGTTTTGAATATTCATTACCTTTGCTTTGAATATAATGTATTTAACTGTAAGCCTGTGTAATTTAATTTTAAATGGTGGTTGTATTTAACAACTGGCTTGCAAATTTCCTGAAAATTCAACAGTTGTTTCTTATAAGCTGGAACGAGATGGTTCCAGAACAGCAGTGGATGAGCAGTTTTTAGATGTTATATTGACAACCATAAATTGTAGTTTATGAGTGAGCAGTTCCATGGTGATGCACTTAAGTAGCCATCTGATGGGCTTCTGCTAAAAAAAATAAGGGTCTCCCATCCTCACCCCAAACTGTATCCAGGATTACATGCATGCTGTTAATAAGGGTGGCTGTTTGCACTGGGGAGGCTGTAACCTCCCGCTAATGACCCACAGAGTTCTGTAAGGATATCAAGATGGAATGTTTCCATTTTTCTCATCCAGGCAGCCGGATGGGCCACTGGGACCACTGTATGCTTCTTCAAACCCCGAGTACCTCAGTGCCAGCGATGGTGAGTATGATCCTCTCCCTTGTGGGTGACCAGAATCCCGCTGTTCAGTTTCCTTTGCCATCACTGTCAAGTGACAGTCAAGGGTTGATACCCTGGGGGGCTGAGAAGAGTCCTTTTGTTCAGTTGAGTCTGCAGACCTGCCCCTTGCTGCAGAAACCCTGTTACCGGGAGCAGTCGGACACCTGCCGTCTGGCACTTGTTTGAATGGGCTGACCTAGCTGATCTGGGACCCATGCGTGGGCTTGGCTGAGAGGCCATAAACTTGGTGCCCCAGCTGTGGGGGTATAGAGCTTGGATCCTGTGCCAGAGAGAGTGCCGAGGGTCAGAGCCAGAAAGTGGTGACCAAACTGGTCATCCAGGCTCGGAGGTGGGAATCAGAAGCCAAGGTGAGAGACTGGGGATCAGGGATGGGGCAGGCAAGAAGCAGGGACAAGATGGGGAAGGTGAGAGACTGGGGATCAGGGATGGGGCAGGCAAGAAGCAGGGACAAGATGGGGAAGGTGGGAGACTGGGGATCAGGGATGGGGCAGGCAAGAAGCAGGGACAAGATGGGGAAGGTGGGAGACTGGGGATCAGGGATGGGGCAGGCAAGAAGCAGGGACAAGATGGGGAAGGTGGGAGACTGGGGATCAGGGATGGGGCAGGCAAGAAGCAGGGACAAGATGGGGAAGGTGGGAGACTGGGGATCAGGGATGGGGCAGGCAAGAAGCAGGGACAAGATGGGGAAGGTGGGAGACTGGGGATCAGGGATGGGGCAGGCAAGAAGCAGGGACAAGATGGGGAAGGTGGGAGACTGGGGATCAGGGATGGGGCAGGCAAGAAGCAGGGACAAGATGGGGAAGGTGGGAGACTGGGGATCAGGGATGGGGCAGGCAAGAAGCAGGGACAAGATGGGGAAGGTGGGAGACTGGGGATCAGGGATGGGGCAGGCAAGAAGCAGGGACAAGATGGGGAAGGTGGGAGGCTGGGGATCAGGGATGGGGCAGGCAAGAAGCAGGGACAAGATGGGGAAGGTGGGAGGCTGGGGATCAGGGATGGGGCAGGCGAGAAGCAGGGACAAGATGGGGAAGGTGGGAGGCTGGGGATCAGGGATGGGGCAGGCGAGAAGCAGGGACAAGATGGGGAAGGTGGGAGGCTGGGGATCAGGGATGGGGCAGGCAAGAAGCAGGGACAAGATGGGGAAGGTGGGAGACTGGGGATCAGGGATGGGGCAGGCAAGAAGCAGGGACAAGATGGGGAAGGTGGGAGGCTGGGGATCAGGGATGGGGCAGGCAAGAAGCAGGGACAAGATGGGGAAGGTGGGAGGCTGGGGATCAGGGATGGGGCAGGCGAGAAGCAGGGACAAGATGGGGAAGGTGGGAGGCTGGGGATCAGGGATGGGGCAGGCGAGAAGCAGGGACAAGATGGGGAAGGTGGGAGGCTGGGGATCAGGGATGGGGCAGGCAAGAAGCAGGGACAAGATGGGGAAGGTGGGAGACTGGGGATCAGGGATGGGGCAGGCAAGAAGCAGGGACAAGATGGGGAAGGTGGGAGACTGGGGATCAGGGATGGGGCAGGCAAGAAGCAGGGACAAGATGGGGAAGGTGGGAGGCTGGGCGTGTACCAGGGGCACATCTGCTATTGCTGGCAGCTGACCATGGGTGTGACGCTGATGCTGATATGGCAGGATCAATGGCCGTATTCCCCTGGATTGTACCAAAAGGCAGTGAGTGACCCCTGAAGAAAAGGCTTGGCTGTTCCTTCAGATGCGAAGGCAGCGGTTGCACTACAAGTTTCTAAAATGCTTCATGCAGCAATTTCAAAAAGCCACTTTCAAGGCATGAACACCATCGCCTGGCAGGATGCTGCCTTGGGGTACAGGGGGGGTGTTTTTAAGGGTACCTGGGATTTGTTTTAAATAAGTCTGATAAGAAAGACATGCAGACCTGCAAGTGACTATCGTGAGGAAGAAGTTTAGACTCACAGAGTCCGGAGAAACGGGAGGCAGGGCCACATGGGGAAGCACCAGGGTCGGCAGAGGGAGAGGAGGGAAAAACGTGGGCAAGAGGCTTTATTGTCTTTTCCATGGGAAAGGAGAGGTCAGGCAGGGTAAGACATAGGATGAGCTAGTTTGAACTGTTTCAGCAGGGTCTGGGGCATAGGGGCTGCCCTTGGTTGTCTGCAAACTGGCCCTGGGGTGATCAGGGCAGGGGGAGAGTGGCCCAGAGTGTGAGAGCCTGATCACGGAGGCGGTTGGGGTGTGGGCTGTGGATTGGTCGGGTTGCATATGAAAAGCGGGCTCACAGGCACGCCATTTACTGCCTGTAGGAATTGGCCACCCCTGGGATGGGCGGTCCTGGCAGGCTCAGCAAGACCTCAAAGCATCAGAATAGAGAAAGTAGACAAGGAGTTTATTCCAAGTGGGAATATGCACAGAGCCCAGGAGCAGGGCGGGGGGGGGGGGGACGAATGTTGATCCAGAGCCTCCTCTGCCTGTTTGAGAATGGCATTGTTAACCGTCTCGGAGATGGGGAAGCTGAACCTCAGGACCACCTCTCCACCCTACTGTCCTGCTTCCTTCCGGGGATGCAGCAGTGGCTGAGAGCACAGGGGTACTAAGTGGAAGCTAGAAATTGGGGCTCATGGGTCTTTAAGGCCAGGAAGTTCTGGGCCAAGGGATACACACAGGGAAAGGTCCAAGCTCAGAACCCTGAGGGGCCCCCAGTGAGCATCTGTGAGTTCATTTGGGTGCAGAAAGCTCGTCTGATCCAATGTCCTTGAAAGAGCCATTGGTGACCGTATCGTGTTGCTCAGACTGCTGTGATCAGACTGGGTGGCTTAGTAAACAGTTTGATTTCTTCACAGTCCTGGAGGCTGGAAGTCTGAGATCAAGGGGTCAGCAGGGTTGGTTTCTCCTGAGGCCTCTCTCCTTGGCTTGTAGACAGCCGTCTTCTCCCTGTGTCCTCACATGGTCTTCCCTCTGTGTGTGTCTGTGTCCTGATCTCCTCTTCAAGGACACCAGTCAGAGTGGATTAGGGCCACCCTAATGACCTCATTTTACCTCAATCACCTCTGTAAAGACTCCATCTCCAAATACAGTCACATTCTGAGATACCAGGGTTAGGATGTCAACATATAAATTTGCTAAGGACACAATTCAGCCCATAACAGGTGCAGAGGAGGGCAGAAAACATCTTGGCTTTTCTTATGAGGACTTTGCGTATTTGTCTGCAGATTATTTGCTGCGTAACAAACCACCCCAAACTTAGTGGCTTAAAACAAACACCATTTGGTGGGTTTGCCACCTGGGCAGTGCTTGGCTGGGTGGTTCTTCTGGTCTCACTTATGTGGCTGCATCCCATCTGCAGATCCACTGGCACTGGGTGGTCTTGGGTGAGCTCACTCACCTATCAGATAGGGTCATCCCCTATCCCCTTGGTACTTTGCAGAAACAACAGGCTCAGATGGGAATTAGCATCCTTTGGTAGCAGGGCTCTGAATCAGACAGAAAGGATGGAGATGCAGGCTCAGCTCAGCATTTACTGGCCAGAACCCTGGACTCCTTCCCCAGTCTCTGCCTGTCCTGTTCCTGGCTCTGTGCCCACTGCCCGGCACAGGGTCTAGATCACAGGAGTCACTTAGTGAACATTTGGGAGGGGGAGCAGGTGGGAGATGGCCAGGGACCCCTGAGGGATCCTCCAAGGGTACTGTGTAGATAAGTGAGGTGTAGTGTTTCCCTGCTCTGTGTACGTGCCGGATGAGTGGGAGGTGCCTCGAGAGAAGATCACGCTCCTGCGAGAACTGGGGCAGGGCTCCTTCGGCATGGTGTACGAGGGCAACGCCAGGGACATTGTCAAGGGCGAGGCGGAGACCCGAGTGGCAGTGAAGACGGTCAACGAGTCTGCCAGCCTGCGAGAGCGGATCGAATTTCTCAACGAGGCCTCGGTCATGAAGGGCTTCACCTGCCACCACGTGGTGAGTCCCGAGTTGGCTCCAGGAGCAGAAAAAGTCTTCCTTTAATACCTGTCCTTCCTCCTATTGCATAGAGCAATAGAGGTCCTATTGTGGACCTCCTGCCCAGCCCCGACTCTGCTGAACATCCAAAACAAGGGTGACCCTTCCCTTCTCATTTCTCAAATCCCATCCTCTCCCACCTCACTCAGAGCAAGAGCCTTTTCACTGTCCCATTGCTTTCCAGAATCTTCCATCTCTTCCCTCTTCCTGGCTCCTTTGTAACCTTTAAACACAGTGGTCCACTCCTTCCCTGCTCCCCCAAGTCAGCACAGACTCTCCCTGCCTTTCTGCTCCCACCACGGTCCCTTAATTTCTCCTTGAGCCTGTGTCCTTTCGTCCTTGCCCCACGCATATTCAAGGAGCACCTGCTCTGTACTGAGCTCCATTCTCCTCTCCGGGATGCAGCAGACGTCTGCCCTCCTGGAGCTCTCAATCCCGCGGGTGGAGACAGACTCTAAACCCAGTAGATTAATGATGTTGTCCACAAGGATATGATACTATGGCAACAGGGGAGCGGAGGGCAGAGTTGGGGAACTGGGAATGCAGCAGTGGCGAAGGTATATTTGAGCAAAGACTTCAGAGTGTAGGGACCGAGCTGTGTGGACAGATCAGCTGAGGACAGTCAGCTCAGGCGAGGAGACAGAGGGTCAGGCAGTGGAAACAGCTATGTGAAGGCCTGGAAGTGGGCCTTTGCATTCAGAGATATGAGGGTTTGCCTTGACATGTTGTGCTGTGTGGGGGCAGGTCTGTCTGCTTCCCCCCCTCCCACCAGACTGTGAGTTCTGAATTCTCCCACTCCCCAACCCAACAAGACATGGACCTTGGTGTTTCAGCCGGGCAGACCAGGGCTTTCCACAGTCCACTCAGGAGCAGGGTGCTGTGTGTGATGTAGGTCCCAGACAGGGAGACCCGGGTGAGTGGACATCTTCCCACAGACCCTCATCCAAGAACCACCCCCCCGCCCCTCCCCCCCATGCTTGTTCCACAGGTCCGCCTCCTGGGGGTGGTATCCAAAGGCCAGCCGACACTGGTGGTGATGGAGTTGATGGCTCACGGGGACTTGAAGAGCTACCTCCGTTCCCTGCGGCCTGAGGCCGAGGTGAGCTGCCTCCAGGTGCCCGGTGGGGTGTCCGCTGCCGGCCTCGGGCACTGGTGTCGCTGAACACGACCCCATGTTTCGACTTTAGAATAACCCCGGCCGCCCTCCCCCTACCCTGCAAGAGATGATTCAGATGGCTGCGGAGATCGCCGACGGGATGGCATACCTGAACGCCAAGAAGTTTGTACACCGGGACCTCGCAGCTCGAAACTGTATGGTCGCCCACGATTTTACTGTCAAAATTGGAGGTGCGTCTGCCTTTCTGCTTTGAAATGTCTGGGCCAGGCCTTCCGATTTCAGGAAGAGTTGTCTACAGCAAGTGCTTCAGTCTTTTCTAATATTGGGAAGGGGCAGGGTTCGGACGGGGACCTAATCCTCATGCTGTAATTTAATTGCATTGGTTCATTAATTCACTCGTTCACCTCTTTAAGTAGCGTTTGTGCCAGCCGCTGCAGGAGGTGTTACGGGGGCGAGGTTGAATGAGTCGCCGTGATTTTTCTGCTCTTGTGCAGCTTGCAGTTCTTATTTGCAGCTTGCAGTTTTTATCTGCACCATCCAGCACATTAGCCACTGGCCACTGTGTTTAATGTAAATTCAGTAAAATAAAATAAAATTTAGTAAAATAAAATAAATTAAATTCAGTAAACTGATTTAAACTAATTTAAATTCAGTAAAATAAAATAAATTCAATCAAATAAAATATATTCAGTAAAATAAAATAAATTCAGTAAAATAAAATAAAATAATTAAAATGTAGTAAACTAATTTAAGTTAGTTTAAATTCAGTAAAACAAAATGAAATTAATTCAGTAAAATAAAATGAAATTAAGTAAAAATAAATAATTTAAATTCAGTAAACTAATTTAGATTAATTTAAATTCAGTAAAATAATTTAAATTAATTTTTTTTAACATCTTTATTGGAGCATAATTGCTTTACAATGGTGTGTTAGTTTCTGCTGTATAACAATGTGAATCAGCTATACATATACAGATATCCCCATATCTCCACCCTCTTGCGTCTCCCTCCCACCCTCCCTATCCCACCCCTCTAGGTGGACACAAAGCCCCGAGCTGATCTCCCTGTGCTATGCAGCTGCTTCCCACTAGCTATCTATCTTACATTTGGTAGTGTATATATGTCCATGCCACTCTCTCACTTCGTCCCAGCTTACCCTTCCCCCTCCCCATGTCCTCAAGTCCATTCTTTACGTCTGCATCTTTATTCCTTTCCTGCCCCTAGGTTCTTCAGAACAATTTTTTGTTTTTTTAGATTCCATATATAGTAAAATAAAATGAAATTAATTAAGTAAAATAAATAAATAAATTAATTAATTAATTCAGTAAAGCAAAATAAAATAACTAAAATTCAGTGAACTAATTTACATTAATGTAAATTCAGTAAAATAAAATATTAAGTCCATCAGTCGAACTGGGAACCTTGAACAATATTGGACAGTGTGGTGTAGACCACGTTCATCATCACAGAAAGTTCTACTGGGCAGAGCTGTTCTGGGTGAACAGTAAAATAGTTGACGTGTAAATAAGATGATGGAGACTGGGAAGAGAGCGCTGAAGGAAGTAAAGGGTTCAGTTCCATGATGGAGAGGAAAGGCCTCTCTCTCTGTAAGGAGGCAACGTTTTAACCAAGACTTGCAGGGTCAGAAGTTGCCCCGAGAGATGGCGTCTCAGGGGGAGCTACGGCACGTGCAGAGGCTGTGAGGTTGGAAGGATGGCTGATGCGGTGTGAATAAGGTGAACGCAGAGGGGAGCAGAGCAGTGTGAGATGTGAGGTAGAGGAGAGAAACAGGAGCCACACTGGGAAGGTCCTTGTCGGTCATGGTAGGTCATCTCGATGTTATCCTACGTAGCCAGTGTGAAGCAGGAAGTGACATGATCCTATTTATGTAGCTTCTCTTGGGCAGTGGGCTGTCAGGGTCAGGATGGAGGGAGGGTCCTGCAGGTGAGAGATGGTGGCGGGCCTGGGGGCATCCAGGGCTGTGGAGAGGAACAGACCAGAGGGGGATGTGGAGGGCGAGGGGGCAGGACTCGCCACTGTCTTTTCTGTGGGGTGTGAGGAAAGGGGGTGGCCAAGGGAAGACCCAGCACTGGGTTTCTGGCTGGGCAGCTGGGTGGGTGGTGGGACCAGATCCAGTGGCGAACAGTAGGTTGGTTGCAGAGCGTGAAAAGTTCAGTTTGGGATGCCTGTGAGGTCATGGGTAGGAAGGGAGCATTGCTGAGGGTGAGATTCCCAAGCTCCAGGTCAGAACATCACTTCTTTGCTACTTGGTGGTTCTTTTTCTTTCCCTTTAAATGGTGACCCATCCTCTCCCTCCACATCCCCATGAGTACGCTCAGAATCCGTTCTCACTGGATCTGGATGTGACCCAGGTGAGCACACACCTGAGGCAGGTGAGCTCACACCTGGGGCAGGTGCCTTCATCTGAGGGCTCTACGAGGGGTGGGGCAGAAAAGATGGCAGACAGCTGGCCACAGGCGGAAGGCTAAGAACATGTGAACTACTGTTTGTTGTCAGACTTTGGAATGACCAGAGACATCTACGAAACGGATTACTACCGGAAAGGGGGAAAGGGTCTGCTCCCCGTGCGGTGGATGGCACCTGAATCCCTGAAGGACGGGGTCTTTACCACTTCTTCGGACATGTGGTGAGTCATGTGTGGGTTGGTGGACAGAACACTGCACTTGAATTCCAGGTTGCTCTGCTAGTATGACCAGTGCAAGAGGGGTCACTTAAAAACTGCCTTCCCTCAGGGCTTCTCCATCTAGAAAAAGAAGGGATGGCATGTCTGGGGACCCTTGCACAGCTACTGTGACATTCCAGTGGACACTAATCTTATAGGCATTTCTGAGCTGCAGCATGAATTGTTTCGTGAACTGGCCAACCAGGTTCTAGTAAACCAAGAAGGGGTGTGTGTGTGTGTTGTGTGTATTTTAACGGCTTCTTTGTTACTATTCTCGACTGTCATTGGCAGGTCCTTTGGCGTGGTCCTTTGGGAAATTACCAGCTTGGCGGAACAGCCTTACCAAGGCCTATCAAACGAGCAGGTGTTAAAATTTGTCATGGATGGAGGGTATCTGGATCAACCCGACAATTGTCCAGAGAGAGTGTAAGTGTAGAAATGGGGTACAGCGTGTGAGGTGCTCATTCAAAAGTCTTTGCCCTTTTGCCTGGATACTCATGTTTGTGTATCGTATGTCTACATGTCTTTGTGTTTGCAGATTTTTTTCTTCGCACGCACACTTGTGTTTGTATTCCATTTATGATGTCTGTATGTGTGCTTGTGCTTGCCTGCTGCATCTTTGCATGCACGCTTGTGTTTGCATATTGTGTCTACATAC
The DNA here is from genome assembly GCF_949987535.1 of Balaenoptera acutorostrata. NCBI lineage: Eukaryota > Metazoa > Chordata > Mammalia > Artiodactyla > Balaenopteridae > Balaenoptera > Balaenoptera acutorostrata. The sequence goes on from NC_080065.1 coordinate 180,916,833, forward strand.
ATACTTGTGTTTGTGTATTATATCTTTAGATGTATGCTCTATTGCGTTTCATATTTTTGGAAGGTTGTATAGGAAATTGCACAGCAGTGGTTACTTTGGGAAGGAAACTGGGGAGCTGGAGTGGAGACTTAGGTTTAGCTCTCTATTCTTTATACACTTAACATTTTTGTCAGGAAAATAATACAGTGGTATATGTCAATTATATCTCATTAAAAGTGGAAAAAAGAAATCACCGAGCATAAACACTAAAAAAAAAAAAATTGTCAGGGGTATGTATGACATATTCCCCTCCCAATATTTGTCTTAAATTTTTGTTGTAGGAACAACTGTACAACACAAACACCAAATGCACATCATTAAACACTTACCAAATTATCCAGCGTCATAATAGTCCAATAAATGTAAAGTAAAATAAAGAAAGTACTATCTTCCTAAACTAGCAATAGAAGGAAGGAAGAAAGGAAGGAAGGGAAGGAGGGAGGGAGGGAGGGAGGAAAGAAAGGAGAGTTTCAATATTCAATTCTGTCAGTGGTATGGTTAGATAATCTTTCTTATCACCCTGTTGTCATAGCTACTCACAGCAATGTTATTTAAATCTCAAAAAAAAAAAAGAAATGATCAAAACATCCAACAATATGAGAATTGCCAAGTAAATTGATAAAATAATACGATACAGAAATTGACATTTCAGATGATGCTTATGATATATTTTATAACTCAATGGATTAGCTTATGTTAAAATAAGTGTAATAAATGTGTGTAAATTACATTTCCAAATGTATCCAGATAGAAAAGACAAGAGGTTATATCTGAAGCAGAGTTGTGCACAAGCTGTATTTTCTCCATATTTTTGGGTGTTTTCTAACTTTCTACAATAAGCATTTACTACATATAAATTCCCTTATCAGTGTTTCTTAAGAAAAAACTTTGTCCTCCTGAAAAAAATCCATGGAGGGAGGCCATTTTGATGCTTCATCCTCAAAAGAATAAGATAGCTGTTTAGAAACGTAGTTTGAAGAAACCTCATATGCAAAAAAAAAAAAAATATGAAGCAGAGTTACTTAGAAACTCTGAGTAAAATATTTTTAAGCATCTCTTCATGAAGGGTCTTTCCTTGCCAAGCCAATTAGCAGCTAGGTGTAGTTCCAGGACCAGGGAAATTACATGTAGACCCTAGGGTGGGGGGCCTGCAAACTTTTTCTCTAAAGGGCCATAGTGTAAATATTTTCAGCTTTGTGGGCTGGGTGGCTCTCTGCCTTGTAGCTGGAAGCAGCCGTGGATGATGGATAATTGGATGGGTGTGGCTGCGTGCCAATAAAACTTTATTTACAAAAACACTCAGGGGGCCATATTTGGTCCAGGGCTGAAGTTTGCCACCCCCTGCCCTAGAAGAAGTTACAGTGGGGAAAGGAGGAGGTAAACTGGAAATCCCAAGCCCTCGGGGCCTGTCCTAGGTAAAGTCATAGTCTCCACCCCCCCGCCACCCCCCACCCTCCAGAGAGCGGGGGCTGGGCCTGCAAGACAGCCACTCAGAACTGGCCCTCTAGGGTCAGTCCACCCAGCTGCCCTCATCAGGTGCAGGGATGTACATATAGAGTGAGGAGCCGACAGAAAACAGACCCACAGACATCGAAAACAAACTTACAGTTACCAAAGGGGAAAGGGGGAGGAGGGATAAATTAGGAGGTTGGGATTAACAGATACACACTACCATATATAAAATAGATAAACAACAAGGACCTACTGTATAGCACAGGGAACTATACTCAATATTTTGTAATAATCTATAAGGGAAAATAATCTTAAAAAGAATATATATATTCTTTTATATATATGTGTGTGTGTATATATATATATATAACTGAATCACTTTGCTGTACACCTGAAACTAACACATCATTGTAAATCAATCATACTTCAATTTTTAAAAAAATGATGGGGACTTCCCTGGCGGTCCAGTGGTTAGGACTCCATGCTTCCACTGCAGCGGGCACGGGTTCGATTCCTGGTCGGGGAACAAAGATCCCGCAAGCCGGGTGGCGCGGCCAGAAACATAAAAATAAATAAATAATACAAATTAAAAGAAACAAACGATGAACCCTGGTCTTCAGCATGTAGTAACATCAGGAGAGGCCCTTCTGGATCTGGTTTGGGGATGAGACAGCCCCCTTGACTCTCGTTAGAAAACCATCTTTCAGCGCCCCTAGAATCGCTGTTTCTGCTTGACTGTCGCCTTTCCGGTGCTGGGCACTTGTCCCCGTGGGTGTGGGCCACAGGCGAGGGGTGGGGAGGTGGCCGGTTGGCGGGGGGCCCCGCGCCTCACTCCCCACGTGCCCTCTGTCCTGCAGCACCGACCTGATGCGCATGTGCTGGCAGTTCAACCCCAAGATGCGGCCGACCTTCCTGGAGATTGTCGACCTGCTCAAGGACGAGCTGCACCCCAGTTTCCCCGAAGTTTCCTTCTTCCACAGCGAGGAGAACAAGGTGCCCGAGAGCGAGGAGCTGGAGATGGAATTTGAGGACATGGAGAGTGTCCCCCTGGACCGGTCGTCACATGCGCAGAGGGAGGAGGCCGGGGGCCGGGATGGAGGGTCCGCGCTGGGGCTAAAGAGAAACTATGAGGAGCACATCCCCTACACCCACATGAACGGGGGCAAGAAAAACGGACGCATTCTGACTCTGCCCCGGTCTAATCCTTCCTAACGGCCCCTGCTCGGGGGAATGGTTCCTGTGTTCACTTTCCTCTGGTTTGAAGGCCTTCAGAAAACTCAGGATTTTCACACGACTCAGCCGCAGTGTCAAACGGAGCTCAGAGATCATACCTATCCATTTCTATTCCTCTTCTGACTTAAGACACATTGGTTTGATTGCCAATTTGACTAGTCATCTGAGAACTTAACTGTGAACCTAGATGGGAAAGGGCTTTCCACGGCTGCTGTCCTTTTGGACCACCGAGGTTTTAAGCCCGGATGTTACTTTTTTTTTTTTTCCTAGCAGATTGAAAGAAAGCACCTGTTTTTACAAAGTTTTTTTTTTTTTTTTTTTGCTGGTGTCTGAGCTACAGTGTAAAACATAAATCTTGTTTGTGGAACAAAAGTTAGAAAGAAAGAAAACAAACAAACAAAAAACAAACCCCCCCCCCCCAAAACCCTGTCCTAGTAGAATTCCAAACTTTGCAGAGTGGGCTTCAGGAAAGTTTTTTTCATCCAGAAGGATTTTTTTTTTTTTTTCCTTCACAAAATCAGTTCCTCAAATTGACCAATAGCTGCTGCTTTTGTACTTTGGATATAGTTTTGCAGTCCTGGGGTGTGGCTCACGTGCGTACTCGTGCGTGTGCATGTGTGTGTGTGTGTGTGTGTGTGCAAATCATGCGTGCTGAGTGGCCGCTTTGGGGGTCAGCCCATGAAGGTTCTGCTCTTCTGGAGTGTGTGAGCCCCTGATCTGCTCCCCCCCCCTTCCTTCTTATCTACTGGGAGACTGTGCCCTCAAGATTCTCCTTCAGTCCCAAGTTTAGCCTCAGGAGTCTTCTCTCCCTTAACTTTGGTGAAAAATGTTTTCCAGGAGACATGGGAGTCGTTTGGAGTGATAATGGATCTTTTCAAGACCAAACAAAGCCAGGACATAAAAAAAAAAAAAAAAAAGAAGAACTGAGATGATGAAGAGTTTTGAGAATATATTTGTAACATATTTAATTTAAAAAAAAAAATCTCCAGCATCAGCCTCATAAGTTATTGACCAGTTCCCGGGGGGCGGGTAGGGCATGGGGCTCTGTCTGCCTGTGTGGGGAGGCGGAGCCAGGAACCAGTGGCCTCTTTCCTTGGTCTTCAAGGCATCCATTTTTCTGGGACTAAAGCCACGGTAGCTGCTAAGCCTTCTGGACGTCGTGATCAGGCCACGCTGAGCATGTGGGTGATGGTGTTTGATGGATGGTTTGGTTTCTGGTAAGCTGAGCCCTGCCTTCGAACACACTTGTGGCTCTTGGATCTTCTGGTTCCCTGTATGCATGTACCTCTCGAGCTTCCTCAGCTGTGTGTGCACGTCCTGCGGGGATCGTGCAAACACAGCACAGTCAGATCCCAAAGTGGGACAGCACAGGGGGACTTGGAGAACACTAGCGATGTGAAGACGTGCCTGTTGGTCCCCTCCGCCCTCAGGGCATCCGACTGTCCTCAGAGCTGACTTCCCAGAAGCTGCTTTGTGCCCAGTGACCTCAGCTGGGCCAGGTGTGGGGCCTGAGCTGAATTCTCAGGTACTTACCGATCTTGCAGTCCCTAAGAGAGTACAGTCTGGAGGAGAAACTGCTAAGGACCTTCACACTACCAAGAACTTGCGAAGGAACGTGATGCCACAGTTGCTTCCCTTTGGGGAAAGAACTACAGCTGCTCAAATAAAGACCACGGTGAACTCATCACTTTGGTTCATCCAGATCATCACCCATGGGTTATCCATTGAGTGCATTTTCTCACAAGTTTTTGATTGCTTCCTTCTTTTCTTCTCTTAAGAGTTGTGGGCTTAAGAACAGGATAGAGATGCCATGGTGACCTCCGAACCTTCTCAATTCTTGATGAAGAACACAGGTAGACACACATCCTAGTTGCCTCTGGCTATCTTATTTATATGATTTGAGAAGTGACAGCATGTCAGACTATTTCTGGGGAGCCTCAGTGATTGGGTACAAGGAGCACAGAAATTATTTTCGCCAAATTTATTTTGTACATAAAAGAGGGTCTGTACGTAAATTAAAAAGAAGACAAAACACGTAGATCTAGGTATTTTGTTCTTTTCGCAGTAAATTTGTAGTGGCCATATAGTACACTAGCAGCAATTTTCACATTTTTCTAATTCAGAAAGGTTTTCTTATATTAGGGGAAAATTATTTATTTTAATATATAAAAATCACTGTAAAAAATCACTTTCGTAAGAAATGGAGTGCATGTAAATTTTTTTTTTCAAAGAAAAATAAACAGGTGAATGTGGGGTAATGATTTTTTTTTTCCCAGCACAATCTACCTCAGTGTATTGTTAGGATGTGATTCAATAATGGACATCTTTGAGACTTCAGAATTCTGCCTGGATCCGATCTGAATCAGGGAAAATTTGTATCAGCTGATTCTGAATGCCAGGGACCAGTAAGAATTTTGAGGGAGGGAGTTGGGCTGAAGTATGGCTTTCATGTGAGCATAGATCCTTTTTCTGGCTGATAATATTCTCCTCTGAATTTAATCTTCCTTTTTTTTTTTTTTTTGATGTTCCATCCATTGATACCGTGGCCCTTGAAATGAACCAAGTTTCAGGCCATCACGATGTATCTGACATAGGGGGGGCATGCAGTCCTGAGTTACCCTTCTTTGGTGAGGGAAGTTCCCCTGTTGGGGCAAAGACAGGCTTTGGTACAGAGCCAGTGTCCCCATGGTCCCATGGCATCCCCCTGGTGTGAGCACCTAGGTGCCCTGGGCTCTCCATGGTTTATTTCCACTCCTTTCAGATTGAGATGCTTTTCTGGGGGGGTGGGGGTGGAAAAAATCACTGTCATGGGCACCTCGCACACAAACACCCAATGCAGAGTCTCTTTTTATTCTCTGAGTGGGAAGGGAGCATGTTGAGAAACCTCAACCCCAAACCCACCAAGATGCTGAACACATCTTTTAGCAACAAAACCTTGGACCCCCCTGTGTTTTGGTTCGGTTGACCTCAAGCTGATACTGTTTGACCTTGGGGCACTTTGATAACCCGTGTGTAAGTCTGGGCAGGGCCAGCAGGAGTGGTGTCATACTCAGCAAACCTCGCTGCCCTTCCCATACCTATAGGCACCACCCCTGCAGAGTCGCCTTTCTTCCACTTGCCCTGGAGAGGTACTGTAGAGTGCTGAGCCCGCCCGTTGTAAACTGGAGTTCCCCAACTTCACTTAGCTGTCTCTGCTGCTGCAGTGAAAGAGGAAGCAGGCTTGGGTCACAACCTCTTTTTGCATCAGATAATGTTGACTCTGTCACAACAGAACTTTAGTCCTAGAAATGGATGTCCTGGAGGATTGTAGTGATGGGTTACAAAAAAAAGCAACAAAGCCAGCTTTGGATGACACTTTTTGTTGTTTGTGTGGAAAGGTGTCTCAGTATTTTAAAACCCCTTTTTATTTATGTGGAAAATCCACATAGTTGTTTCTCTCTGGACCAGTGATGTCAAACACACGTCTGGAAATGTTTGTATTCTGGGAGCTGTTCTGGGTGATTTTCTGTCCTTTTAAGCTAGTAAGAAGCAAGAAGTGCTGCTGGTTCTCTGGATAGACGTTGAACACAACTGAAAGAAAATGTGGGAATTGGTGCAAAGATCTGCACCAACAACGCCGAGACCATTGGAGACTGCCTCTAACTGATGGACAGGTCTTCCACTCTTCTCCAACCAGAGTGGATGGTCTGCCATGAAATGTGCTTGTTGGGTTGGGAGGTGTTTATTTGTAGCCGTCATAACATTGGTCAGTGGGCAGGAAGACCATCAGGGCTTCTTGGCCCATGCTCGCCATCTGGGTACATGATGGGATGTGCTGTAGTCCCCCAAACGACAATCTTTTTCTACTTTGTGGCGGGTGGAAGTTTGGGGTTCGGATGCCACTTGGCACATAGGCGATTCAGAAATGATGGTTTTGTTGGGAGTGGGGAACAGGGACATGCTGACTGTATATAAATGATACCTGTAGAATGGTGTCCCTTCAGAAAATCTGGAATGTTCTTCAGAATATTGATTTATACCAGAGTTGAGGTTGGATAGAAAGAACAGATGGGCACTTGTTCTTTCAAAGACATGAGAGAATGCAATGGACATTCAGAGGCTGTGCCTGGAAGTGAATGTTTCCTTAGGGGTCTCCCAGAAACAGAGGGAAACAATGACTTTTTGAGCTCGCTGTCATCTTCTCATACCAGCCAAGGTCCAGAACCAGCCTCCAGCCGCGTTTTAATCTGGGTGTGGGCCCTAAAAATCCTTGTTAAAACTCAGACCAGGGATCTGGGGCTCTCGGTCCCGTTTGAGAAGAAAGGAAGAGCCTCCCCCAACCCAAAGCGTGTGTGTCCACACACACATTCAGGAATGGCTTATTTACTCTCTGCCTTGTGGGCCTGGGGGTCCCAGGCCCTGCGTATCAGCGGCAGACACCTCCCGTCCAACATCAGCCATGCAGGATCAAATGTGCCTCGGCTTATGCAGAAATCAACTCGGAGACGCAAAACCCACCAAGAGATCAATTCTTATTTTTTCAATGTTTTCCTACAAGAGCCAAGTACCACCATGTACAGAATTTGCCTTTTTTTTTTTTTTTGGAATATCAAAATTGCTCTGCATGTAAAATATGGGATAATTACCTGTTTATATGAAAATTCAGAATAAATTATCTGAGAATACTCTTGTTTCTGTGTGGTGTCCAAGCGAGGACCTATGAACTGGGTGGGGTTGTGACTATGGGGTGGGTGAAGGGAAATCTCCCGGGATGTTGTGGGGATCTGTTTTGAGAGGGAACAAACCTCCAGGTTCTTCATAACAGTGAAGCCGGAGGTTAAATATTGTTAGCAGCAGGGCTGATGATACACTGATACACACCTGTAGAGCTGAACCAATGCTTTAAATATTGAACTATTTCTATACTATTTGGTAAGTTACTGCTACCTCAAGGACCCAGACCTCCCCAGGATCCAAATACTAAGCAGCTCACTGCAAGAATACAAGGGGACCCCCAAGACCTTGCTGCATTCCACCATGCTGGAGACTTAGATGCTAAGGTATTGTAAATGTCTTCCTGGGAACATGGACCTGCCCCAGGGTGAGTGGTCAGTGCAGTGTTTGCTACTGTCCTGTTGCCCAAAGGAAGTCACGTAGATGACCCCAGAGTCAGCATGGGGGGAGGGGAGGACTGCCCGAGGGTTTACATTCGGGGAGGTGGGGGAAGCGTGAATGAACCGAGAGTCAGTCCTGCAACAATTGCCCACACGTCTCACTTTACCCTTCTATGATTGAGGATGATAGACCTTCCTTCATATGACCATAGTGAGGATCAAATGAAGTAATGTTTATCCTCCATGCTCCCTCCAGGGTGTCCTTCCCACACCCCCTATATCCCTCCAGGTTCCCCGTCCTCCAAAAAATTGACGCCACTGCTAGGTGGTAGCCTGAATTGTGCCTCCCTGGGCTTGTGAAATTCAATAGAAGCCTTGTGGAAAAGGGAAAATGCTTTCCTCCCCAGGAAAGAATCTCAAGGATGCTTCAGCCTCAGGTGAGCAGGTGGGTGGGTGGTCTCTTTGCCCAGGTGGGCCACACAGACTCCTCAAACTTGTGGCCAAGTGACGACAATGCAGCTTAGGGTCCCTGGGGCCCTGGCCCTGGCTCCGACTCAAGTGTGAGCAGCATGACAGATGAGACGGTTGTCACCAGCTTAGTACACAAGCAAAAGGAAGCACATGGAAGCTTTGGTATCTCTGAAGTACTCAACAGAAGAGGGAGGTGATACTCTTATCAGGGATAACAGGGTTGGAGGGTGGTCTAGACTCTGAGATGTGATGAGATCCAAGTTTTCTAGCTCTTGATCTCCAACCTCCTTGACGGCTGCTGACCCAATCCCCTGGGGCATGGTTTCACCCCTCCCCCTGCCCCATGAAGCTGACTGTTCTGCCTGGGATTGGGTCCTCAAGGTGACTCACCCAGAATCTTCCACCCCAGGCACCTCTAGAAGTCCTCGTTACAATCAGAGACTCACAGGGGGCCACCGTGGTTGATGCCATGCTGTACCGCCCACGCCATCTCTTTGGAACCCAGGGGCTCACTCTTCCAGCTAGCAGGGAGGTTGTCTGCTGGGGGCTCACAACTGAGTCCTTTTTGCCAGAACTTTCCTCAGCTTAAGGGAGATGCTTGGTCCAAGGTTATGTCCCCTCCCTAGGGGCGGTCACATCTGACAACCGGCCAGGGGTACAAATGCCTGACCCCTGCGGCTAAATGCATGTTATGGGTTCAATTGCGCCCCCCTCCCCACAAAAAGATACGTTTAAGTCCTAATCTCCAGTACCTCAGAAAGATGATCTTATCTGCAAAGCAGAAAGAGAGACACAGACGTAGAGAACAAATGTATGGATACCAAGGGGGAAAGAGGTGGGAGGAACTGGGAGATTGGGGTTGACACATATACACTACTGATACTATGTATAAAATAGACAACTGATGGGAACATGCTGTATAGCACAGGGAACTATACTTAATGTACTGTGTGACCTAAATGGGAAGGAAATCCAAAGAAGAGGGGATATATGTATATGTATAGCTGATTCACTTTGCTGTACAGTAGAAACTAACACAACATCATAAAGCAACTATACTCCACTAAAAATTTTAAAAAAGAATGTGACCTTATTGGGAAATTATATTGTAGATGTAATTCATTTGGTTAAGGTGAGGTGGACCTGGAGTAGCCTGGGCCCCTAATCTGATATGACTGGGGTCCTTACGAAAGGGGGAAATTTGGACACAGACATGCACACAGGGAGAACACCATGTGAAGATGAAGGCAGAGATGGGGGTAATGGGTCTGCAAGCCAAGAAATGCTAAAGATTGCCAGCAAAAAGTCACAAGCTAGGAGAGAAGCAAAGAACAGATTCCCTCTCACAGCCCTCAGAAGGGACCAACCCTGCAGACACCTTGATCTCGGACTTCCAGCCTCCAGAACTGTGAGACAATAAATGTCTGTTCATTCCCCCGGTCTGTGGAGCTTTGTTACAGCAGCTCTGGTAAACTAGTACAATGTGGGGCAACTCTGATGAATCACCACCATTTTAATGCTCTGCAGGAGATCAGGTAAGGTGCTGGTTGCAGCTGCTTCGAAGTTTAATCCGTCCCTCGTTCAGACTTATTTCCCTTACTTATGTTGATCCCAAGTTATCCCAGACAAACCTCCTCCATATAAACCTCCATCTCTGTTTATTGCTGTGTAACAAACACTCCAATACTTAGTGACTTAAAACAAGCAACAGTGATTATTTCTCACTACTCCATGAGCCACCCAAGCAGTTCTTTTAGTCCAGGCTGCCGTGTGTGATCTCTTGGGTCAGCTGATGGCTTGGCTGGGTGAAAGATTTACCCATCTGTCAGATGATGGCAGGCTGAAAGATCTCAGAGTCTTTTTCTCAGAGAACCCAGTCTACCACAACCAGAGATGTTGGGACCTCAAGGAGCTTCTTCTCATTGGCAGATTCAGAAATTGAAACAGAGAGGGACAGTGAACTCCCAAAGGTCACACAGCAAGTTACTCTGTCTCACACTGGGCTGTTTGATACACCTATGGGTAAACGTGGCATTCCAGCATTGGGAGAGACAAAGAGATACCCTTGTGAGATTTCTGAGCATAGCCCCTCCCTGGATGTCCTGGAAAATACAGAATGCTGAACAGTAACCCACAGAGGAAGGGAAAGGAAGTGTTCCCATGGTTAAGGGTATCACAGAGGTATGAACTGGTTCACCACAAGTCTTTAAAGTCAGAGATCTGTGAATTGCCTGGTTTTTTTCACCAGGTGATCTTAGACAACTCATTATACTTCTCTAAGCCCCAGTTTCCTCATGTTTTAAAAGGAGGTCATCATAGAACCTCCACTGTAGGGTTGTTATGAGATTAAATTGGATAAGACAGAAAAGGCATTAAGCACATTTTTATCATTGATAAATACATACTTTCAAGCCTCAGGGAACGAGTACCATGGTGTGTGAGGTCGTTGCATGAACCGCGCATGGTGGAATGCTCAGGACAGCCCTGTGTTCCACAGATGGGGGACCCCAGCCTCAGAGAGTTGAAAGAGCATCACCAGGACACCCCTTTTCTGTGTCCTGTCACGTTGGGGATTATAGCTGTGATGGACACACTTTAAGGTGACCTCCGATCAATAATTCCCACTTTCTGGTATCCACAGTTTGTATAATCTCCTCCCATTGAGGATGGGCAGCATATATGACAATGAACTGTGGGAAAAATGATGAGATGCCTCTCTCATGTTTATGGAACATTGTATGAGTCTAATCTTAGCAAGTTGGACACAGAGATTTTACTGGTGGCCTTGAAGAGGCTATGAAAAGGGCTACTCGTAAGGAACTGTGGCAGCCCCAGGACCTTAGAGTGGCCTCCAACGAATAGCTGGTACAAAGCTGGTGTCATCTGTCCCCAAACCAGGGGGTAATGAACTCTACCAACAGCCTGAATGCACTTGGGAGCCTATTCTTCCCCAGTCGAGCCTCCGTATGAGGATGCAGCCCGGTGGACAACTTGATTGCAGTGTTGAGAGACGATGAGACCTAGCTAAGGGGTGCCCAGATTCCTGCCTGGTCCACAGAAATTGTGTAACAATAAATGTGTGTGTTGTTTCAAGTTGTTAAATTTGTTACACAGCAATAGGAAACTAATACCAATTAGGAGTTTGGGATTAATTCCTAGCGTGTATACATAGATACACACGACTATGTATAAAATAGATAACCAACAAGGACCTACTGCATAGCACAGGGAAATATACTCAATATCTTCTAATAACCTATAATGAAAGAGAGTCTAAAAAGAATCTATCTATCTATCTATCTATTACCTATCTATCTGAATTATTTTGCTGTACACCTGAAACTGACACAACATTGTAAATCAACTCTACTGCAATAAAAAATTTTAAAAATTTTCATGAGAAAAAAAGTAGAAAACGAATACAATAGCAGAGTTACCCGATTCGAGGTATCGTGTAGATTAAGAGTTATTTTGTGTAAGGGGCATAGAGGGTCCTTGCTAGGTGTTAGCTAATATTCACCACCAGCGTTGATATTGTCAAGATGCTCCTGGCAGAAGAAATCCTCATGTGCCAGTCTTTTTTTTTAAAAATGTGAATCCTAGTTTTCTTTTAAATTGATGTATAACTGACATACAGCATTATGTTAGTTTCAGATGCACAACATCATTGTTCAATATTTATATATACTATGAAATTATCACCACCATAAATTTAGTTAACATCTGTCACCATACATAGTTACATTTTTTTTTTCTTGTGATTGAGGACTTTTAAGATCTCCTGTCTTAGCAACGTTCAAATATACAAGAGTATCATTAACTGTATCACCATGCTGTACATTACATCCCCAGGAATTATTTATTTTATAGCTATAAGTCTGTACCTTTTGACCCCCTTCACTCATTTCACCCACCCCCACCCCTTTATAGGTTATTAAAAAATATTGAGTATAGTCCACTGTGCTATACAGTAGGTCCTTGTTGTCTATCTATTTTATATATAGTGGTGTGTATATGTTAATCCCAAACTCCTAATTTATCCCTCCCGGTATCTTTGTTTTAAATTTTTTGCTTTGTCGTCTTTATTATTGCCCTCATTCTACTTGTTTATTGTGTTGTTCTGTTTATAATTTCTTAAGCTGGCTATTGGTCTCATTTGTTTTCAGCTTTTTTTTTCTTTTCAATTGTAAGCATCTCAGGTGGTACATTTCTGACTATGAAACCAGAAATAAGAAAGTTATATACAGTATGTTAGAAGTTATCTGTTCTAGGAGAAAAATACAGGGAAAGTGGGTATGGAGTGTATTAGTTTGCTAGGGCTGCCATAACAAAATACCACAGACTGGGTGGTTTAAATCACAGAAATCTTTTTTCTTACAGTGTTGGAGGCTGAAGGTCCCAGATCCAGATGCTGGCTGATTCAGATCCTGGGGAGAGCTCTCTTCCTGGCTTGCAGACGGCTGCTTTCTTGTTGCATCCTCACATGGCCTTTCAGTGGTAAAGAAAGTGAGCTATCTGGTGTCTCCTCTTATAAGGAAACAAATCCTCCTGGATTTGGCCCCTGCTGACCTCATTTAACTTTAATTACTTCCTTAGAAGCACCATCTCCAAATACAGCCACACTGGGGGTTAGGGCTTCAACATATGAATTCTGGGGGGACACAGACATTCAGTCCATTACAGCGGGGCCGAGGGGTTGCCGTTTTAAATAAGATGACCACAGAAGCAGTGACTGTTGGGCAAGTGATCATGATTTTCACAAATGTCAAGGCTATAATGTTTGTGATGTTTAAGAAATTTCCCTTGTTCTGAGTGAATCATTTTGTAGTTGGATTCTAGAAGATCAATTTATGGTTCTAAATGGGAGGATGAAAGAAATCAAGCGCTAATTGACTTAAATGTCTAATTGGTGATGGTGGGTTTCAGAGGATGGACATATGTTAGTCATCAGGGGAGGCATTTTAACAAGAGCTTGAAGCCACAAAGAGATGAAAAGATGATTCTGCTGGCCAGCGCCAACAGAGAGTTCACTGCAATCATTAACTGTTTTTGCTCTCTTATCTAGGTTGTGAACAAAGAAATGAGCCTGAAATGTAGATGCTTCTCATATATTGTAACCAGGCTGTTTGACACCATACTAGGATCCCAGTTTCTTTTTAGCCACCCCATGTCCATGGGGACCACCTGTTACGGGAACAAATGTGAATTAACGTCTCTCATACTGATGACTATAGAGAGCATTCCCATTTCTTGCTTTTACTTTGTTGCTATTTTGTAAAAGTCACAACCAGTATTCTGGTGCACAGAGAGATGAGGGGGATGGCAATTTCATCTGGCATTTTGTAGCTCTGGGTTTGGGTCCTCTGGTCAGTTGATACATATGCTGAAAGAGAAAGAAACTCATTCCTGGGTTAGTTAACCAATGTGTACTCTACAATCAGTATCTGCAGGTTACAAAACAAAGTACTGCCTCACTGGTTACTACCCTTGGTTCTAGAAACATTTTGGTTTGTGGGTTTAGAGTGGTGAAACACTGCCATCTTCAGGGCGTATTTTGGAATTAAAAAGCAGGATGCTCTACAGGTGTTTTTGTTTTTAGCCTTTGGAAAAATGGATCAAAGTAGCAGAAAATCCTAATTCAAATGGGCTAGAGAGATTACAAAATCATGATGATAAGGAGACTTTCAGATGTTTTGCTTCTCTTCTGTTTCTCTCTCTTTCTCTTTCTCTCTCTGTCTCTCTGTGTCTGTGCCTCTCTCTCGTAGCAGAATGCTTAAGAGTACTGATTCTGGAGTGAGATTGTCAGATTTTTAATCTCTTAGGAGCTGCGTGACCTTGGGCAAGTCACTTAATCCCTCTGTGCCTCCCTGTCTCGGTTTCCTCATCTGAAAAATCGCATCCTAACTCAGGTTCTCTGAAAAGCGGACACCAAAACAGACTCAGATGTGTGGATAAATGGGAAAAGGAGCTGTCAGCGCAGTGCTGAGAAAGTCTCTGTAAGGCCATTGGGGTGCCCCAGGGCAAAGAGTGCCTGTCAGAGGGGTCCTGCATTGGGCAGAAATGACCTGGCTCTGGTCCTCCCATCCATCAGGCTCAGGCATTAGTTGGGAGCAGCCCAGGGACAACGTGGCTTTGGTGTGAACCCTGAAGCAGGTCTGAAGATGCAGCAGCTGGAGGTGGTCAATTTATTGTATCCCCATGACAGGTTCTCAAAAAGGGAGATCTGAGCAGCGCATGACGGCTGAAAACAGGGATAATGATATCTTCCTTATAGGGATCCTGAGAGGGTTAAATGAGTTAATACCTGAAAGCCCTTAGCACCATGCCTGGTGACTGAAGTGTGAATTTATATGCTTTTCTAGCACATTGGGGAAGTAGTGCAAATTCCTATTTTATTCACTGTTTGTTTATCAGGAAGGGAGTTTGGATTTGGATCAAATGCTAAGCTGATGGCTTCTGTTTGTCCCTCCCCAGGACCACGCTCCATGCAATTTCACCATGTTCTCTGCCCACAAAGGCCGACCTATGTGAGCTGCAACAGGCACCCTTGCCCTCTGGCTTCAGTGTGTTCTGACAGTAACATTGCCCTCATTGCCAAGGTGGAGACCTGGAAGGGTGGAGAGTGGGGAGAGGGAGGAGAGGGAGGGCGAGGTGGTTATTCCCTGGGCTCATTTCTTGTGTTACCGAGTCCAAGCTCATACTGCTTGCTGCACGGCAGGCCAAAAAAATCGAGAGAGGAGGTGTTGGGTCAAGGAATAGCGACTTTATTCAGAAAGCCAGCAGACCGAGAAGGTGGTGGACTAATGTCCCAAAGAACCATCTTGCCCAGGTTTGGATGTTAGTTTGTTTTATAGAACAAAGAGTGGGAGGTGAGGCGATAAAGTAAAAAAAGGCAGTAAGTTGTTGCAAATATCAACATTTCCTGGTTCTGGCCAGATTCCTGAGGGGATGTGTTAATTTCTTCCTTCCTGAAGCCATTCACGGGTGAGACTGGTCAGGAGGTTTCCTGTGAGCTTAAAAAAGAGGTAGAATATTTTGGCTTACTGCTCTTCACCTGGGAAGCAGGGTTCCTGGAGATGGGCCATTATGTATAATTTAAGCTTATAGGCAACATCCCTTTGTAATAGAATACAAAGGTTCTTCCCTATTACGACACTGAAGCTTACTCTTTGGTCTCTTAAATTGCTGCCTTTCTAGGAGAAGCCATCCACCATGCCATGAAGATACTCAAGCAGCCCCAGGGAAAGGTCCATGTGGAGGGGAACTGGATTAATTCACTTCCCCCCTTATTGTGGTATGTGAGTGCCATTTTCCCCCACATCCTGGCCATTACATGATCCTATTAAACTTAAAAAAAATTCTCATTGATAAATGATGAAAGGAATTTTGGTCTTTCACTTTATATTTTTCTTTTTACGAGAGCCATTTGAATTTTTTGGTGAATTGTGTGTTCTTAGAATTTGCCCTTTTCTCTCATGGATTCTTGGTCTTTTTCTTATTGCTTGGTTCATTAATATTAATAAGTTATTAATATTAACTTATTAATATTAATAAGTTCATTAATATTAATAAATTAGCCTTTGTGATGAGTTGCATTTTCCTCTATATTTTGTCTTTGCCATGTGGGGTTTTTTTGGTTTGTTTGTTTGTTTGTTTGTTTTTTAAACATCTTTATTGAAGTATAATTGCTTTACAATGGTGTGTTAGTTTCTGCTTTATAACAAAGTGAATCAGTTATACATATACATATGTTCCCATATCTCTTCCCTCTTGCATCTCCCTCCCTCCCCCCCTACCCATCCCACCCCTCTAGGTGGTCACAAAGCACCGAGCTGATCTCCCTGTGCTATGCAGCTGCTTCCCACTAGCTATCTATTTTACATTTGGTAGTGTATATATGTCCATGACACTCTCTCACCCTGTCACATCTCCCCACTCCCCCTCCCCATATCCTCAAGTCCATTCTCTAGTAGGTCTGTGTCTTTATTCCTGTCTTGCCACTAGGTTCTTCATGGCCTTTTTTTTCTTTTCCCTTAGATTCCATATATATGTGTTAGCATACTGTATTTGTTTTTCTCTTTCTGACTTACTTCACTCTGTATGACAGACTCTAACTCCATCCACCTCATTACAAATACCTCCATTTCATTTCTTTTTATGGCTGAGTAATATTCCATTGTATATATGTGCCACATCTTCTTTATCCATTCATCCGATGATGGACACTTAGGTTGCTTCCATGTCCTGGCTATTGTAAATAGAGCTGCAATGAACATTTTGGTACATGACTCTTTTTGAACTATGGTTTTCTCAGGGTATATACCCAGTAGTGGGATTGCTGGGTCGTATGGTAGTTCTATTTGTAGTTTTTTAAGGAACCTCCATACTGTTCTCCATAGTGGCTGTATCAATTTACATTCCCACCAACAGTGCAAGAGTGTTCCCTTTCCTCCACACCCTCTCCAGCATTTATTGTTTCTAGAATTTTTGATGATGGCCATTCTGACCGGTGTGAGATGATGTCTCATTGTAGTTTTGATTTGCATTTCTCTAATGATTAATGATGTTGAGCATTCTTTCATGTGTCTGTTGGCAATCTGTATATCTTCTTTGGAGAAATGTCTATTTAGGTCTTCTGCCCATTTTTGGATTGGGTTGTTCGTTTTTTTGTTATTGAGCTGCATGGGTTGCTTGTAAATCTTGGAGATTAATCCTCTGTCAGTTGCTTCATTTGCAAATATTTTCTCCCATTCTGAGGGTTATCTTTTGGTCTTGTTTACGGTTTCCTTTGCTGTGCAAAAGCTTTGAAGTTTCATTAGGTCCCATTTGTTTATTTGTGTTTTTATTTCCATTTCTCTAGGAGCTGGGTCAGAAAGAATCTTGCTGTGATTTATGTCATAGAGTGTTCTGCCTATGTTTTCCTCTAAGAGTTTGATAGTGTCTGGCCTTACACTTAGGTCTTTAATCCATTTTGAGTTTATTTTTGTGCATGGTGTCAGGGAGTGTTCTAATTTCATACTTTTACATGTATCTGTCCAATTTTCCCAGCACCACTTATTGAAGAGGCTGTCTTTTCTCCACTGTATATGCTTGTCTCCTTTATCAAAGATAAGGTGACCATATGTTCGTGGGTTTATCTCTGGGCTTTCTATCCTGTTCCATTGATCTATAGTTCTGTTTTTGTGCCATTACCATACTGTCTTGATTACTGTAGCTTTGTAGTATAGTCTGAAGTCAGGGAGCCTGATTCCCCCAGCTCCGTTTTTCTTTCTCAAGTTTGCTTTGGCTATTCGGGGTCTTTTGTGTTTCCATACAAATTGTGAAATTTTTTGTTCTAGTTCTGTGAAAAATGCCAGTGATAATTTGATAGGGATTGCTTTGAATCTGTAGATTGCTTTGGGTAGGATAGTCATTTTTACAATGTTGATTCTTCCAATCCAAGAACATGGTATATCTCTCCATCTGTTTGTATCATCTTTAATTTCTTTCATCAGCATCTTACAGTTTTCTGCACACAGGCCTTTTGTCTCCTTAGGTAGGTTTATTCCTAGGTATTTTATTGTCTTTGTTGCAATGGTAAATGGGAGTGTTTCCTTAATTTCACTTTCAGATTTTTCATCGTTAGTGTACAGGAATGAAAGAGATTTCTGTGCAATAATTTTGTATCCTGCTACTTTACTAAATTCACTGATTAGCTCTAATAGTTTTCTGGTAGCATCTTTAGGATCCTCTATGTATGATATTATGTCATCTGCAAACAGTGACAGCTTTACTTCTTCTTTTCTGATTTGGATTCCTTTTATTTCTTTTTCTTCTCTGATTGCTGTGGCTAAAACTTCCAAAACTATGTTGAATAATAGTGGTGAGAGTGGGCAACCTTGTCTTGTTCCTGATCTTAGTGGAAATGGTTTCAGTTTTTCACCATTGAGAATGATGTTGGCTGTGGGTTTGTCATATATGGCCTTTTTTATGTTGAGATAAGTTCCCTCTACCTACTTTCTGGAGGGTTTTTATCATGAATGGGTGTTGAATTTTGTCAAAAGCTTTTTCTGCATCTATAGAGATGATCATATGGTTTTTCTCCTTCAATTTGTTAATATGGTGTATCACATTGATTGATTTGCGTATATTGAAGAATCCTTGCATTCCTGGGATAAACCCCACTTGATCATGGTGTAGGATCCTTTTAATGTGCTTTTGGATTCTGTTTGCTAGTATTTTGTTGAGGATTTTTGCATCTATGTTCATCAGTGATATTGGCCTGTAGTTTTCTTTCTTTGTGACATCTTTGTCTGGTTTTGGTATCAGGGTGATGGTGGCCTCGTAGAATGAGTTTGGGAGTGTTCCTCCCTCTGCTATATTTTGGAAGAGTTTGAGAAGGATAGGTGTTAGCTCTTCTCTAAATGTTTGATAGAATTTGCCTGTGAAACCATCTGATCCTGGTGTTTTGTTTGTTGGAAGATTTTTAATCACAGTTTCGATTTCAGTGCTTGTGTTGGTCTGTTTGTATTTTCTGTTTCTTCCTGGTTCAGTCTCAGAAGGTTTTACTTTTCTAAGAATTTGTCCATATCTTCCAGCCTGTCCATTTTATTGACATATAGTTGTCTGTAGTAATCTCTCATGATCCTTTGTATTTCTGCAGTGTCAGTTGTTACTTCTCCTTTTTCATTTCTAATTCTATGTATTTGAATCTTCGCCCTTTTTTTCTTGATGAGTCTGGCTAATGGTTTATCAATTTTGTTTATCTTCTCAAAGAACCAGCTTTTAGTTTTATTGATCTTTGCTATTGTTTCCTTCATTTCTTTTTCATTTATTTCTGATCTGATTTTTATGATTTCTTTCCTTCTGCTAACTTTGGTGTATTTTTGTTCTTCTTTCTCTAATTGCTTTAGGTGTAAGGTTAGGTTGTTTATTTGAGAGGTTTCTTGTTTCTTGAGGTAGGATTGTATTGCTATAAACTTCCCTCTTAGAACTGCTTTTGCTGCATCCCATAGGTTTTGGGTCATCGTGTTTTCATTGTCATTTGTTTCTAGGTATTTTTTGATTTCCTCTTTGATTTCTTCAGTGATCTCTTGGTTATTGAATAGTGTATTGTTTAACCTTCATGTGTTTGTATTTTTTACAGATATTTTTCCTGTAATTGATATCTAGTCTCATAGCGTTGTGGTCGGAAAAGATACTTGATACGATTTCAATTTTCTTAAATTTATCAAGGCTTGATTTGTGACCCAAGTTGTGATCTATCCTGGAGAATGTACCATGAGCACATGAGAAGAAAGTGTATTCTGTTGTTTTTGGATGGAATGTCCTATAAATATCAATTAAGTCCATTTTGTTTAATGTATCATTTAAAGCTTGTGTTTCCTTATTTATTTTCATTTTGGATATCTGTCTATTGGTGAAAGTGGGGTGTTAAAGTCCCCTACTATGATTGTGTTACTGTCGATTTCCCCTTTTATGGCTGTTAGCCTTGGCCTTATGTACTGAGGTGCTCCTATGTTGGGTGCATAAATATTTACAATTGTTATATCTTCTTCTTGGATTGATCCCTTGATCATTATGTAGTGTCCTTCTTTGTCTCTTGTAATAGTCTTTATTTTAAAGTCTATTTTGTCTGATATGAGAATTGCTACTCCAGCTTTCTTTTGATTTCCATTTGCATGGAATACCTTTCTCCATCCCCTCACTTTCAGTCTGTATGTGTCCCTAGGTCTGAAGTGGGTCTCTTGTAGGCAGCATATATACGGGTCTTGTTTTTGTATCCATTCAGCCAGTCTATGTGTTTTGGTTGGAGAATTTAATCCATTTACATTTAAGGTAATTAACGATATGTATGTTCCTATTACCATTTTCTTAATTGTTTTGGGTTTGTCATTGTAGGTCTTTTCCTTTTCTTGTGTTTCCTGCCTAGAGAAGTTCCTTTAGCATTTGTCGTAAAGCTGGTTTGGTAGTGCTGAATTCCCTTAGCTTTTGCTTGTCTGTAAAGGTTTTAATTTCTCCATTGAATCTAAATGAGATCCTTTCTAGATAGAGTAATCTTGGTTGTAGGTTTTTCCCTTTCATCACTTTAAATATGTCCTGCCACTCCCTTCTGGCTTGCAGAGTTTCTGCTGAAAGGTCAGCTGTTAACCATATGGGGATTCCCTTATATGTTATTTGTTGTTCTTCCCTTGCTGCTTTTAATATTTTTTCTTTGTATTTAATTTTTGATAGTTTGATTAATATGTGTCTTGGCATGTTTCTCCTTGCATTTATCTTGTATGGGACTCTGTGCTTCCTGGACTTATTAACTATTTCCTTTCCCATATTAGGGAAGTTTTTAACTATAATCTCTTCAAATATTTTCTCAATCCCTTTCTTTTTCTCTTCTTCTTCTGGGACCCCTATAATTCAAATGTTGGTGTATTTAATGTTGTCCCAGAGGTCTCTGAGGCTCTCCTCAATTCTTTTCATTCTTTTTTCTTTATTCTGCTCTGCAGTAGTTATTTCCACTATTTTATCTTCCAGGTCAGTTATCCGTTCCTCTGCCTCAGTTATTCTGCTATTGATTCCTTCTAGAGAATTTTTCATTTCATTTATTGTGTTGTTCATCATTGTTTGTTTACTGTTTAGTTCTTCTAGGTCCTTGTTAAACGTTCCTTGTATTTTCTCCATTCTATTTCCAAGATTTTCTATCATCTTTACTGTCATTACTCTGAATTCTTTTTCAGGTAGGCTGCCTATTTCCTCTTCATTTTTTGGTCTGGTGCATTTTTACCTTGCTCCTTCATCTGCTGTGTGTTTCTCTGTCTTCTCATTTTGCTTAACTTACTGTGTTTGGGGTCTCCTTTTTGCAGGCTGCAGGTTTGTAGTTCCCGTTGTTTTTGGTGTCTGCCCCCAATGGCTAAGGTCGGTTCAGTGGGTTGTGTAGGCTTCCTGGTGGAGGGGATTAGTACCTGTGTTCTGGTGGATGATGCTGGATCTTGTCTTTCTGATGGGCAGGACCGCATCTGGTGGTGTGTTTTGGGGTGTCTGTGACCTTATTATGATTTTAGGCAGCCTCTCTGCTAATGGGTGTGGTTGTGTTCCTGTCTTGTTAGTTGTTTGGCATGGGGTGTCCAGCACTGGAGCTTGCTGGTCATTGAGTGGAGCTGGGTCTTAGCGTTGAGATGGAGATCTTGGGAGAGCTTTCACCGTTCGATATTTCATGGAGTGGGGAGGTCTCTGGTGGACCAATGTCCTGAACTCGGCTCTCCCACCTCAGAGGCACAGGCTTGACCTGGTTGGAGCACCAAGACCCTGTCAGCCACACGGCTCAGAAGAAAAGGGAGAAGAAAGAAAGAAAGAAAGAGGAAAAAAAGAAATAAAATAAACTTATTAAAATAAAATATAAAAAATAATTATTAAAAAAAATTAAAAAGTAATTTTAAAAAAAGGAAAAAAGAAGAGAGCAACCAATACAAAAAAACAAATCCATCAGTGATAAGAAGCGCTAAAAACTATACTAAAAAAAACAAAGGACAGACAGAACCCTAGGACAGATGGTAAAAGCAAAGCTATACAGACAAAATTACACACAGAAGCATACACATACACACTCACAAAAAGAGAAAAAGGGAAAATATATATATATATCGTTGCTCCCAAAGTCCACCGCCTCAATTTGGGATGGTTCGTTGTCTATTCAGGTATTCCACAGATGCAGGTACATCAAGTTGATTGTGGAGATTTAATCCGCTGCTCCTGAGGCTGCTGGGAGAGATTTCCCTTTCTCTTCTTTGTTCGCACAGCTCCTGGGGTTCAGCTTTGGATTTGGCCCCGTCTCTGCGTGTAGGTCGCCTGAGGGCGTCTGTTCTTCGCTCAGACAGGATGGGGTTAAAGGAGCAGCTGCTTCGGGGGCTCTGGCTCGCTCAGGCCGTGGGGAGGGAGGGGCACGGATGCGGGGCGAGCCTGCGGCGGCAGAGACCAGTGTAACATTGCAACAGTCTGAGGTGCACCGTATGTTCTCTCGGGGAAGTTGTCCCTGGATCACAAGACGCTGGCCGTGGCGGGCTGCACAGGCTCCCGGGAGGGGCGGTGTGGAGAGTGACCTGTGCTCGCACACAGGCTTCTTGGTGGCGGCAGCAGCAGCCTTAGCGTCTCATGCCCGTCTCTGGGGTCCGCGCTGATCGCCGCGGCTCAAGCCCGTCTCTGCAGCTCGTTTAGGCAGCGCTCTGAATCCCCTCTCCTCGCGCACCAGGAAACAATGGTCTCTTGCCTCTTCAGCAGCTGCAGACTTTTTCCCGACTCCCTCCCGGCTAGCCGTGGCGCACTAGCCCCTTCAGGCTGTGTTCACACCGCCAACCCCAGTCCTCTCCCTGCGATCCGACCGAAGCCCGAGCCTCAGCTCCCAGCCCCGCCCGCCCCGGCGCATGAGCAGACAAGCCTCTCGGGCTGGTGAGTGCTGGTCGGCACCGATCCTCTGTGCGGGAATCTCTCCACTTTGCCCTCCGCACCCCTGTGGCTGTGCTCTCCTCCGTGGCTCCGAAGCTTCCCCCCTCCGCCACCCGCAGTCTCCGCCCGCAAAGGGGCTTCCTAGTGTGTGGAAACCTTTCCTCCTTCACAGCTCCCTCCCACTGGTGCAGGTCCCGTGCCTATTCTTTTGTCTCTGTTTTTTCTTTTTTCTTTTGCCCTACCCAGGTAGGTGGGGAGTTTCTTGCCTTTTGGGAGGTCTGAGGTCTTCCGCCAGCGTTCAGTAGGTGTTCTGTAGGAGCTGTTCCACATGTAGATGTATTTCTGATGTATTTGTGGGGGGGGGGGGAAGGTGATCTCCGCGTCTTACTCTTCTGCCATCTGAAGATCTCAAAGGTATCATCTTTTAAGAGATACACTGCAATAAATGAGCAATTATAGCTTAAGATTCCAAACTTTCCCTCCGTAATCCAATCATGAGATTCTAGACACCATCATCAGTTTAAAATGCAAACCTAATCAGTTACCTTACTTTAAAAAAAAATCTTAAATATCTTTTTAAAAAACTTTTAATTTTACATTGGAGTATAGTTGATTAACAATGATGTGTTAGTTTCAGGTGTACAGCAAAGTGATTCAGTTATACATATACATGTTTCTATTCTTTTTCAAATTATTTTCCCATTTAGGTTGTTACATAATATTTGAGCAGAGTTCCCTGTGCTATACAGTAAGTCCTTTTTGGTTATCCATTTTAAATATAGCAGTGTACTTTTAATCTTTCATTTCTGTCTTCAACACATATTTACCCTGTTGTCCTATCATAATTATTAATACTGCCCTTTTCATTCCCCAATATATCCCAGTTGAGAGGGACAATTATTTGGTGTCCCCTTTTATAGAGCACACACATTATGTGCAAACTCTGGGGTAAAATCTGTGACCCAGAAATAAACTAAAGAGACTCCCTGCCCCTGTTGAAGTTAATCTTACTGAGAGGAAAGAGTTATAAGGAGCACACAGAATTTATAACATGCTATATAGAAATAACCTCTGTGATGAACCGCAAGGTTTTATCCAGCCAACAGCAATAGAATTAGAACAACGTGGCCTACATAATTTTAAATTTGGTAGAACACACATTGAGGAAAGTAAACACGAATAGAGGAAACTGTTTTTTAACCCTTTTATTTAACTGAAGAAATTTAATATTATCATTCCAAAATGTAGTCCCCATCAGAATGAAGCACAAGATATGTTATATCCTTTTCTTGTTTCTGAGCCTTGAAATAGTATTTTAACATTACAGCCCATCTAGTTCAAAAGTTAAATTTGATCTGTATCTAGATTTTATAAGATTTCCAGTAGTAAGAAAGATTCACACAAAGTATTTTTTAATCCTCTTTTATGGATGTCTATTCTAGAGTTTGACTCATTTTTCTAGAGCAGTTTTAGCATTCTGTTTCATGACAGAATTACTATATTTATATAATATCTTGATGTACTTTACCAGATGAGGTTAACCCAGAGAATTCCCTGGCGGTCCAGTGGTTAAGACTCTGCCCTTCCACTGCAGGGAGCATGAGATCAGTCCCTGGCTGGGAAACTAAGATCCCACATGCCGTGCAGTGCAGCCAAAAAAAAAAAAAAAAAAAAAATAGAATGTGATTCTCCAGATGTATGTAACTCAAAATTTTTTCCCACTCATATTTTCCATCCCTTCTGTCTTCCTAGTAAATTTTGGTGAACTTTGACTCCGAACATAGCTTAACGTGATGGAAGTTACAATTTTTTATTATCTGTTTGCGTTTAATTGTATTAAAAGGAATAATTTACCCCTTCATTGTGAAACTGCTCTATCTTTTCTTTAAAAATAAAGCTATATATTTTGTTTTTGTTAGAGTGAAATTAAGCATTTAAGTGATTATGAAGGTGTTGATTCCAGCAAGAGACTGGATTAAAACTGCAAGAGAGTTCAAGAGCAAATATCCTAACAAAAGCACAGTGTGAACAATATTGGAAAACTCAGGACAGAGTTTAAAGAGAAGTGGGATGTGATTAAAAGGGGGAGCAGAGGGAATTTGATGAGGAATTGATATCACAATGAAAATGTACACAAGCATGTTCCAAACGGATGAAAGACATCAACCCACAGACGCAATTAACTCAACATTCTTTAAGCAAAGAAAATATATGGGAAACAATAATGAGCTACACTATGGTCTAAAAATCAGAGTCAATATCAAAGATTTTAGAGAATGCAAAGGCCAAATAAGCAAGAAAATGCTAATTGGGGATGTCTAAACATAAATAAGATAGAGATCAACAGAGTACCATTTTTAAAGTGGTCAGAAATCATATCAAATCAGAATTCTATACCCAGCATCAATATTGCCCCAAATTAAGATTCTTTAAAAACTTAAAGTAAAACATTTCATTGTTAGTGGTCTTGAATTAGACAAAATACTAGAGTGAGTTATGAAGTCCAAAGGAAAATATCTCAGATCAAAAGCCAGGAATGCAGGAGGAAATGAAGAGAAAAGGAAAGAATAATTTAGAAATAAATATAAGTGAAGTTTGTTTCATAAAGCAATTCTGGAACTCTCTCATGGAGATTAAAATACATGTAGAATTAAGATGCATGACAACAGTAGCAGAAAAGTCAGGAAAGCTGAAATGGAAAGTGTTCTAAGGTATTAGCATTTGGGAGAGGTGGTAAGAGCAATTAACTGTATTAGTCTATATTAATTAAAGGAGTCAGAATTTGATCACTAAAGTAACTTCACAAGTTCTGTATATGACTGCAACTAGCAAGTTTATAGAGAGAAAATGTAAAAATAAAAGAATTAAATGATAGTGAAATAAAGACAGTAAAGAGACTGTTTATGTCAGAGGGTAGGAAAGGAGTAAGATGGTTGAAATAATCTCGAATTTACCGGTAATTAGGTGAAATGTAAATATACAAAACATTGAGTTCTTTTCAATGATTCTGTGATATAGACTTCATAGACTTGTTAGTAAATGTTTTGGACACTCTTTATTGATAAACGTTTATACACTCTGTAGTTTTTTCTATGAAAACATAAGTTGTGTGGAAATTTTAGCATATAGAAACGTCCATAACTATTTTTGTAGAAGTGAAAAAGGAAACATTAAATTATTGATAGAAAGTACAAATAGCACCCCCATTCACAAATGTATTAAATTTTTTCATATAGTATTTCATATTATTCAATAGTGTCTAATATTGTCAATAGCCCCAAATTCTTGTGTTTGTGTGGAAAGATTTGGGAATCTCTCCAATGCCTCTGATCTGAGATACAGTGCGTCCTCTGGATTGGGTTATCCCCTGATTGGGTTGTCCACTCTCTTCCCCTATAAAAGGGGGAATCAGATGCAGAAGTCACTGCACTTTCCAGCAAGACACAGGCTGTCTGCATCTCAGGGGTGGGTCCGAGGACAGCTCTCAAAAGATGGGGGAACCTGAATGGACCAGTTTTCCAAGCCAGCCTCTTCTGGTGAGTGTGGAATCCATACTGATGGCAAGAGTGTCCATTAGGATGTTTTTTTCTTCTGTAAAATCTAAGTTAGCAGAATTTAGCTCTAAAAACAAGAAGGTATCTTATTGAAAGTTATTTCCCAGGTCTTAATGTTTCTTAAGAAATAGTCAAGATTGTGTATATTTTTGTATATGAAGCTTTTTTTGGATAATAGATGAAATGTGTGTGTGTATGTTTTTTTTAACCAAAATCACTAGGTAGTGGAAGTAGTATTTGGCCGTAGAGTGTTTAAATCGTTCTCCTCTATGGACAATTATTTGCCCACAATGTGTTTGGTCTTTTTTTCTTCTTTTTAAAAAAATTCTGTTCTCTGCTTCAAATAGGGCTCTCCAGTTTCTTTGTCATCCATCATTGTAGTTAATTTCTTTTTCTTACTCTCCCTTCTTACTTCTGTTCCTGTCCTGCTCCTTCCCTCTCTGTCTTTGTGTTGGCCTTGCTGTTTATCATAGCACCTAATTATACCTAACGCTATTACTAGACATTCCTTAGTCTATAACCCTTTTCTCTCATCAAGATTAAAATAATCTAGGGCAATAACTTTGTTAAGTTAAATTCCGAGTAGTGTGTTTTAGTACACAACTTGGCATATAACAGCTGCTCTATAAATAGGCAGATCAAGTCATTTTTCTATCAAGCATTTCATTACATTTTGAGTAATGAAAGAGGTAGTGTTAATTATAAAGTCAGGACAACAGGAATAAAGTGAGTTTTATGTTTTCCCTTTAAAAAAATATCTTCAGAAGACAGAAATGTGAGATTTAAAAGGAAAGGTGCACTGATTAGGTTTACAGTTTAAACAGTTTATTGTGAGGAGACTTATAATCGATCACAGAGAGAAAGGATTGAAATCTTAGTGACAATTGATAGCAGTCCACCACAAAAGATAGTAACTCATTTTATAATTGTAGTTGTGTGCATTTATTAGAAAAATTGGGAAAGTAGTTTTTGGAGTTTGCATAACTTCTCTTAAAAAAAGATATCTGAGCACCTTGGAAAGCCAAAGCAATAAATGACTATATCAGTGGAAATATTAAAATTCTTATTATCCTCTCTTCATTGAGTACCCAACTTAGCGAGAAAAGCAATCTCAAATAAGTAGATAATATTACACATAAAATTAAAATTAAAAAAATTTACACAGAGAAAATGTAAGATTAATTTTTATATGGGAACAGGAAGGGTCATTCTGTGGCATTTTGTAGGTCAAATGAAAGGTGCTCAAGAATTATTCAAAAGTTGGGAATCTTCAGGTGGATTCAGGAGGGCAAATGGATGGCTAATTGGTATAAGAATGTGGGGTGGTAGGGCGTCCAGAATGCCATTCAGGGGCAAATGCGATATTAGTTCCAGCAAGTGAGTTTGTGGAGACATTGAGATAAGGATGAACTATTTGGGGAATTGGCTGGTTCAACTTGGGACCTGGTCACGGTGAGTTGAGTCATAGATATTATCACTGATATGGTGGGTAGGCAGGTGGATATTTGGGTCTTAGAGTTGAAGCCAGATCGGTGAATCTGTGAGCATTTCTAGTTCATTAATGGTATTTGAAGGCAGGAGAATGGATGGGATTGCCTAGAAGAAGGTTTGGATGTAGAACAGATGTGAGAGCAGGACCGACTTCTAAGAAGCATCGATTGTTGTGTTGAGATAGTAGAGAGAGGAGTAGGAGGAGGGGAGGACGGGAGTCAGGGAGTAAAAATTGTCATTTACAGTGGAAAAAAGGAACTTTATGATGAGAATGTGGTTTTCCTAAGTTATGTTATGAGCAGGAGAATATTTGAGTGAAGATGGGACTTGGCTTTGAAAGAAAAGTATCAGAGTATTGAGAGGTACATGATCTCACTGAAGATGAGGCACTAAAGAACTATGAAAACTAGGTGATTGCATGTCTTAAAGCAAAGTAAAAAAGAGATAGCAAAGTAAAAAAGAGATATCAAAAAATTTAATGTCTTGGTATTCAAAGAACCCTGTGATCTCTTTGTCCAGATAATGTTGGATTAGGGGGTACCAGCATGTGCGGAGTTGACAGTGTCAGGTATGGTAAGAGGAAAACATCCTCAAAGGAGGATGGTGGAGGGGAAAGTCTGGAATTGATACTGGGTAATGACCTGGAGCTTTCTGTCCTTGACTCCTATCTGTTTGATGTCGCAGGCTTCAGTTCTCAATGTGTGGTATCTGTACTAGCAGCATCAGTTGGAATCACCTAGAAATGCAATTTCTTGTCCCCACCCCAGACTGACTTGCATTGAGATCCAGAAATCTGAATTCTAACAACCCTCTGAAAGACTGTCATGCACAGAGTAAATTGAGATTCATTTCTCTAGGGAGAGAGGAGGGTGGTTATCCAAACGAGCTGAGAACATTCTCCATGACTGGCAGTGGTTTCATCCCCCACTTTGTTCAAGTGTTACATTTCATTTTGTTTTCATAGGGGAAGAGCAAAAGAAATATGATGCCTGAGACGTTGGAGAAGAAAAGACAAGACCATTTAGCCAAGGCCAAGCAGAGACATCGTGACGGAACTGCACTTCCTATGAGGCTGACCAGCTGCGTTTTCAGGACGCCAGTCACAAAGATAACTTCTCATCCTGACAATGCGGTCAGGCGCCGTCAATGTGAGGGGACCTTGGAGAAGCCCCAGCAAGTCTGTGCATTCAGGAGACTGCAGGGGCTCCAGGTCTACAGCCCTGAAGGAGAACCTTTCAGCACGTTGGACAGCGCAATTATTTTCGGAGCAATTGCCCTGCGTGGTGCAGGTGAATCCCTGGGCCGTGCTGGTGCCAGGTCTCTGCACACCAGCCCTGAAGCCATCACTACCCAGTTTTCAGACGGGGCAGAGATGATCCCAGGATTGGGTCTCTTCCTCCCACAGACCCTCTGCAGGCAACGAGTAACATATGCAGATATTCGCCGACAGTCTCGGAAAGTGAAAAGAGCAAGGGAGAGACTGGATATGGCCTTGAGGGCAGACAGGCTTGCCAGGAAGACAGAGAGAGCCAGGAGCCCTGAGAACTAGGTGAAAAATGGAGAAGACTGTCCTGAAGAAGCCGAGCGCTGCGGCCCCTGGGAAGTGGTTCACTGCAGGACAGCCCTCTGTTCTACTTGCCTCTTTAAGTGTCAACCCTGTTTCTGGAGTGAGATGCTTTGTTAGATTAACATTGTACTCTATTAAACTCTTGGTAGACAAAAGCGACAAGAGTAAACGTTTTTGTGAGTGAGAGACTGGGTTTCATGTGGCAAGAAAAATGATTTTTCCTTATCTTTGTACACTTCAATCTCTGTCAGGATTTCTCTATTGAATTCTACAGAGGTAATCTAGTCTGGGGGGATTACTTAATGTTTTTAGTTACAATATTTTCTTACATTGCTTACACTTAGGCAAGAAATGATACCTAATCTAGAGATTATTTTTTAATATTAATGCTATAAAATTTTATTAAGCTTGCTTTTTACTTCTCATTTTAACATCTTTTTTTGTCATTATTGTGTCAAATGCTAAATCAGACATAAGACTTTTTTTTTTTACATCTTTATTGGAGTATAATTGCTTTACAATGGTGTGTTAGTTTCTGCTGTACAACGAAGTGAATCAGCCATACACATACATATATCCCCATAACCCCTCTCTGTTGCCTCTCCCTCCCACCCTCCCTATCCCACCCCTCTATGTGGGCACAAAGCACCGAGCTGATCTCCCTGTGCTATGCGGCTGCTTCCCACTAGCTCTCTATTTTACATTTGGTAGTGTATATAAGTAAGTCCATGCCACTCTCTCACTTCGTCCCAGCTTACCCTTCCCCCTCCCCGTGTCCTAAAGTTCATTCTCTACGTCTGTGTCTTTATTCCTGTCCTGCCCCTAGGTTCATCAGAACCTTTTTTTTTTTTTTTTAGATTCCATATATATGTGTTAGCATACGGTATTTGTTTTTCTCTTTCTGACTTACTTCACTCTGTATGACAGACTCTAGGTCCATCCACCTAACTACAAGTAACTCAATTTCGTTTCTTTTTATGGCTGAGTAATATTCCATTGTATATATGTGCCACATCTTCATCCATTCATCTGTTGATGGACACTTAGGTTGCTTCCATGTCCTGGCTATCGTAAATAGAGCTGCAATGAACATTGTGGTACATGACACTTTTTGAATTGTGGTTTTCTCAGGGTGTATGCCCAGTAGTGGGATTGCTGGGTCGTATGGTAGTTCTATTTGTAGTTTTTTAAGGAACCTCCATACTGTTCTCCATAGTGGCTGTATCAATTTACATTCCCACCAACAGTGCAAACGGTTCCCTTCTCTCCACACCCTCTCCAGCATTTATTGTTTGTAGATTTTTTGATCATGGCCATTCTGACTGGTGTGAGATGATGTCTCATTGCAGTTTTGATTTGCATTTCTCTAATGATTAATGATGTTGAGCATTCTTTCATGTGTTTGTTGGCAATCTGTATATATTCTTTGCAGAAATGTCTATTTAGGTCTTCTGCCCATTTTTGGATTGGGTTGTTTGTTTTTTTGATATTGAGCTGCATGAGCTGCTTGTAAATTTTGGAGATTAATCCTTTGTCAGTTGCTTCATTTGCAAATATTTTTACATACTCTTTTTAAATGTACTTTTTAAAGGTTCATTTTTTTCCCTAGAACTTGATTTTGAAAATATTACTGATGAGTTTGCTTCTAGTAAAACAAAGAAAGTAAAATTTTCATAAATTCTGGTTAAGGGATAAATAAAATATTTAAATTTGAAATAATATTTTACATTCTAATATCCTTACATTTCAACTTTTCAATTTTTTTTCAACTACTTTAATGTTCTGGTGTAAGAAGGCACATTGTCAGTGGTCAATAAATATTTCTTGACTGGATGGATTTGTATTTTGGTGGCGGGGGGAACACCATAAATTATTTGGATTGTAAGAGGACAATGTTATTGCACTTTATGGGATTTAAGAACTATGCAGGTTTTATCCTGAGTCTCTTTTCTCCCTCTAGTGGAGGCATATGAGACATGGGGGTGAAGAAATACACCAAGCTTGATGTTTATAGTAAGAAAAAATCCTATTGTGGAGATCACAACTTTACCCACTTACTTTAGAAATATAGGATTCCTGAAGGTGACTGTATTTTAGACCAACATGTAACACTGTTGCAGAAACAGATAAAGCCTTGCACAGATCTTCTTCAGAAAGAACTTTAATTCAACCATTATAGATTCATAGATCCTAATAACTAAGAGGAAATGGAGATCCAACCTCTCTGTCTATTTCAAGTTGTTGCAATCAAATGCCAAAGGTTGACAACCCATTGGCTACTGTATCAGTTGGGGCAATTGCCGCAAGTAATGTTTCATAGCAAACCACTTATGAAACTAAGTGTCTGAAGTAAATGAGGCATGATTGTTGCTGCTAAGTCTGTGGGTTGCCTGGGGCAGTGTGCTGATCTTGGCTGGGCTCACTCATATGACCACAGTCAGCTACAAGTTGGCTAGGTGGCTGATTATGGACAACCTCAGCTGGTATAATAGGATGACTAAACTCTCTTCCATATGTTTCTCACATACATCCAGCAGGTTATCCTGGGCATATCCTCATGGCAGAGGCAGGGATGCAAAATCAAGCAAGATTAATCACATAAAGGGCAAAAAGGATGGCACACTCACTTTTGAAACCTCTGAGTCACACTTGCTAATATTCCTTTGGCCAAAGCAATTCTCAAAGCCAAGTCTGAGTCAGAGTGGGAAGGAGTTACAAAGTTGCAGGGAAGGGGTGTGGAGACATGGAGACCCATCTTGAGGCCACTGATGCAATCAATCTACCTGTATTGGCTAAAGGTAAGAGCTGTGCAGTCTCATTTCAATACCCCCTAGAACTGTCACCTCTGTACTGAACACTCTGGATAAGCCAAGCATTGAAGACCCACCTATCATAAATGAACCCTTGTTTGTAAACATGTGTCAGCTCCCTCCCAAGTTGTGGCTGCCACAAATAATAAAAACCAAGCCTCTGACAACGAAGTTTAATGTTGCTATCAAATTGTCCAACACATGATTATTACTGAGCGAATTGAATCCTAAGTGGTAAGTTGATTCAAAGTAAATATTTAGTCTCTTCTCTGTGTCCCCAAGAATTCCTGTGGTCAAAGGAAGAGAAGGCGAGGGGCCAGGGGTCTGGAAGTGGAGCTCTGTTATCAAGAGCTCAAAGCCCATCTCAGCCACCTACACCTGTGTAATGCTGAGAAAGGTACTTAAGCTCTCTGGGTCTCAGGTTCCTCAGCTTCAAAATGGAGAGAATTCATTCATTCTCTCATTCATTCAACATATTTATGGAGAACTTACTAAATACAATTCTCTGTACGGATGGAGTTCAGAGTTTGTTGGAGACACCCAAGAAAAAGGGAAATTATAGTACAGGGCTAGAAAGCATGAAGTTGTAAAAAAAAAAAAATTAATAAACAGAAAGCTAAAGTAAATAGATTTGGGAGGTAAGAAAAGGGAGTTCTCAAGTCCTGTGTTGATAGCAGAGCCCAAGCAGAAGAAAGACTTCTCTTCTTTCCTGGCAAGGACTCAGCCAATAAAAGCCTCGGACTCTTTGTTTACTATAGCCCTCTTAACTTCCTTTTCCTCTTTTTAAAAGAGTTCTCTTTCCCTTGCCGTACAGGAACTTGCATGTGGCTCACCACATGTTGCATGTTGCAGACCCTGAATTGCAATTCTCCACTGATACCAAATAAACCCATTTTTGCTGGAGAAATATCTGGCAGCCTATTTGTTTCAGCTCAACAAAGCCTTAGAAGACACACAGAGATGATATCTAATCCTACTTCAAGAGAGTCAAAGAATAATATAATATAGTAAATCAACTATACTTCACTTTTTTAAAAAAGAGAGATTCAAAGAATGTTTCCTAGTGGAAATAATGACTAAGCTGAGACTCAAAGAGAGGATAACAATGAATCAGATTTTGAGGAAAAATGTCATAGGAAGAGGGAATGGCAGGTGTAAAGTCCCAAAATAAATGTTTCCTTTCTGGCTTTAAAGACAAGCTGAGCTATCAGCATGGCAAACAGAAGAATATTCTAGAATATTCTAGAACATTCATGAGTACAACACAAATCCCCTGGGGATCTCATTAAAATGCAGGCTCTCTGTGCTCTAGAGCCGGCAAGCCACAACTACTGAGGCCACACACCACAACTACTGAAGCCCACGTGCCCTAGAGCCCGCGTGCTGCAACTACTGAGTCCATGTGCTGCAACTACTGAAGCCCGCGTGCCTAGAGCCCATGCTCCACAACAAGAGAAGCCACCGCAATGAGAAGCCTGTGCACCACAACGAAAAGTAGCCCCCACTCACCGCAACTAGAGAAAGGCCGTGCGCAGCAAAGAAGACCCAACGCAGCCAAAAAAGAAATAAATAAAACAAAATAAAAAGTAAAAAAAAAAAATGCAGGCTCTGATTTGGCAGATCTGGGGTGGCACCTGATGTCCTACTTTTCTAACAAGATGAGGCTGATTCTTCTGGTCCACGGACCACACTTTGGTTAGGGAGGTATTAGAGTGGTCACAGAGGGGAGATCTACATGTTGAAT
This sequence comes from Balaenoptera acutorostrata, assembly GCF_949987535.1. Taxonomy (NCBI): domain Eukaryota; kingdom Metazoa; phylum Chordata; class Mammalia; order Artiodactyla; family Balaenopteridae; genus Balaenoptera; species Balaenoptera acutorostrata. The sequence continues at coordinate 180,950,699 of NC_080065.1, forward strand.
TTTCACTTCCTTCTTTTTTTTTTCAATTGAAGTATAGTTGACTTACAGTATTATGTTACTTTCAGGTGTACAGCATGGTAATTTGATATTTTTATAGATTATACTCCTTATAAAGTTATTATAAAATATTGACTATATTCACTGTGCTGAGCCTTACATTTTTGTCACTTATTTATTTTACACCTAGAAGTTTGTACCTCTTAATTCCCTTTGACTGCTCCTACTTACCAACATAACTGTTTTAAGCGTTTCTGCCTATAAGTGTGTGTACTTTATTTATCCCCTGAGGCTCTCCTTACAATTTTACTGACCATTTCTATAAAAGCAGGAGGGTTCTTTGTTGAAAGGTAAGCCAGTCAGTCAGAAGACACATCATTTATTGAGGGCTACTCTCTGTGTCAAGCATGTGATAGATGCTGGAGAGGCACTCTTGAAGCCACACATCAATGGACTTAGGACAAAACAAAATGGTAGCCAGAAGTTCTTGGTCCAGCCATTGCACTGCGATCTGTTATCTCCGCAAAAGTCTGGAAAGTCAAAGAGTTGCAGAACACAGAAGATAAAATGGTAAGCTGGAACAGAACCTCTTGTTTCTCAGCAGGGCATGAAGCCATGGAAAGACCATCCCACATATCTGTCCATGATCCGAATTTCCCAGAGAGTTCTGTGGCTGGCGGGATCCTGTATATTCATATTAAGCCGAGAAGAGGAGATTTCAGAGAAGGCTCCTGCAGGCACCTGCTTTCCTGAAATGTTGTTTCATAGTGTATTTGAAAGCAAGAAAGGACTTCAACCCTGTGAGAGAAATTAGAATCAGAAACAGTGGCAGGATTAGTACAAATGTGAGTCCAGGGGTCAGATCTATGTGGGCATGGGTCTTATAAATACAGACAGAGATAAATATGGCAACAAAAACTAGAAGGATAAACATTTAAATGTTAACAGTGATTACGCCTAGTGTGGCAGGCACTGTTGGCAGACTCAAAAGCTATTCTCAACCTCTTTACTATTGATATTCCCATTCTAGAAGCTAGAAAGCAGAATACTTGTTTTTTCAAATTCCTTTGTAACTATGAGTGGTCATGTGATGCAGTTCTGACCAATTAGGTGAAAGGGAAATTTGCTAAGGGGCTTCTGGAAAAGCTTTTGTTTCCTGTTAAAGGGAGAAGGTTGAAAGGAGAGTTTACCACTCTGCCCCATCCCTCTTCTTCCTGCCTTGAACAAGGTCACAATGTCTGGAGCTATGGCAGCCATCTTGCAACCATGAAAATAATTGATGAAAAGCCAACATGCTGGGCTTCCCTGGTGGCGCAGTGGTTGAGAATCTGCCTGCTAATGCAGGGGACACGGGTTCGAGCCCTGGTCTGGGAAGATCCCACATGCCACGGAGCAGCTGGGCCCGTGAGCCACAATTGCTGAGCCTGCGCGTCTGGAGCCTGTGCCCCGCGACGGGAGGGGCCGCGATAGAGAAAGGCCCGCGCACCGCGATGAAGAGCGGTCCCCGCACCGCGATGAAGAGTGGCCCCCGCTTGCCGCAACTGGAGAAAGCCCTCGCATGAACCGAAGACCCAACACAGCCAAAAATAAAAAATAAATAAATAAATAAAATCAAGTAAAACTTTAAAAAAAAAAAAAAAAAAAAAAAAAAAAGCCAACATGCTGTCAGTGGAATGGAAAACTAGGGAGAGCTTAGATCATTAACAACACCACTAAGCAACAGAACCAATACCAGCAACACCTAACTCTGGGCTTCTATTCTTGCAAGAAAAAGAATTTCCTATTTATTTAAGCCACTGGATCTTAGTTACTTGTGCTTGGAATACATCAGTGAAAAAAAATAAGACATTCTAATGGGGGATGGAAGACCATAAAAATTAAATGAGATGAATAAGGAAATTATAGTGTTAGAAAGTGGAAAGCATGGAAAAGAAAATCAAGACAAGGTGCGTGGAGGAAGCATGAATACCAGGGTAGGGGAATAGGAGGCTGCACAAAATACAGGTGTCAGAGGAAATTTCATTGATAAGAAATGACTGGAACAAAGATTTGAAGGATGTGAGGGAAGTGAGGGAGTTGTCCATGCAGGTATCAGGACAAAAACATTCAAGGCATTCAAGAGCATTCAGTTCAAGGTTCCTAAGGAGGAAGTGAGCCTGGCATGTTTGAAGAATCTTGAGCAGGCCAGTGAGGGTGGAGCAGAGTGAAGTGAGAGGTCAATTAATAGAAGACAAGGTCAAAAAGGAAAAGAGAGTCAGATCAGACAAGGCCTTGTGGGCCACCCGGAGGACTTTGGCTTTTACTCTAAGGTGGGAGCCATGGAGTGTTGTAGGCAGAGAAGGAATGTGACCTGACTCAGGAGTTCACGAGTGCCCTCTGACTTTGGCTTTTACTCTAAGGTGGGAGCCATGGAGTGTTGTAGGCAGAGAAGGAATGTGGCCTGACTCAGGGGCTCACGAGTGCCCTCTGGCTGCTGTAGGGAGAATAGACCAAAGGTAGGGCAGGGAAAAGGCAAGAGAGGCAGCAGGAAGAACGCTTTTGAGGTTATTTCCATCATCCTGGCTAGAGACTTGTACTTGGACCACAGTGGAAGGAATGAAGGGAAAGAGAAGCGATCAGACTCTGGATCCATTTTGAGAAAGGGTCATCAGGATTTGCTGATGAATCAGAGATGGAAGAGAGTGAGAAGAAAAGCAGAGTCAAGGTTAACTTCACACCTTCACTCCCGAGCAATAGAAAAATAGAGGACCCTATGCGGAAATGAGAGGTGGGGGAATCAGAAGCTCATTTGGAACATGTTACGTCTGCGATATCAGACGTCTAAGTGGGGGCATTTGGTAGGTGGCAGGTTATATGAGTCTAGAATTCAGAAGAGGGGGCTAAACTGCACATTATTTATAATTTGGGGGTCATTGCTAATAGATGGTGTTTGTAGCCATGAGATTGGATGAGATCCATTGTGTAGAGGAAAATGTGTGCTTCAAACAAAAATAATGCGTTGTTAGAGGATACCCCTTTGGGTATTATCTGATCTATGGTGGAGCTATTTTACAATTCTGTAAATTTTAAATAACTGACAGTGATGGAAAATAATTTCATGGAAAAATCTGTTTTTCCTTTACTTGCACTCTCATTTCAATATTATCGATATTATATATGTATTTAATTCACATATATTAATGCATAAATAATACACATATATGAATTTTAAATATATTATATAATACTAATAATTATATATGTCTGTATATTTATAATTATATGTATGATTATATTATATAATGTTAATAATTATATATAATTGCTGTATATAATTATGTATAAAATACAATTATGTATAAAAACAATTATGTATAATTATGTATAATTTATAGATATTATATATGAAATTTATATATAATATATATTTATATATTATATAATATAAAATTTATATATTATAATGTGAATAATTGTATATAATGTCTGTATATTTACAATTATATGTATAATTATATAATATATAATTATATGTTCTATATATTACATATAATTATCAATGAGGAAACCAGGCAGATGTTATAATTGGTTCAAAAGAGAACACAAAGAACATACATATATATAAAGTAATAATATTATGTATTATGTATACATTGTGAACATTGTATACATTATATGTGTGCTATGTATTATGTGTACATTATATACATTGTACACATTATATGTATGATGTAATACACATACACGTCTGTTCTTTGCATTCTCTTGCGAACCAGTTATAACATCTGCTGCTTTCCTCACTGATTAATGAGCAGAATAAAATCCTTGACATATGCTTATTTTATATCTGTGAGTCATGATTTTATCTTTTTTAGTTTGCATAGCTACTGAGGGGCGGAGCTGGCGTTTAAACTTCCCTCACTGATTAATGAGCAGAATAAAATCCTTGACATATGCTTATTTTATATCTGTGAGTCATGATTTTATCTTTTTTAGTTTGCATAGCTACTGAGGGGCAGAGCTGGCATTTAAACCCAGGCAGCCTGGCTCCCGAACTCCCACCCTTAAACCCCAAACTTTATCAAATGAGTTAATACCCGTGTACGTGTTTAGCTCACAGTAGGTACTCAACATACAGTGCTGTCTAGTATTGCTAAGAAGCAGACATTCTGTCTGACCAGAACCTGCATACAACATGCAGACTCTCACCGTTTTGGAAGTGGAGGGAACGGATGACAGTACGATCCCCGAGGTCTCGGACTGGGAGCTGGGTTTGGTCTTCCTGGTCATGCATCTTCTGTATTCTTCCCGTACCTGAAGGTGGAGACATATCATGGGGAGACGAATCACTCTTAGATGCAGGGGCATGTGTGGGCAGAGGCATGAGCCCTGGAAGGAGGGGGGCTGGGAGGGAAGCAGCTACGTACCTGGCGGTTGAGCAGACAATGAATGAGGAAGATGAAGGCTCCTTGCAGGCTGTTGATGATGGTGAACAAGTAAGCCATGATATTGGCCATGGGTCCAATCTGGAAAATGCCCAACACCCAGGAACACCCCAAGATGAAGATCTGGGCAAAGGCTTTGAATGTCAGTAACCTGGAGGGGAAGATTTGCAGAGGATAAGGTTCTAGGAGGTGGCTGTTGTCCTCATGGGCCACCACTCTCCCAGGTTTAGCCTGAGGCTGCCACCATGTGACCCGTCACCTGGGTGAGAATAAACATGGAACAGAGGTTCCAAGCCTAGAGGTAGGAAAATCAAATCCTACAGACGTTGAAAAGGCAACTGGCCTACAGATACACATGGACACAAAGATGTGTGGACACATGTATTTAATGCAATATTGTCTGTAATAATAAAAGGTTAGAAGGCACTATTTACAATAGACAAGACATGGAAACAACCTAAATGTCCATCAACAGATAAAGAAGATGTGGTTTGTGTATATATATATATACACATACATACATATATATCTCACATATATGTGTATATATACACATATATGTATATATGTGTACATTTCTATGTATATATATATACACACACACACAATGGAATATTTACTCAACCATTAAAAAGAATGAAATAATGCCATTTTTATCATACTAAGTATGATAAAGTATGTAAGTCAGAAAGAGAAAGACAAATACCATATGATATCACTTACATGTGGAATCTAAAATATGACACAAATGAACTTATCTACAAAATAGAAACAGAGTCACAGACAGAGAACAGACATGTGATTGCCAAAGCGGGGGGCAGGGGAGGGATGGATTTGGAGTTTGGGATTAGCAGATGCAAACTATTATATATAGAATGGATAAACAACAAGGTCCTACTGTGTAGCACAGGGAACTATATTCAATATCCTGTGATAAACCACAATGTAAAAGAATGTGAAAAAAGAATATATATATATATAAAACTAAGTCACTTTGCTGTACAGCAGAAGTTAACACAACATTGTAAATCAACCATACTTCAATAAAAATTTTTTTAAAGGCTAGAAGGACCTACCTGTCCAAGAATTTGGGACACATTAAGTGAACCGTGAAGCCATCATATGAAATACTATGAAGTCTTCCTTATTATTGGAGGCAAAACTCACATACCATAAGATTAACCATTTTGGCCACTGAAAGTGTGCAATTCAGTGGCATTGAGCACATTCACAACGTACAAACATCATCACCATCCGGTTCCAAGACATTTTTTTTTTAAGTATTTGTTTATTTATTTATTTATGGCTGTGTTGGGTCTTCGTTTCTGTGCGAGGGCTTTCTCTAGTTGCGGCGAGCGGGGGCCACTCTTCATCGCGGTGCGCGGGCCTCTCACTATCGCGGCCTCTCTTGTTGCGGAGCACAGGCTCCAGATGCGCAGGCTCAGTAATTGTGGCTCACGGGCCCAGTTGCTCCGCGGCATGTGGGATCTTCCCAGACCAGGGCTCGAACCCGTGTCCCCTGCACTGGCAGGCAGATTCTCAACCACTGCGCCACCAGGGAAGCCCCCCAAGACATTTTTATCACCCCAAAAAGAAACTATGTACCTATCAAGCAGCCATTCCCTATTTACTTATCCCCCAACTAAGACAACCCAAATGTCCATCAACAGATGAATGGATGCACACAATGTGGTCCATCCATATGGTGGAATATTTTTCAGTCATAAAAAGTAATGAAGCACTGACACTTGCTACAATGTGGATGAACGTTGAAAACATGTTGCTCAGTGAGAGAAGCCAGACACAAAAGGCCACAGAGTGTATGATTCAATTGATAAGAAATGTCCAGAATAAGCAAATCTATAGAGATAAAGAGTAGATTATAAAAACAATTTTTAAATGAGATGAGAGTCACAATGTACTAGAGTGGATAAGGATACAGGCTCTGGGTCAGACTGCCCACAAATAAATTCTGACTGATCCATTCACTAACTTTATGGCCTTTGTAAGTTACTTAACTTCATTGTGCCTCAGTTTCCTCAAATTGATATAGAGATAATAATACAATACCTATACAGGGGTATTGCTTGCTCTACAGATTAAATAATGAGATGGGAAGACACTAAGGGTGCTTAGAACAGTGTCTGGCACAAAATAAATATTTTCGTTAGTTGTTTTTTGTTTGTTTGTTTGTTTTTATTTTTTGGCCACGCCATGTGGTTTGCAGGATCTTAGTTCCCCAGTCAGGGATGGAACCCGTGCCCCCTGCAATGGAAGCATGGAGTCCTAACCACTGGACCACTAGGGAATTCCCTTGTGTTAGTTGTTTTTAACCTTAAGTATTGATATGATTTAAGCTACATAATATGTGGAAAACACAAAGTGCAGAATAATACGTACAGTATCCTATCATTTATGTAATGGATATATAAGTATAGAATATTCTGGAAGGAAGGTCAACTTAAGTGATAATGGTTGCTTAGGGTTGGAGGGATCTGGGGACCCAGGGGGTCAGGGGAGAGATAGAGAATGACTTTATATGTGTTCCCTTTCTCACTACTTAGTTTTTCTTACCATTGTATGTATTAACTTTGTTTTAACTTTTTGCACTTTTAAAAAATAACTTTAAAAAAATATTCAAGATGAGTGAGGGATTGGACACTGACAGGAAAATAAGTAAAGGACGTCATCAGTTTACTGATGATAAAAGCTAGACAATGTCTGGTTTTAGTAGGTTCTTAAAATGAACTTTAGTTGAATGATGAAGTTAAGAAAACAAATGGCCTATAAGAATATGAAAAAGTCCCACATCTGTAAGATAAAAAATATATATATGAAACTAAAATAATGAGCTTGTAAAATTCATATATTAATTCAGCAAAACAATAAAAATGATAAACACTAGTGTTGGCAAAGCTGCAGGTAAACAAGCACTATTGTAAATGGAAACATTTTCTGGAAAATGATTTGCAATATATACTAACAGTGTTACAATCCAACCTACTCTTTGCTCAGGCAATTTCATGCCTATTATTGTATTTTTTTTGAATTTATTATTTTATACAGCAGGTTCTTATTAGTTATCTATTTTATACATATTAGTGTATATATGTCAATCCCAATCTCCCAATTCATCCCACCACCATCCCCCCCCAACTTTCCACCCTTGGTGTCCATATGTTGGTTCTCTACATCTGTGTCTCTATTTCTGCCTTGCAAACTGGTTCATCTGTACCATTTTTCTAGATTCCACATATATGCGTTAATATATGATATTTGTTTTTCTCTTTCTGACTTACTTCACTCTGTATGACAGTCTCTAGGTCCATCCACGTCTCTATAAATTACCCAGTTTCGTTCCTTTTTATGGCTGAGTAATATTCTATTGTACATATGTACCACATCTTCTTTATCCATTCATCTGTCGATGGACATTTAGGTTGTTTCCATGACCTGGCTACTGTAAATAGTGCTGCAATGAACATTGGGGTGCATGTTTCTTTTTGAATTATGGTTTTCTCCGGGTATATGCCCAGTAGTGGGATTGCTGGGTCATATGGTAATTCTATTTTTAGTTTTGTAAGGGACCTCCACACTGTTCTCCATACTATTATTGTATTTAATAACAACAGATGTGTAAGAAGATTTGCCTACAAGGGTATTTCAAGATAGGATGGTTTATAATAGTAAAAAAAAAAAAAGAAAGGAAAAAAAAAGAAACAAATGTGCATAAATAAGGGATGATTTAAATAAATTGTGCTAGGTCTTTACACTGAAACACTATATATAAAAAAAAGAGGGCTTCCCTGGTGGCGCAGTGGTTGAGAATCTGCCTGCCAATGCAGGGGACACGGGTTCAAGCCCTGGTCTGGGAAGATCCCACATGCCACGGAGCAAATAGGCCCGTGAGCCACAACTACTGAGCCTGCGCGTCTGGAGCCTGTGCTCCGCAACAAGAGAGGCCGCGACAGTGAGAGGCCTGCGCACCGCGATGAAGAGTGGCCACCGCTCACCACAACCAAAGAAAGCCCTCGCACAGAAACGAAGACCCAACACAGCCAAAAATAAATAAATAAATAAATTGTTTTAAAAAATCAAAAAAAAAAAGATATTGTCAACAAATTTCTAATTAAATAGAAAAATATTCATTACATGTTGTTAAGAGAAAAATGGTTATAAAAATAAAATAGTATGATTCTGGTTTTGTAAATATGTACATATAAGTATGCACAGTAGAAGAATTAGAGAATATATTAATAGTTCTAATACAGGAAACACTCACTCCTCCTAGGAACTGTACTAAATGCTTCGTAGGCCACATGAAATGGGCAGTGTTAGCATCCCCATTCTACAGATGAGGAAACTGAGTTTCAGAGAGGTTATGTAACTTGCCTAAGGTCACACCGCTTTTAAGTGCTGAGGTTTGAGATGGCCTGATCTAGACACTGTGCTATTCCATTTGGGGCACAGGACCAGGCTTACAAAAGGTACTCAATGAACATTTGGGGAAAGAAGGAAAGGAGACTAGAAGAGGATGGGAAAGGAAGAATGGACAGTACCTGGTGTCTTTGAGCTTGGAGACTTCAGCACTGACACTAGAAAGCCTCTGCCTCAGGATCCACAGTGTCCCAGTCAGGAGGATGGAATTGATCTACAGAGTCAAGCAGAAGGGATGGAGAGATTGGATATATAAAACAGATAATGGCCAGACCATCTATAAAAATAGAACTCTGACCCACAGTCTACAGTAACCACTGCAGGAAGCCACACAATACTTGACCCCAAATGACCAGGACTTGACTAATAATTGACAGCCTCCCTCATTTCTGCCCCTGCTTCCAATTTAGGGCCACAAGGAGAAAGCCAGTATGTAACCCTAACCAATCACATAGAATGCCTTGTTTTTAGTTAGCCTACCCATAGGGTCCCCATGCCTGCAGCCTCCAAGCAGGGCACACATGAAACCTTCCCTTTTTTCCTCTATAAAGCTTTCCCACTCATCTGCCTGCTTTTTAGTCTCTGACCAATGCAAGAGATTTGACAAATGCAAGTGGTTGACTCCCTTACCATAGCAATCTCCTAATAAACAGCCTTTGCTTGCTCTTGGATGATCTTGGTTTATTTCCACTGGATGCATCTGGGAAGTTAGTATCAAGACCAGTGCCCCATCATGGGTTGAATTGTGTCCCCCCCCCAAAAAAAGATATGTTGAAGCCCTAACCCCCAAGACCTCAGAATGCTACCTTATTTGGATATAGGGTCTTTACAGAGATGATCAAATTAAAATGAAGTCATTAGGGTGGGCCCTAATCCAATATGACTGGTGTCCTTATAAAAAGGGGAAATTTGGACATAGAGACAGACATGCACAGAGGGAAGGCAATGTGAAGAGATACAGGGAGAAGACAGACATCTACAAGCCAAGGAATGCCTGAGACTACCAGAATTTGGAGAGTAGACGGGAAAAGATTCTTCCCTAGAGCCTTCAGATGGAGCATGGCCTGCTGACCCCTTGATTTCAGACTTCTAGCCTCCAGAACTGTGAGTCAATAAAACTCTGTTGTTCTAAGCTACCCAGTTTGTGATACTTTGTTATGGCAGCCCTAGGAAACTAACACATGGACCCCCAAAACCTGATAGAAGTAAGCAAAACCCCTCTGGAGGAATAAAACCTCAAGAATTCCCAAGATTTAGATCAGTCAAATATGAGCTCACAATTAACAATTACAAATGACTCAAGGAAACAAGCCACCATGAGTGAGAGTCAGAAGACTCTCATCCTGCAGGACTGTAGAATCTAGATTGGAGGCAAGGAAGCAAGGAGATGGTACTCAACCTCCCCAGGCTTCCCAGAGAGTAGAATGGTGGCTCCCAGGGGATGGGAAGATGTTGGTCTAAGGGTACAAAGTTTCAGTTATGCAAGGTAAGTTCTAGAGATGTAATGTACAGCATGGTGACTTCTGTTAACAATACTGTATCATATACTTGAAATTTGCTAGAAGGGTAGCTCTTAAGGGTTCTCACAACAAAGAAAGAAAAGGGAAAAAAATGGTAAGTATGTGAGGTGATGGATTTGTTAATTAGGTTGATTGTGGTGATCATTTCACAGTGTATACATACGTCAAAACATCAAGTCGTACACCTTACATATATATAGTTTTTGTCGATTAAACCCCCATAAAACTTTTTTTTAAATCTCCATGGGGCTTCCCTGGTGGCGGAGTGGTTAAGAATCCGCCTGCCAATGCAGGGGACACGGGTTCGAGCCCTGGTCCGGGAAAATCCCACATGCCGCGGAGCAACTAAGCCCATGCTCCACAACTACAGAGCCTGTGCTCTAGAGCCCGCGAGCCACAACTACTGAGCCCGCGTGCCACAATTACTGAAGCCCGTGCACCTAGAGCCCATGCTCTTCAACATGAGAAGCCACCACAATGAGAAGCCTGTGCACCGCAACGAAGAGTAACCCCCGCTCGCCACAGCTAAAGAAAGCCTGCGTGCAGCAACAAAGACCCAACACAGAAAAAAAAAAAAAAAAAAAAACTCCAGGCTTCCCTTTGCCTCTTTCCCGCCATTTCCCTCTCCAACCCTTCCCCCCCACCAACCAATTGTTCTTAATTTCTTCCTATCTTTTCTCTTATTCAACATCTGTACTCAGAAGAGATCAATAGACCCATTCTTACTGAAACACAAAGGATTGATAAGATTGTGGTCCCTTCCAGGGGATTTGCATGCTGGCATTTAAAAAAATATATTACAAATCAAAGAAATTACACTCTAACTTGGAAATCTCAGGAATCAAGGATCAGAATGGAGAACGTTTTTGAGGAATAAGTGACCAGAGCTTTGCAATATCCACTGGCACTTCTAGATCCCTTGGGTCTCCTTGATCTTCCTCCAAAACACACTGCAACAAGCAATCAGCTTACCACTATAATTGTGCACACTGGCCCCAGGAAACTCCAGATGAACCCTGTCTCTGTATTCAGCCAGCAGCTATGGAGAAAAACAGGAGTCAGTGATTGTCTCAGAGTCCTGACCCTAAAATTACTCACACCCTGCCAGATGTGCTAATGGGAGAGAATATTGGGAGGTGAGACTGACATGAAAAATTTTCATGATGGACCAGGTCACATTTCAGTTTTCCTCTTTCAGACCTTCTTCCTGGGTGAATGTTCCTGAAATATTCACTTAATACCTTGTGTAGAGCTCATTTCTCAATTCATAACCTCTGTAACCCCTTTATCCAGAACTCTCCACTAGTATACCTTGTCATTCAAATCTCAGCTCGAACATCACCTCTGAAAAGCCACTACCCTGGTCCTTTCCTAACAGAGCTTGCTGCTTTTTTAATAGCACCTATCATAAATTATCTTGTTCAGTTGTTTATTTATTATAAATTGTCCTTCTTTCCCTACTAGACTATGAGCTGCATGAGAATTTGGACTTTGAACGTTTTATTCATCTCTGAATACCCAGCACTCAGTGCGAATCCTGGCATGGATGAGGCATTCCATAATTATTTGTTAATAGGAATGAAGCAATAAAGGGAGGGAGGGAAGGAAGGAAGGAAGGAAAGAAGGAAGGAAGGAAGGAAGGGAGGAAGGAAGGGAGGAAGGGAAAGGAAGGAGGGAGGGAGAATTAATTGCCTTTTTCCATCATGTCTCTAGTAGATATTTGCTGTTTTCACCACCTGACAACTATTCCGCCATGTTTCGTAACAGCACCCCAATATTCCTTTAGCAGAAGTGTGCCTTCCCCAGAAAGAGAAAGAAAATAATCAAGTTTGGCCAACCAGATGTTCTCTCCCTGGAATGTAAGTCACCAGTAGTAGAGTGATCAAAAGGCAAGAAAATGTTTGCATCATGAGAAAATGCTGCCCATATCCTTCCAAGGATAACTACTTCAGTAAATACGGGCCAATTTCCTCATTAGCATCTGCATCTCTGCTTGAGGGCATCAGACTAAAAGCTTTAGAAAATTTGTTCCCCCAGGGAGCAGCCCTCAACCAATGGCTGATGGGAGGGAGCTGGATAAATATGCCAGCTCCCTCACCTCGTGGGTGGGATAACTGTGGTATGTGCCCTACACAGTCCCCCAGAGGTACCTACTGGGATTGAGCCCCAGTTACCCACAGCAGGACCTGCTCAGGAATGCACCCTGTATTTCCTCCTTCTCTTCCCTGTCTCACTTCCCTACTCCCTAGTGCCTCCTGAGATCATTTCAAATCCTTGCCAATGCTACTCCTCTCTTCCAAAACTTTCTGTGGTTCCTACCACCTAGAAGGTATTCACCAAATTCCATGCCCCCCCCAATTTCCTCTTCTTCCACTCCAATCCATCTATTCTCCAAATACAGCTTGAGCTCTCCCTTAGGCAAGATTTGTCTTCACTTATGTGTACATTTCAGCAGAGCTTTCAAGGCTCATTCAAACTCTACCTCCTCCAGGAAGGCTTCCATGAACTTTCCAGCTCCCATATGCCCTCATCCTTCTCTGGTCTGTGTCAGGGCTTATACTACCCACACCAACATCAGGCACTTCATCATGGTGGCCTTGCATTGTCACCACTATCTCCTGACAAGATAGTCAGACCTCACAGACATAAAAAACAAACTTATGGTTTCCAAAGGGGAAAAGGGGGGAGGGATAAATTTGGAATTTGGGGTTAACAGATACACACTACTATATATAAAATAGATAACCAACAAGGACCTACTGCATAGCACAGGGAACTATATTCAATATCTTGTAATAACCTATAATGAAAAGAATCTGAAAAAGGATATACATATATATTCTTATATATAACTGAATCACTTTGCTGTACACCTGAATCATTGTAAATCGATTATACTTCAAAATAAATAAATAAATGAATATTTTTTTAAAATGCAGTCAGACCTGAACTCAACTTGGACACTTACTAGATATGTGACCCTGGGCAAATTCTGCAACTGTGCTGAGCCTCAGTTTCCTCTGTGGCTACCATTTATTAAGCTGTTACTTTAGTCACTGTTGGTCTTGGGGCCGCCATGTACCGCAGCACAGGTTGTGCACTGCACAAATCTAGAGGGCACTATTAACACTGTAGTGTCATTGAATGGTGTTGCTGTACACAGTGGAAACATAGGAATTTTGTTGAGAAATACCAGAGATAATATATGTTTGTAGAGCTTACAGGGTTTAGGTAACGAAGGGCACTCCTTTAACATGAATTCCATTCCCTCACCCCTTATCTCATGACCTCACCTGAAGTATAAGCCATCAGCAGGCAGGGAGGAAACCTAGATATTTAATTCCCCAAACACAGCTCAGCAAAGTGCCTATAGCACCAGGGTGATAAACAGGGGCCCTGGGATTGGAAAGACCCAGATTCAAGTACTCACCCTGCCACTTTTTCACTGTGTGATAGTGAGAAAGTCTTTTCACCCTTCTGAGGCCTCACTTTCCTCATCTGTAAATTACAATAACAAGGGTCCATCCTAGGATGAAATGAAGTAACTCACTGAATTACAGTCTCTACCCTAACCACATACTACTTGTCCTGTCACTTACCTAATTTTTTCCCTCAAAATTGACTCAACTTTTTACTTATACAATGGAATCATGTCTATACAATGGAATCATGTCTATGAAATCATGAGTTTGATATGCCAGCAATTTTTTTCTAACGTCCTACAAAGTAAATACAAAAATATTGTTTAATTAGGGCTCACTAGCATACTACCTAAAATCTTCTCACGTAGAATCATGTGATAAACCTACCTCACTTTAAAACAGTCCATGGCAATAATGATGGTGGTAAAAATAACATGTATAATGCTTTACACTGTGCCCAACACTGTCTAAATGTTTTGCAGATAATAACTCACTTAACACTCACAACATATGATACAGGCATTGTCATTAGCTTGCATTTAATAGATAATGAAATGAAAGCATACAGAGTTTAAGTAACTTGCCCATGGTAACATAGTGGTGGAGCCAGGATTCAGACCCAAGCAGGTTGGCTCCAGAGTCCACGAATTGAAACCTGTGCCACCAAGTTCATTGTTTACATCGCCACCATCCACTGATACTATAGTGCAAACAATGGCTCCTGGATTTGTGCAGTGCACAACCTGTGCTACTGTATATGGCAGCCCTGAGACCAACAGTACATAAAGTAAGAGCTCAATTAATGGGAGTCACAACTACTGCTCCTGTTATTGCTCTTCTTGAGTTCATATAATTATCATCATGGGATAATTAATAATAATAATAATAATAATTTTCAGGGAGAGAGAAGGATGTCACTTACCGATTATATATCCCATAACCTTGTGGTTGTATGATGGCGGAGACAGCCACCACCAGCGCCGGGAGCCCATAGCCAAAGGCACAGAGGTACCGCATCTTGATGTTTCGAGAGCTGAAGTAATTCACCACTTTCAGGTTCCTGGCCATAAGGAAGAGCATCACAGCCTCCACCAGCATCCAGAAGAAGCAAGCGAGGAAAAGGTAGTGCAGAAAGCCCGCGATGATGGCGCAGCCCATCTGCAGGGAAGAATTAGGAACGTTCAGGATCCCCTACTCCTGAGAGCAGGTTCAGAGGAAGAGGGCAAAGGAGAAGCTACCTTTTTTCTTATCATTGTATTATGGTGCTTATTGATAACACACATAAGGGATAATGTTTAGTGATATGGTGTTTATTTCTGGTGCTATAATAGGTGTCATCAGAACAAGCATTCCCCAACTTTTAATTTATAATTAAATCTCAGAACATGGAGATAAGCTAAATTCTTTATCATGTCTCTGTTCTTGGAAGTTGTCTGTATCATGAAGAGGAGCAGAAGTTAAAAAAATAGGCTACTTAATTTATCTCTTCTCACCTCCTATTTAATCTATCTTAGTTATAATACAAACAGTGGAAGCTGCTTTAATGAGTGCTACCTCCTCTAGGTGACTAAAATTAGGAAACTAGTTTTGCAAAACAAACTTACCTTGTACCAAGAGTACAAGGTAATGTACTAAGGACTCTTTCCAAAATTTCCTAATACATCTGTAATCTCAACAAATCTTTTGTAACTGGCACTTGATGTTGTATACATTATCAGGAGAAGCTACTTTGATTGGAGTTCCCCAAACACGGCCCCTTCATTCATTCCACAAATACTTATTCTTCACCAAGGTGGCTTCATCCTTTTGGTAGGGTAACCAATCATCCAGCTTTGCCTGGTTTTCTCAGGACGTATAACTTTCAGTGCTAAAACTGGGAGAGTTTGGGGGGAAACAGATATATGATCACCCTTCTTTAGGGGATGGCTGAAGATATGGGGGAGGGGAAGGGGGTCCACAAACTACAGCCATGGGCTGGCTGCCTGTTTCGTAAATAACATTTCACTGACATACAGCCACCCCCATTTATGTATTCCCTATGGCTGTTTTCACACTAAAACAGCAGAGCTGAATAGTCACAGCAGAGACCATAGTATCTGCAAAGCCAAAAATATTTATATCTGCCTCTTTACAGGAAAAGTTTGCCCACCCCTGGTCACATGATGAGAGTGAGGTGCGCCACTAGCCTTTAGTTCTCAAGGGGTCTGGAAGGCGAAGCATCGCGCAGTGAGAGGGGTAGTTCTGCATCAAGAATGATCACCCCACTTGAAATGTCAGTAGCGCTCCCTTTGGAAAAATCCTGAGAGCCTACCGTTTCTGGCACAGTTACTGGGGGTAAATTGGCCAAAGTTCTTGTTCTCACGGGGCACACGGTCTCATGGGGGAGGTAGATACACCATAAGTAAAAGAACCCAAAAAATCAATATGGTTTCAAATAGGTGCTGAGAAAGGAAGCAAAATAGAGTGACAACTGGAGATTATCATACTAAGTGAAGTAAGTCAGAAAGAGAAAGGCAAATAACATATCACTTATACGTGGAATATAAAATATGACTCAAATGAACTTATCTACGAAACAGAAACAGACTCACAGACATAGAGAACAGACCTGTGGTTGCCAAGGGGGAGGAGGGGAGGGAGAGGGATGGACTAGGAGTTTGGGGTTGGTAGATACAAACTATTACAGATAGAATGGATAAACAACAAGGTCCTAATGTATAGCACAGGGAACTATATTGAATATACTGTGATAAACCATAATGGAAAAGAATATAAAAAAGGATGTATATATGTGTAGAACTGAGTCACTTTGCAGTACAGCAGAGATTGGCACAACATTGTAAATCAACTATATGTCAATTTAAAGAAAAAAGAATTTCTCCACTGTAGCATCACTGATATTTGTAACACTACTGCCAGATTATTTTCTGCTGGGGGCGGGCAGGGGGCAGCTGTCATGTGCATTGTAAGGTGTTTACCAGCATCCCTGGCCTCCACCCGTTAGATGCCAGCAGCCTCCCCTCCCAAGGGTGACAACTAACAACGTCTCCAGATATTGCCACGTGTCCCCTGGGTGGGGGTGGAATCATCCCAGGTGAGAACTAATGGCTTAAAGAGTAATAGGAGGGACCACTACAATATATAACATGATCAGGGAAATGATTTTAAACTGAGACCTATCACAAGAAGGAGTCAACTAGGTGAGAAGCTGGGGGACGAGTATTGAAAGAGGGCACAGCACATGCAAAGGTCCTGAGGTGGGAACTAGCATAGAGGGAGTTAGGTAAGGATGAGCAGAGGCAGATTCGGAGATGATGGGGCTGGATGGGGATACAGCCTGAGGGATACGAGACCTGATTGCTGGTCTTGTCTACACCGGTGAGGAAGAGAATCTTGGCCAAGAAGAGGCACACGCAGAGGTGCAGGTGGAGGTAGGTGTTGTGGTTTCGGATGGTGCGACACAGCAGGAAGGTGATGATGGCCACGGTGAGACACACCAAAGAGATGATCATGCCCACGTGGCTAATGATGTACAAGGTGAACTCCATCTGTCAGGGAAGAGATACACTGTTGGTGTCAGAGAAGGACCAACATACCCCCCAGGCAGGAAAAAGAATTATCCAGACTCCTGGCTTGGGTATATAGAGCTTGGAGGCCTTTCCTCCCTCCGACACTCAGCGTGAACTAGATATTGTTCATCATTATTCTTTGGCATCCATCAGTACCCATTCTCACCCCTGTCCTATGCCCCGTTCCAGGAGGGCAGGACATTTATGAATGACATTTCTCATAATCTCTTGGGGTTAAGGTCCTGAATGTCATTTAGGTTCTCCAGTGAGATGTATGCATGAAGGTTTTGAAAGGCAGGATGGAGGCAGAGACCAGCTTTCTGCAGACAGGAGTGAGCTGTGGCTGGACCCCACCTTCCGACTATCCGACCTTTAATCTTTAATTTCGTGGATGTGGGGTGAAATGACAGCTGCAATTTTTGACCTCTGGATTATGGCTGCAGAGGGGTGATCTTGAAGCCAAAATCCAAATGGCAGCCCCCTGACTTCAAGTCCTCCATCCCTTCCTGTGATTCTGTGAGCATCCAAGTCCCTGTATTAAATACTTTTCTGCTTGAAATACCTTGAGCGGTTCCTGTTTCCTGCTCTGAACCAGGACTGATAATAGGTGTTCAGAGATGCCCCAACTTCTGGGAGTAGAAATGACAAGTTGAGTCCTTCTCTAGGCCATAATTTATAATTAATTTTAAGTTTATTTGGGTGCTTTCTGTGTGTTAAAGATATGCCAGGCACCATCTCATGAGCTCTTCTCTATGATATTGTGATGTAGCGGTTAAGAGAACTGACTACAGTTTTAGCTGTTTGAGCTTGGGCAAGATACTTAACTGCTCTGTGTCTCAGTTTCCTCATCTGTTAAAAAGAGGATACTAATAGTAACCACCTTATGGAATTGTTCTAGGAGGATTCAATGAAAATATTTAAAGTACTCACAACAGTGCAGGAAACATGTATGATATAAGTGTTAATTATCATCAGTCTTTTTTCTTTTTTTTTAATGAAATGTTGATGCTTTTTATTTTTTGTTTTTATTTTTGGTTTTTGGCTGCACCTTGTGGGATCTTAGTTCCCTGACCAGAGATTGAACCCAGGCCATGGCAGTGAAAAATGCCAAGTCCTAACCAGTGGACTGCCTGGGAGCTCTCACATCATCATTTTTTACTTGTTCTCATTTATTTATTTATTTATTTATTTATTTATTTATTTATTTAGGCTGCATTGGGTCTTTGTTGCTGCACGTGGGCTTTCCCTAGTTGCGGTGAGTGGGGGCTACTCTTCATTGCGGTGCAGAGGCTTCTCATTGTTGTGGCTTCTCTTGTTGCAGAGCATGGGCTCTAGGCACACGGGCTTCAGTAGTTATGGCATGTGGGCTCTAGAGCGCAGGCTCAGTAGTTGTGGCACAAGGGCTTAGTTGCTCCGTGGCATGTGGGATCTTCCTGGACCAGGGCTCAAACCTGTGTCCCCTACATTGGCAGGCGGATTCTTAACCACTCCGCCACCAGGGAAGTCCTTATTGTTCTCATTTTTAAGGTGAAAGAACTGGGCTCAGCTCAGAGAGGTTGAGTGACTTGCCCATGGAAACACAGCTAGGAAGTGATAGAGATGAGGCTTGAAACTAGACTAATCTTGCTTTGGATCCAATACTCTTAAGTTCTAAGCCTTACATTCCTCTAAATAGCATTTAGGACCTCCCTGGCAGGGAGATTACCTCCCACCTGGTAATATAGACAAGGATACTCACCACAGCACTAATGTCTATTCTGTCGACCGAATCTAACCCCTCACCAAGGCTTATTTCAGGTTCCATCTCCTCCCTGATCTACAGCACAAATTTGTTCCTACAGCACAAATTCTTGCACCATTTACAGGCAGACCTCAGAGATATTGGAGGTTCAATTCCAGACCACCACAATAAAGCAAATATTGGCAATAAAGTGAGTCACACGAATTATTATCCCCAGTGCTTATAAAAATTATGTTTACACTACACCATATTCTATTAAGTGTACAATAGCATATGTCGAAAAAATGTACATACCTTAATTTAAAAATATTTTACTGCTAAAATATGCTACCATCATATGAGCCTTCGGTGAGTCGTAATTTGTTGCTGGTGGAAGGTTTGAAATATTGTGAGAATTACCAAAATATGATGCAGAACATGAAGTGAGCAAATGCTGCTGGAAAAATGGCTCCAATAGACTTTCTCAGCGCACACAGGGTTGCCAAAAACCTTCAATTTGTTTTTAAAAAAAAAAGTATCTGCAAAGTGCAATAAAACGAGGTTTCATGACTAGACTGGCTGCTGAGCTCCAGTCTCCCATCCTGCAAAATGGGTCTAAAAACACTTAAAACAAAGGGTCCAGGGTTTCCCTGGTGGTACAGTGGTTAAGAATCCACCTGCCAATGCAGGGGACACGGGTTCGAGCCCTAGTCCGGGAAGGTCCCACAGGCTGCAGAGCAACTAAGCCCGTGCGCCACAACTACTGAGCCCGCGTGCCACAACTACTGAAGCCCGCGCGCCTAGAGCCCGTGCTCTGCAACAAGAGACGCCACCGCAATAAGAAGCCCGCGCACCGCAACGAAGGGTAGCCCGCACTCGCCACAACTAGAGGAAGCCCGCGCGCAGCAACGAAGACCCAACGCAGCCAAAAATAAATAAATAAAAATTTAAAAATAATTTAAAAAATAAAAAATAAATAAAGGGTCCAGCCCATAGGAGGTGCTCAGTAAGTGGGGTCCGTGATTGTCATCGTGTGTGCACCTGTTTAGGGTCATTTATCATTTTATATACGAGAGTCATGGCTTCCCAACCAGACCGTGAATTCTCTAAGGGCAGAAGTATAGCACACACCCCTTCTATCCCCCATAACCCCTTCCCACGACACCCGGTGCCACGAGAGGCATACCATGGATGTTTAGTCAATATTTTCCCATTGGGTCTGGGGAGCTAGAGTACAAAGTATCAGTACTGACCGTGAGCTCCCCAGCAGCCATGATGACGGCCAAGTTCACCATTCGATTACAGCTGCAGCCAGTGTGCGTCTCAGAAACTTCAAGGATCGCACAGCCAGACGGTGTCCATCTACCTCCTTCCACATCTGTGCTCCAGGAAACGCAGATGGGACTCTCAAAATTCTGCTTTGGCTGAAAATTCAAAGGCTTTGGTTACCTGAGAATCCCTCTATTCAAGAATCCGTTCAGGATTCAACTTGATCAACCTCAAGAAGATGTGGGTATGTTCTGTAGGGAAGGGAGAAAAATGCTGATATTTCAATGTGCAGTAATGAAAAGAAATGTCTTGGGTGCCAGACCTGTCTCTACCACTAACTTGGTCATAACTAATGTAAATATCCGTGTAAATGTTCCTGCATCAACATGACTTAATCTAACCTAAACCTTGCCCGCTGATGAATGGGAAAATGCCACATAGAAATAGGAGAGCTCATTTTTCTAGTGGTGGATTTTGGGAAGTGGCTTGAGTTATCAGAAATTGTTCACACTTGCTGCTTTAATGGGTCCCCATCAAAAATGAGAGTTAAGCCCACTTGAGGATGAGGAATTCTCAGAATGCAGATGGGGGTCCAACGGAAACCTCTTCACAAACCTCAATGTTCTCCAGGGTGTAGATGACTGGTTTAGAGAACCCATCTTTCTTCTCTCCTGTTATGATACCCCCAACAATGCGAGAATTCAACTTCAACTTCCTCTTGGAGTTGGCCAAGGGGATCTGAGGGTCTTGGAAGAAGCGCTCATCCAAAATGGACTCCATACCCGCCAAGGAGACAAAAGCCACCCCGTTGATCCCTGCAATTTCCCCCAAAAGAAAAAAAAGGGGGGGGGAATCATTTGCTCAGTAGTTATTATAGATGACCCAGCCCATACACACATATACACACTTTCATATCCCATGCAGCTCTGCACCACTGGCTTGCTCTGAGAATTGAAACACCAGTGGACTTCCAGGTAGGTGAGCCTCACCAGAACCTTTAAAAAAAAAAAAAAAAAAAAAACTCGAGGTGCTATCACCTGGAAAAAATCTTGGCTACATTTAAAAATAAATTTGAATTTGTGTTTCCCACTCAGCAGTGGGAAATAAGTTCCCCTCCCACATTTATGGTTATTCTTGTTCAGTCTCTTTGGTGGGCTTCCGCTTTCAATGTTGGTGGTCTCCAGGGATGTGTCCTAGCCTGTTCCTTGTGCCTGCCAGAGAGCATATAGATCAGGGAGTGATGAACAATGATCTACAAGCTAATCTGGCCATTGCCTGTTTTTTGTAAATAAAAGTTTCATTGCAACACAGCCTCACCCATTCATTTACATATTGCTTATGAATGCTTTTGCACTACAACGGTAGAGCTGAATCGTTGCGACAGATTGTATTGCCCTCAAAGCCTAAAATATTTACTAACCATGCTCTACGGGAAAGGTTTGCCAATCCCTGATACAGATTAGCACTGTCTGCTAGAAATATTGTATAAGCCACATATGCAATTTTACATTTTCCAGTAGCCACATTTCAGAACAGTAAAAAAAAAAAGGTCGTTTTAATTATATATTAACTCAATACCTACAAAATATTACCATTTCAACATGTAGTCAATATAATAATATATTATAATATATAATATAATAAGATATTTTACATCCTTCATCTTGGGCACCAAGACTTTGAAATCCAGTATGTATGTCACCCTCACAGCCTAACCACACTTGAAGTGCTCAATAACAAAACATGACCAAGGGCTGCTGGATTGGACAGGAAATGTCTTGGCACTCCTGTACTGTGAGATTATTTTTTTTAATTAATATTTTATTGGAGTACAGTGGATTGACAATATTGTGTTAGTTTCTGCTGTACAGCAAAGTGAACCAAACATACATATACATATAGCCACTCTCTTCTAGACTCCATTCCCAGAGATTATTTATTTAATGTCTGACTTCCCTAGCAGATGGAAAACTCCCTGAGGGCATGGGCTATTTCTGCCTCTACCATCATTTTTTTTTTTTTTGGCCACGCCTTGCGGCATGTGGGATCTTAGTTCCCCGACCAGGGATCGAACCCGTGCCCCCTGCATTGAGAGTGTGGAGTCTTAACCACTGGACCGTCAGGGAAGTCTCCCTCTACCATCATTGATTCCCTCACTTCTTGGCACAGTCTTGGCACCTAGGAGGTGATCAATAAATATTTGCTAAAAAAATTAAAATTAAAAACAAAATAAATACATGCACCCACCCCAATGTTCATTGCAGCACTGTCTACAATAGCCAAGACATGGAAGCAACCTAAATGTCCATCGACAGATGAATGGATAAAGAAGATGTGGTGCATATATACAATGGAATACTACTCAGCCATAAAAAAAGAATGAAATAATGCCATTTGCAGCAACATGGATGGACCTGGAGATTATCATACTAAGTGAAGTAAGTCAGACAGTGAAAGACAAATATCATATGATATCGCTTATAGGCAGAATCTAAAAAAAAATGGTACAAATGAACTTATTTACAAAACAGAAACAGACTCACAGACTTAGAGAATGAACTTATGGTTACAGGGGGTGGGGGAAGGGCGGGGAGGGATAGATTGGGAGTTTGGGATTGACATGAACACACTGCTATATTTAGAATAGATAACCAACAAGGGACTGTTAGAAAAAAAGTTTTTTAATTTAAAAAAGGTTTAAAAGGTAATAAATAAAGAAAGAAAGAAATATTTGCTGCTTGAATGCACCATAACCACCCTCTGTGATTCTCAGGAGTGGGTCTGTACCTGTGGATTCAGATTGTTCGACTGTGGAGCACCAAATCCTCATCTCATCCCCTTTCGCTTTCAACTGAAAGGCCTCATTCTCTTCAGTACATCCTCTGTTGATAACTTTGCTCTCAATGTCTAAAAGGGAGAAAGGGAGAATTTGCAGGAGGTCACCCAGAAAGTGGGTCTTGAATTTGGTTTCTGGCCAAGAAAGGGACGCATCCCTGGTTGCAAGAGAAGGAAAGGACAGACAGAACGATTGGTCATGGGAGAGATCCTGAGGCCCTTGATGAATGACAGGAGGATGGTAGCACCAAATAAATGAGAAACCCAGTTGTAATTCTAGGAGTGAGGGCTCCCATCTTAGGGGATGCATCAGGGAAAGATGGGCTTGAAGTCAACAATGATGGAAAGCAGCAGAGTCATGACCCTCTGACTACTCCAAATTTAGACAGGTTTTCCAAAGCCAGAGGAAATTGAAAGAGTCTGGAGCATGCCCAGCATAGCAGACAAGAAGGGTCCAGGTTCCACAGTCACTAACTAGGTGGTCCAGCTCCGCCACTCACCAGCTGTGTAAACTTGACCAGTGACTTAACACAATGCCAGGCACTCGATAAATGGGAGATGTTGTTAAGATAATTGGACTTGCTTTGCTGTACGTTCAGAGGTTTGAAACAGCTGGGGAAATGGTATATGAGAAAGCCATGGAGAATCACATTGCCACAGTCACCCGTCTAAATCAGCCCCTAGGTGTGACCTTGACACGAAGGATATGTCCTACCTAAGTAGTCCGTCTGAATAGTCTGACTGACATTCGCTGAGGGTTTCAGCAAAGCTGCCAAAGCGGTGCTTTCCACGCTCTCCAGTAAGACTGTGGCCAGGGTAGATGTCTTCTCTTTGGTGAAGTTGGACCATGTGGATGTTTGTTCAATCACAGAGGCAAAGCTCTCAGCCGTACTCTGCAAGGAAATGTGTATTTGCTCTCTCTCTCTCTCTCTTTCTCTTATCAATGAAACAGCAGCTGTTCCCTCTCTCATCAAGAGAGATGGGTTGACAGTCTAGGATAATGAAGAATGTAAAAGGACATTCACTCAGCCTCCTTTTCCTGATTCAAGAAGCCCCACTGGGAATGCAAATTGGTGTAGCCTTCATGGCGTGCAGTAAGTCAGCACTTGTCATGACATAAATTGCACATACCCTTTTGACTCGGCAATTTCCCTTCCAGGAATCCCTCCTGCAAGAAATACTTAAAAATTGTGCAAGGATCTTGTCTAATGATGTTCATTTCAGTGTGGTTTGTGACAGCAAGAATTTGGAAAGCCTGAATGTCCAACTGATTGGTTAAATAAAAGATGATAAAATCAAATCATGGGATAGTATACAGCTGTTAATAAAAGAATGGCTTAGTATATCTATATATATTAACAAGCAGAAAGGTCCATGAGCTACGATTAAGTAAAGCAAATTGCAGAATCACATGCTATATTATCTCCTTTCGTTTAAAAAGAACAAGTACTTTAATTTAAAATTGTATATTTATGGTATTTATGTTTCTGGCACTAACTGAGATTTTAAAATAAATATAATTAATACTTATTATGAGCCAAGTATTAAGTGCCTTATATATACTAACTTATTTAATTTTATGAAGATACTTATGAAATAGAGGCTATTATTATTTCCATTTTGGATGAGAAAACAAAGATACATATCTAGTAGGTGGGAGAACCAAGATTTGAACTTTGGCAGTCTGGTATCAGAGGTGGAATCCTTAATCACTGCTCTAAACCACTCATAGTAGGTACTCAATGTGTGTTTCAATGTGTGTGTGTGTGTGTGTGTGTGTATGTGTGTGTGTTATACAAGCATTCACAAAGTAAAAAAAGATATGGAAAAATATGCATCTAAATGTTAACATTGGTTATGTCTAAGGAATAGAGTTAAGGAAAGACTAGCAATAATAATATTAATATTAATGCTGATACTGTTCCCTTGATTATTGATTATTGTCAATAAACTGACTATAAAAATGTAATCCCAACAAAAGAATATGAAAAGAATTCACAAGCTCACAACCTAATAAATGAAGGGAAGAAATTAGTTGAATCCAATCCAATGGTGAAGGAAATTAACTGAAATCTTAGCAGGGAAACCAATTTCTATGTATCCAAATTTGATGATAAGAAGATGAAAAGAATTTCAATAAAAACTGGATCAGAGTGAAACTTGAGAGATGTTTGTCTGGGAAAAACAGGATGCACTGAGTTTTGTAACCATATCCCAAATGAAAGGCATGAGTTTGGGGTCCCTCCCCACCGACAGAGCAGAAAAATCTCAGCTAGAATCATCCTGAAAAGCTGTGGTTCTCAATTCTGTGGCTGATGAAATGTCATCAAAATCCCCTTTGACATTAAATCTATTCTTCTTAGCTAGGAAGTTTATTTTATATCCTCAGGAAAGAAAAAAAAATTGCAAGCAAGCTAAAACTTCATAGTGGTAATACTTTTGTGTTAATTTTAGAAGATTTTGTAATCTTTGGCATAATTTGGAAATCTGTTCTTTAAAGGGCTGGAACAATTTGACACATTAGAGAAGCAGACCAATTAACCACATGATTTCATGGCAAAAAAGCAATTAGATGTGATTTTAATATGAACAATTTAAGAGAACATGACTGTTGATACACCGTATTACACATTTTTTAAAAACTCTGAATTATTATATTTATGCACGTGACTGAGTGGATTTATGAATCCCTTAAGGGCATAGTGACCTTGCCTTTTAGGTTTGTAAATCTTCCTCATTAAGTCCTTAAAATCTGGGGAGAAATGAGAATATTTGTAAACATGGTAGAAAATGTTTGAGGGAATTTAAATAAATTTGTTGAAATGGTTCATTGTTTATACAAATTTAATCTGAAAACCCTGTGAATGAGTGTACACTTCATGAATAAATATGTTATACTAATAAATTAATTTAAAATTCACCAGAATACAAATGAAAGTGTTATTCTTATTTTCACACAGATTTATAAATGAAATAACAACATCCATAAGTTGCAACTTAAAGTCTTAAGAGAAACTATTTTTTAAAATCTGCAATTGTAATGACCTAGTCATCCCACTTCTAGGTATTTACCCTAGAGAAATGAAAATTCAAGTACACACACACACACATACACACACACACACACACAGATAAATGTTTTTAGTAGGTCTATTGATAATCGCCAAAAGCTGGGGTGGGGATGGAGGAATGAAGACATCTTGGTCAAGTGGAAACAGCTCAAATATCCTTCAAAGATGAGTGGATAAACAAACTGTGGTCCATCCAGAAAATGGGACACTACTCAGCCATGAAAAGGAGTGAAGCACTGACACATGCTACAATGTGGATGAAGCTTGAAAACATGGTGCTAAGTGAAAGAAGCTAGACTCAAAGGGCCACTTATTGTGTGATTCCAATTTATCTTGAAAAGACAAAACGATAATGACAGAGAAACAGATCAGGGAGTCACAGGAGCTAATGGTGGAGGGAGTGAATATCTGACTATAAAGAGGAAGCCCAGGGCTTCCCTGGTGGTCCAGTGGTTAAGACTCTGTACTTCCACTGCAGGGGGCACGGGTTTGATCCCTGGTCAGGGAACTAAGATCCCACATGCCCCGCTACACAGCCAAAAAGTTAAAAAAAAAAAAAAAAAGTTAAAAAAAAAAGAGGAAGCCCAGTGGAGTTGGTGGGGGTGGAGGGAGGAGAGGAGGGTCAGGGGAGAGGGACGGAACTGTTCCGTTGTCCGACTGTGGTGGTAGTGACACAAACCTACTCAGGCAATAAAACTCACAAAACTGTACAGTAAAGGGCAATAGTCCTGCATGTTCATTTTTCAGACCTTACAACTGGAGTAGATTAAACGTTAACTCACAACCCATTCATGATAAAGAGGATTTTGTGCACCCGAAGTGTGCCCCCAATATGTTTGAAACTCGAAACATGATTATGAAGACTTCATTGTTACCTTCAGAGAGACGACAGTGGTTTTGTTTTTACAGACATCATCCAGAATGCTGAGGGTGGCATTCATCAGTGCACAGTAGGAAACCTGTATCCCAGAGGGAAGAGCATTTGTGAGCATAGATCAAGTGTGCAATGTACAAACTGAGCCATCGAGCCCACCACATGGGGTGGTCCTGAATTCCTGATGTGTCACAAGTCTCTAGAATTCTCAGGGAGATAAAAACTCACCTTTTGATCAGAATTGGAATCATAGCATCTTTCTCTTCCATAAATAAGAAAAGAAAACATCAACCAACAGCAAAACTATTGAGTGGGGTGAAAAGACCAGTGGTCCAAGTGGAATATAATTCAGCCATGAGAAGGACTGAAGCACTGACACAGCTACAACACGGACGGACCTTGAAAGCACGATGCTCAGTGAGAGAAGCCAGACACAAAATGATACATAGTGTGTGATTCCATTTATATGAAATATCCAGAATAGTTAAATCAATGGAGATAGAAATTAGATTACTGTTTTTCGGGGGCTGATGCCAGGGGAGAATACAGAGTAACTGTCAATGGGTACATAGGGTTTCTTCTGGGGGTGATGAAAATGTTTTGGAGATAGAGGTGGTCGTTGCACACCATTGTGAGTGTACTAAATGTCTCTGAATTGTACACTTTAAAATGGTGAATTTTATGTGTATTTCACAATTTAAAGGAAAACAACTGTGAACCAAAGTGCATGGGAATTCCAAAGCTAATTTACAAACTCATATTTAATATAGTGACATCAATACCTGAAGATGCTTCTGGAGTCTTTACTTACTAGAATGACTTCATTAGAGAATCAAGACATCCAAATTCCTCTGCCTGGCCTGGAGGCTGTGTATCACCCATCCCATATCACACAGATGCAGCACATACACCTTCACTAATAGTGAGACTCCAATACCATTTCTTCTTGTAGTAAACAAATCCCCAAGTTTTAGATAGACAAATGTCCTTCCTTTCCAGTTTTCCTTGAAGCTATGTGTAAGCAAAAGTGATACTGGGTCATACTCTTAAAGGGAAGGACTGTGCCTTTCACTTCCCCTTCTCTTCTGCCCACCAGCTGGATTGCAGACTTGATGTCAGGAGCTGGAGCAGCCATTTTGGACTAAAGTGAGGGAGACTTGTGTTGGTGATGGCAGAGTATTACGAAGCCATCATGTCAGCTCTCAGCAGCTTATACTCAGACTGTTACAAAGAGATAAATAAATTTATATCTGGTCTAGGTCACCGTATTTTTTGACTTTGTTAAAGCTGCAAAACAACATTCTACCTAAGTGCCTTCTGGGAAAACTTCAAGAACTAGGAACCTTCAAAAATACTTACATATTCAGGCTCCACTGCTGCTCCCACTTGGCATAGCTGGACCCACTCATTGTTGGGTATCACATCTTCTTTACACTTGAAGGGAACCCCTAAGAAGAAAAAACAAAAACAACCAAATCAAACTTAACCACAGCAAGATATGATTAAAAGGCAAGTCTGATTTCTTCACCCCCTGCTTGAAATCCATCCATTGTCATATTATACAACAGTGGAAATGAACAAACTACAGCTACACGCTACATCAGCGACTCTGAGAAGCATGATAGTAGGTGAAAAAAGCAAATCAGAAAAGACTATACATAATATGATACCATTGTTATAAAGCCCCAAAGCAAACCAAACTAAGCAAGGAATGTTTAGAGGGGGAATATTTTAAGTAGGGGAATTACAAAGTTCCATGTGGTTCCCTCTGGGGAGGAGTCAGGGATACGGAGCAGGGAAGAAGCATGTAGGAAACGCAATGGCATTGATGATGCTCTAGTTCTTATGTTGCCAAGGGCCTCAGATATACTCATTTTATTATTATACTTCATTGCCTCCATATAAGTTATCTATACTTTTAACATATCAAATAATCCATAATTTAAAAAAATTTAAACCTTTCAAACTTTCGCATGGATTGATGCTTCAAAAATAATTTATCGAATGAGTAATTAATGAATGAGTAAATGAACAGAAAAAGAGAGAATATGTGGACGAGGTAAAAATAAAGAAGAGGGTCCAGAGGTTGGGAAAAGTGAGGATTCTACAACCAAAGCAAGACACAGATTCCATTGCCAAGACATGCAAGGAGATGATTACTTTTGCAACTGAAGTTGCCATATTTCCAGGAGACTTCTGGATTGGGATGAAAGCCCACCATGCAGCCACAGCTGTAGGAGCCCAGGGTATTGGTGCAGACAGAATTTGGGCCACAGGGTGATGGATCCTGGAGGCATTCGTCAATATCTGCAAAGAACTCAAGAGTATCAAACAACTCAGAGGAGTAAGGAGATACTTCTTTCCAGGGATGTCCAGCAAACCCTCTGCTCACCTATGCAGTCCACTTTTTGGTCTATGGAGTTGAGCTGTCCATTGCTTGGTGCAAAGCCAAGGTGGCAGGTACAAAAGTAGCTCCCGGGGGTGTTGGTGCATGTCGCATTGAAAAGGCACTTATCAAGGCACTCATCAATATCTGTGGAGTAGAGAATGGGCATGAGGCCGAGTGGGCCACCAAGCCACCAAAAATCATGCTTCGTCTTCCAAAGCAGAGAGTGATCGCTAAAACATGGCATCCCAACCAGGAACTACATTTCCCAGAACCCTCTGCATCTAGCTGGGATCATGTGACTAGCTTTCACTTATGGGAACATGACACATGTCACTTCTGGGCCAAGGTGGTTAAGAAGTGGGTGTGCCTTTTCTCTCTTTCCCCACCGCTGGCTGGAACCAGGAATTCTAATGCCCTAAGGGATAGAAGAACCAAGAGATACAAGGAGACTGGACACCTATATCACCTTGTGGAGGAAAGCTGCCCTTTGGCCAAGTATATCCATATTGGATTCATATGAGAGTAAGAAATTTCTATTATGTTGAACTAGTGGTTCTCAACTGAGGGAGATTTGCCCCTCTGGGGACCTTGGTCAATGTCTGGAGACATTTTTGTTGGTCGCTGGGATCCAATGGATTGAGGCAAAAGATCCTATAATGCACAGGACAGTCCCCCAGAACAAAGAGCTATCCAGCCCCAAAAGTCAATAGTACCAAAGTTGAGGAACCCTGACCTAACTAATCTCCTTCAGAGGGTTTCTGAGCCAGCTGCCATGCTCTGAAGAAGCCCAAGCAGCCATGAGGAAAAGTTCATAAGAAAACTGAAGGGCCAACTGAGCTTCCAGCCAGAGACCAGTGCCAACTACCAGCCATGTAAGCAAGGTCATCTTGGACCTGCCAACCATCCTAGTGCCCCGGAAACACCATAGGGTCAACCCACAGAATCATGGGCAAGAACAATTGATTGTTGATATAAGCCACTACATTTCAGGGTAGTTTGACATCCGCTGAGAAGTCCCCAAAATGGCTGGAAGAGTTACCTGTACACTTGAAAGCCTCAGGTTTCTCAGGGCTCCACAAATCAGGTGAAAAGAACCCTGGCAGGCAGGAGCAACTGTAGTTTCCCAGGATGTTGGTGCAGACAGAACTGGGACCACAAAGTGTCGAATTCCTGGAACATTCATCCACGTCTAAGCAGAAAATCAAAAGGATGAAGGATGCTGAGGTTACAGCAGCAGTTCATAGCCCTACCACTGACCTAAAGCCAATGGGTTTCCCCAGCTCCTCCGGGCTCACCTTCTTAAACACATTTGCATCGCTATGAAAAGGAAACATTTAGAGGCATGTGTATGACCCATGCAAATCTTCTGATGGGGCTCCCCACAGCTCAGGATAGAATCCATTCTCCTCATTAGAACATATAAGACCCTGAGAATCTGTTCCCAGCTGAGCTCACCCTTTCCTTCTAATCCCTTCATAATTCATGATCTGGATTCATCAATTACCTGTAGGTTCACAAAGGCTCATTCTCTCTCACCTGTGTTCCCTCAGCCTCAAACTCGTTGATGAATCTCAATTCCTCTCCAAGAAATCACTATATCAGAGTGGAGGGGTAGAGAGCATGGACATCTTGAGTTCAAAGCCTGGCTCTGCCCCCTTATAATCTGCGTGTTACTGGGTGCTATGGAGTGAATTACGTCACCCCCCCACAAATTCATATGTTGAAGCCCTACCCCCCAGTGGGATGGTATTTGGATGTGGAAAATAATTAGGTTTAGATGAGGTCATGAAGGTGGGATCCTCATGATGGGATTAGTGCCCTTATGAAAAAGAAGAAGGAGGAGGAGGAGAGGGAGAAGGAGAAGAAACACAAGAGCTCTCTCTGCCATGGGGGAACACAGCAAGAAGGCAGCTGTGTACAAGCCAGGAAGAGAGCTGTTTCCAGAACCCTACCATGCTGACACCTTGATCTTGGACTTCCAACCTCCAAAACTGTGAGATAATAAATCTCTGTTGTTTAAGCCCCCCAGTCTCTGGTACTTTGTTATGGCAGCCTGAGCTGACTAATACACTGGACAAGAGAATTCATCTCCGTGTGTCTCTGTTTCCTCCTCTGTGAAATGGAAGTAATCATAGAACCCACCCCATAGTGTTGTTCAGAGGATTACATGAGATGATACATTATCTTTAAACACTCACAACAGAACCTGGGACAGAGCAAGTATTATGTTAAGTATTCGTTAACTAAAATAAAAAGTTAATGGCAAACGTGTTGAGCTTTCTTTGTGGCAGGCAATGAGGAAGATCCTTTACATGCATCCACTCAACAAATGCTCACAGCAGCCCTGTGAGGTGCAAACTAATATTTCCATTTTTCAGAGGAGGAAACTGAGGCTTCAAAATTGTGCAAAGTCACATGGCTTGTGAAAGGCACAACCGGGATTTAAATTCAGTTTCTGTCTGGCTCTGGAATTTTTGCATGACAGCTTTCCAGGCTGTCTTGCATCTCAGAGACTGGAAATTTGGTGATTAAATTGATATCTGTCCTGCACAAGCCCACCCTGAGTTACCAGCAGGTGTAGCCTCATTCAGAGGCAGCAGATCATGGTGGCTGAGTTATGAAGTCACGCTAGGCATAGTTCTACCATGACTCTCTTATTTCCTTTCTATCTGACCTTGGGAGAGATGATTCCACCACAATGGAGGCTCAGTTTCCTCATCTATAATATGGGTATAAAGTACCACTGATAGCATCAGGTTGTTGGGACGACTGAATGAGCACATATATGGAAGAGCTTAGTGCCTTGGCTGGGATCCTGACTTCAGGACTGTGTACGTGCTGTTCCCCCCTCCTGGAACACCCTTCCCCAGATTACCCGTATCTCACTCCCTTCAGGTCTTTTCTCAAATATCAACTTCTCAGCATGGCCTTTCCCTACCACGCTGTTAAAACTACAACTTCACCCTCGAGTATTCCTTACCCACCTGTCCTGCCTTCTTTGTCTTCATGTCCTTTAACTACCCCTGACACACAATATGTCCATGAACGTATTTTGTTTGCTCCCTGTCGCTCCCCACACTGGATGATAAGTTCCATGAGAACAAGTATTTTTGCCTGCATTACACACTGCTGTATCCTCCATCCCTGGAAGAGTGCTTGGCATGTAGTAGGTGTTCAGGAAGTGTTTGTTGAATGAATGCATGAATGAATGAATGATTATTGGCTTCAGCTTTGCAGATGAGGGCTTTGAATTCAGCTGAGACCCACCTCAAATCCTCCCCCACCACTGCTGTCTTTGCAAACAGATTGGACTTGATTCCCCAAGAGACCTATGAACCTACCTTCACAAGTCTCTCCCAGGCCCTGGAAACTCATCTTTCCCCTGCTGGATTCAAATCCTGGGTTGCAGACACAAGAGTAGCTTCCAAGACTGTTGTGGCAAGTTGAATGCTCTGGGCAAGTTCTGGGATCAGCACATTCGTCCACATCTGGTGAGTGGAAATGGAAACTCCAGTCAAGGCAGAGGAAGCAGCGAGGATAGGAGACTGCAATCAGGAGATTCACTCCACCTGTTCTCCACCTGATGCTCCCCAACACCCAGACTTTCCCCTTCTCTCTAACATCCTTGTAGGTAAGCATGGTCTTGAGAATAATGCTGGTCAACCGTATGCAAGCAAAAGGGTGGCAAATAGTCTCAAGCCACAATGATCATAGATTGCATAAATGGCTGTCATCCTTTACTCCTCCCTGTGTCCACAACTTGGGATGAGGTTTGTGCCGTACCATGAGACATTGCCACTCCTCTCTTTAAAATGTGGAGTTTGTTTCCCCAGCCCTTGACTGTAGCTGGCTCTATGACTTGCATTGGTCAATAAATATGGCAGAAGCAATGTGGTGCCAGTTCCAAACTTAGACCTCGAGAAACTTACTTGCTTCTGCTCATACTTTGGACCCCTTGCCTCTGCCATATGAACAAACCCCAAGTTAATTTAAAAAAAAAGAAAAATAAGACAAGGTGCAAGAGAGTTGGATCATCCCAGATGAGCCCCAGATATGTGAGACAGCCCAGCCAAGATCAGCAAAGCTGACCCACAGCTGTCCACAAACACTTGAACAAGCCCAGTGGAGACCCAAAGAACTGATCAACAGAGCCCAACCTAAACTGCCAACATGTGGAATCCAGAACTAAACAAATGGTGGTTGTTTTAACCACCAACTTCTGGGGTGATTTGTTACTCAGCAATAGCTAACTGCTACAAATAGATCAGAAAGTCAGAGATAACTTCAAATATCTCTAACTCCAAACCAAGGGGGTATGTTGAGGGCTTGATCACTCCATGCCTTGCTTGATAGAGTCACCCTCCCTTTAAATAAATAATAGTGCTGCAGCAAACTCAGGAAGATGGAGCCCTTGTCCCTTGGTGAGAATATTCTGGCTGCAGTGCAGAGGATAGATTCAAGGGATCAACGCTAGAAAAAGGGAGAGACTAGTGAGGAGGCTGTTGCAATAAGGATGAAACCTAAACCAAGGATGGAAAAGAGTGAAGAGATTCAAGACATATTTAGCAGGCATTTTGCCCAATGACATGATGACTGATTTAATATGGAAGGGGAGGGAGGATCAAGAATAACTCTCAGGTCTTCATTCAAATACCTTTCAGGGAAAAGTTCTGAAGTTTGGGTCTGAGCTCTCCCCAGGACAGAGTTTATCTCAGTGCTACTGACACTTCGGACCAGATCATTCTTGGCTGTGGGAGGCTGTTCTGTGCATTGGAGGATGTTCAGCAGGATCTCTGGTCTCTACCCACCAGTTGACAGTAACACAAACCACCCACCTCCACCACCAGTTGTGACAACCAAAAATATCTCCAGACACTGTCAATATCTCCCCCCCACAGGGTGGTGAGTGAATCACTCTAAGGATAGAGCCCCCCGTTACTCTCAAGTACTGCCTGACCCACTGCTTAACTCATAGTAGACCCTCAACGGGAGTTCAAATTCAAGTTCTTCTACTTAATAGCTGTGTATTCTTGGACAAATGACTTTACCTCTCTGAGCCTCGACTGGATTATTTCTAAAATGAGGATCATAATCCCTGCCCCATAGGATCACTATATGAAGTTCTTAATTAATCGAGTAGGTAAAGAAGATCAGGTTCTCTATACCTTCACAGCTGGAGTTGTTAGAGGTGAATCCAACTTGGCAGCTGCACCTGTAGCTTCCCAAAGAGTTGGTACACTCAGAGTGCTCTGGGCAGACCCCGCTGTAGAGGCATTCATTAATGTCTGAGGAGCAGTGGAGGACATTGGGGGGACAAAAGATTAGGTGTCTATGGTTAGAAACACAGGTACCCAACTCAATAGGCGCTGTCCACCAAAGACCCATGCCTGAGATCCTGAGCGCATTACCTGTACAGGTGAAATGACCTGGCTTTCCTGGGTTCCAGTTATTTCCAGTGGGAGAAGAGAAACCAGACAAACAGTTGCACTTATACCTCCCCGGCAGGTTTCTGCAGATTGAGTTAGGACCACATGGTGGGTGGCTTTGAGAACATTCATCTATATCTGGAGAGAAAAAGAGTCAGAGTGTTACAAATTTTCTTCATCTTGTGAAACACTTTGTATTTTCCAAAGTTGGTTGAAACAATGTCTTCCATCCCATATGCCCTTAATTCAATGCCCTTTCATTGGTATTCCCTCCATCAAGCCCTGGGGTCTATATTTCCTCCCCTTGAATCTGAGCATGCTTGTGACTATGGTGGTGGTGACACTAGGTCCTAAATATACCATGTAAGTCATAAAAATGTCACACACTTCCACCTTGTTCTCTTGAGATGCTCATGCTTGACTCAGCCGCCACACTGTGAGGAAACTCAACCAGCCATGAAAAAGCAGCCCATGTGGAGAGGAACTAAGACCTCCAGCCCACAGCCCTGGCAGAGCAGCCAGCCAACAGCCAGCACCAGCTCGCCATTCTTGTGAGTGAGCCCCCTGCAAAGTGGATCCTCTAGCCCCCAGTTGAGCCGACTCAACTAACAATGTGTAGAACAAAGTCAAGTCATCCTCAGCAAACTCAGTCCAAATGGAAGATTCATTCATGAGCAAAATAAATGATTGCTGGTGTTTTAATACACAAAGTTTGCTGCTCCCCAGCAATAGATAACCAGAACAGTTTCCAAACCCACCTCTAGGTATTTACTCATTGAAGCACCCATAGAATTGTGCAGTCATGGTACCATGGGGTGGTCCTCCCCTAATCTCCTTCAGCCCTACTCTGTCAAGTCACCCTAAATAAACACTTATGATGCACTTGTCGTGCAAATAGAACTTAAAGGCAAGTATCCTATAGCTCCGTCCCAGCAAACTGTGCCTCTCCTAGAGAGAAATCTGCACCTGCCACTATATATCAAGATAAGATCACAGGAATGTTCGTTCCAGCTTTAAGTAATGAAACATTAGAAAGACCTAGTGTCCATCAATTGCAGGGTGATTAGGTCTGGAGTTGACATAAAGAATAAGGTAGCATGGTCCTTCATTTGACAAATATCTATCAAATATTCACAATGTGTTAGGTACCACAGGTCAAAGACATAGAGCAGACAAGATCCTTGCTGTAGTATCTACAATTTTGTAGACGAGGAATGATGCTCTCACCCCTTATTTAAAAACAAGGGACCAACAAGACTACTGTGCTTACTGAATAACCCATGAACTGTAGCCTAAAGATTTTAAAAAGTATGTTTGTACAGATGGCCAATGAAAAGATGCTCAACATCACTAATTATTTGAGAAATGCAAACCAAAACTACAATGAGGTACCACCTCATACCAGTCAGAATGGCCATCATAAAAAGTCTACAAACAACAAAGGCTGGAGAGGGTGTGGAGAAAGGGGAACCCTCCTACATTGTTGGTGGGAATGTAAATCACTGCTGCCACTATGGAGAACAGTATGGCAGTTCCTCTTAAAAACTAAAAATAAAGTTGCCATATGATCCAGCAATTCCACTCCTGGGCATATATCTGGACAAAATCATAATTTGAAAAGATACATGCACCCCAATATTCATAGCAGCACTGTTTACAATAGCCAAGACATGGAAGCAACCAAAATGTCCATAAACAGATGAATGGATAAAGAAGATGTGGTCCATATGTACAATGGAATATTACTCAGCCATGATAAAGAATGAAATAATGCCATTTGCAACATGTGGATGTACCTAGAGATTATCATACTATGTGAAGTCAGACAGAGAAAGACGAATACCGTATGATACCACTTTTATGTGGAATCTAAAATATGACACAAATGAATTTATTTCCAAGCCAGAAATAGACTCCCAGACATAGAGACCAGACTTGTCATTGCCAAGGGAGTGGAGGGGAGGATGGAATGTGAGTTTGGGATTAGCAGATGCAAAGTATTGCACATAGGATGGATAAACAACAAGGTCCTACTGTACAGCACAGGGAAATATATTCAATATCCTGTAATAAACGATAATGGAAAAGAATCTGAAATATATATATATATATATATATATATATATATATATATATATATATATACACACACACACACATATACACAGACACACATATACATATATATACATATATATATATATAACTGAATCATTTTGCTGTACAGCAGAAACTAACACAACATTGTAAATCAACTACACTTCAATAAAAAATAATTTTTTTTAAAAGTATGCTTGGGGCTTCCCTGGTGGCGCAGTGGTTGAGAATCTGCCTGCTAATGCAGGGGACACGGGTTCGAACCCTGGTCTGGGAAGATCCCACATGCCGCGGAGCAACTAGGCCCGTGAGCCACAACTACTGAGCCTGTGCGTCTGGAGCCTGTGCTCCGCAAAGGGAGAGGCCGCGACAGTGCGAGGCCCGCGCACCGCGATGAAGAGTGGCCCCCGCTTGCCACAACTAGAGAAAGCCCTCGCACAGAAACGAAGACCCAACACAGCCAAAAATTTTTAAAAAATTAATAAAAAGTATGTTTGGGGCTCCGTGGGAACTATAATAATACAAATCAGTTATCTTGTTCAGAGCTCAGCAAATGATTTACAGCCCATAAGTCAAATCCAGCCTGCCACCTGTTTGTATAAATAAAGTTTTATTAGAACACAGCCCCACTCATTTATTTATGTATCATCTATGGCTGCTTTTGCACTACACCTGGAGTACTAAGTAGTCAAGAGAGATCATTCAGCCAGCAACCTCCAAAATATTTACTATCTGGCCCCTTACAGAAAAAGTTTGCAGACCCCTGCAAACTATGTCAGAGGCATAGTCGGACCTTTACAGTCAAGAGGAGAGTTTGGGTCTAAATATAAGGACTAAAAACCAAAAACTTAGCTTATTCTGGGAATTATTTTAGTTTCTATTATTTATGTTAATAGTAGCTCTTGGGACTGTACATGTGCCTAGCACACTGCATACACTACTGCATATAATCTCAAATATCCTTTAATGTAGGTACTCTTACACTCCCATTTTACAGATGGAAATAGTGAGGCTTAGAGAGATTAAATACAATTTCCCAACGCTTCACAACTGGACTGTGGCAAATAGGTAAGTGGTTGAGAGATCGCTGTTACACTCAAAAAGACCTGGGTTTGAATTCCAATTTGACTGATCCTAAAGAAGTCATTTCAGTTCTCCAAGCCTCGGTCTTCTCACCTGTATGGTGGAGATCATCACAACGACTACACTTGACATAATGTGAAAATGCACATAAAGCCCTTCACACAGGGCCTGGCACTCAGTACATGCAGAAATTCTTGTGATTTGCATGGAGAGGCGACCAGAAGGAAATCAGTGGTTATTTCTGGATATTGACAAATAGCATAATTTTGTTTCTTTTTATTCTAACACTTGTCTCTAATCATTGGAGGTTTTTGTGACCAGGAACAGAAAGAAAGAAAGAGAGAGAGAGAGAGAGAGAGGGAGAGTGAGAGGGGGGAGGGGGAGGGAGGGAGGGAGGGAGGAAGGAAGGAAGGAAGGGATTAAGAAAGAAAAGAAAGAAAGAAAGAAAGAAAGAAAGAAAGAAAGAAAGAAAAAGAAAGAAAGAAAGAAAAGAAGGAAGGAAGGAAGAAAGAAAGAAAGAAAGGGAGAGACAGGGAGGGAAGGAGGGAGGAAATAACGCTTGGGAAAAAAGAAAAAGTGCCTACATCTGCTGCCCAACCAGCTTCCAGCTGATTTTCCAACCAAATGCTAGGGGATTTTGAGGGGGCATGAACTCACCTTTGCATTCCACTCGTGGATCCCTGAACTTCGTCAGTCCATTGCTGGACAGGAAGCCTTTTTTGCAAGTACAGTAGTAACTTGTTGAAGTGTTGGTGCAGGTTGCGTACGCCGGACACATGGTGGTATCTGCACACCCATTCATATCTAGGCAATGGAGAAGAAAGGATTTGGGTTAGAGCACCGAGTGGGGCTGCAAGGGAAGCCAGCGCAAGAGAAGGAAGGTGACTGTTATGGGTTGAATTGTGTCCCCCCTCCCTCCCAAAATGTTGAAGTTATTGAAGTCCTAAACGCTGGTCCCTGAGAATGTGATCTTATTTGGAAATAGAGTCTTTGTGAATGTAATTAAGACCTAAATTAAGATGAGATTATACTGGAGCAGGGTGGTCCTTTAATCTGATATGACTGGTGTCTTTCTAAGCACAAGAGGCGAGGCACAGAGACAGGGAGAACAGCACGTGATGATGGAGGCAGAGATCAGAAGAATGCATCTACAAGCCAAGGACCACCAATCCTGACCGGCAACACCAGAAGCTAGGAGAGCTTGGAATAGATTCTCCCCTACAGCCTTCAGAGAAAACACCTTTATTTCAGACTTCTGGCCTCCAGAACTGTGAGAGGATACATTTCTGTTGTTTTAAGCCACCTGGTTTGTGGTAATTTCAGCAGCCCTGGGAAACTGATACAGCCGCCAAGGGAGCTCAGTGAAGGACCTTATAGACCCCAGACCCTTGCTGCTCCAAGTGTGGTCCACAGACCAGCAGCAGCAGCATTGATTGGCAGTTTGATGGACATGCAAAATCCCAGGCCCCGCCACCAACCTACTAAATCACAAGCTGCATCTGAGCAAGATCCTCAGGTGATTTGTGTGCACATGAAAGTATGAGAAGCGCTGCCCTGGATACTTGCTACTCCAAGTGGGGTCCACAGACCAGTAGCATCTGCCTCATCTGGGATTCCCAAGAGATCTTGGGAAATCAGATGCTGATTCGGGTCTCGGGATGGACCTAAGATTCTGCATTTTTAACAAGTCCCTGAATGAGCATCAGAGCTCTAGACAGAAGAGTTATGAGCGAACATTACAGCCCTGCAACTAATTTTATTGCAGCCCCTGCTGACATCTTGATTTTAGCCCAGTAGGACTCATTTCGGACTTCTGACCTCCGGAGCCGTAAGATAATGTTTTTGTTATTTTAATCCACCAAGTCTATGGGGATTTGTTAAGGCAGCCACAGAAAACGAATCCAGTTCCCATTATACAGCTGTGGAAAACTGAGGGTCAGAGATGTTCAGTGACTTGCCCAAGGACACACAGCTGGTGAGAGGCGGCAGCAGGCCTGTCAAAATCCAAAGCACGTGGTTTTCACTACTGCTAGGCAAGAAGAGGTGGGTCTGGCTGGAAACGCAATAAATCTTCAGGCAATTTCTAAGACAATTCTATGCAAAAACTTTTGCAATTGGTTGTTTCAAGTCTGTTGTCCTGACAGACTGGGAGCTCCCAGAAGGCAGGGGTTTGTGTCTGTCTCACTTACTGCTGTGTCCCGAGTGCATAGTGGGTGCTCGGTAATGAAGACCTCACTGAGAAGGTAACATCTGAGCAAAGACCTAAGGGAGCTGAGTGAGTGAGCTATGAAACTATTTAAGGCAGAGGAAACAGCAAGTGCAAAGGTCCTGTGGCAGGACCATGCCTAGTGATGTCATGGAATTACAAGACGGGTGTGGTTGGAGCAGAGTGGATGACGGGTGCGTAGGAGGAGGTGATATGACAAAATCATGTAGGAACTGCTGGACCTTTGTAAGACTTCAGCTTTTTATCAGAGACAGATGGGAGCCATGGGAGAGTTTGAGCAGAGGAGGAATACAGCATCACTTAGGTTTTAACATGATCCTTCTGGCCACTGGTTGGAGGATGAACTGTATCGGAGCAGAGGTAGGATGACCAGGTAGGAAGCAACTGCACTTGTCCAGGTGAGCGATGATGGTGGATACAGCCCAGGTGGGAACAGTGGCGCGCATAAGATTCTGGGTTTATTCAGAAGGTAATGCTAACGGCATTTGCCGATGGATTGGATGTGGGATGTAATAGAAAGAGAGAAGTCAACAAAAGTGCCCCCATCTTATTAGTGGGATGGGAAATCATGGGAAAGCTCTTTATAAAGTGCTGCAAAAACTAAAGGGACAGATTTTCATTACTAAGGTCTTGAGAGCCAGACTCTTAGCTGCCTGCACTCTGCCTTGTTTATTTCCCTTCCCTGCCCTATGCCTCAGATTGTAACTCTCTTCTCATTTCCAGCTTCCTCTTTCTTCTACAAAGGCAACATTTCTTTTTGCAGATTTACTGTGTATTACCATTTGTGATCTCTCAACTCTGAGTTTCCCATTACTT
The DNA here is from genome assembly GCF_949987535.1 of Balaenoptera acutorostrata. Taxonomy (NCBI): domain Eukaryota; kingdom Metazoa; phylum Chordata; class Mammalia; order Artiodactyla; family Balaenopteridae; genus Balaenoptera; species Balaenoptera acutorostrata. The sequence goes on from NC_080065.1 coordinate 180,991,875, forward strand.
TCTTTCTTCCTCTAGCTCAATCTCTCAGGACTCAAATCCACCCCAAACCAGAATAGCAACACGGTCCTATGTGACCGGCCACCTGCCAGCTTCTCTGGCTCATCTTCTACCTGGTCCCACCAGCCACACTCACCTTTGCTCAGTTCTCCAAATTCTTTCTGGCCTGCAGATCTTGAGACTTGTCAGAATCGTGTGAGCCAATTCCTTACAATAAATATTTACGTATACTTATATGTAGCTATCCATTCTATTGATTCTGTTTCGCTGGATAACCCTGACAAATACAAACACCTACTATATGCCAGGCAATATTCTAAGCCCTGTGGATTCAGCACAGGAACAAGACATACAAAATTCCCCACCTTCACAGAGATGATAATCTGATGAGGCATACAATGTCAAAAATAGGGTAGTCACTGAGAAGATAACTCATGAGCTGTAGCATAGAGAAGGTGAGGGAGGAAGCCATGTATATATAGGGAGCAAAAGATTCCAGGCAGAAGGAACAGCACATGCAAAGGCCCTGGGGCAGGACAGTGCCTGGAGTGTTGCAGGAACAGCAAAGAAACCCGGGTGGCTGGAGCAGAGTGAGCAAGGGAGAGAGAGGGAGGAGGGGAGGGCAGGGAGGAGACAGGGCAGGTCATGCAGGACTTTGTGTGCAGCAGGGAGGACTCAGACTTTTGCCCTGAGGGAGGAGGGAGCCCTGGAGGGCTGTGGGCAGAGGTGGGGCGGGACCTGACTCAGGGGCTCACAGGCGACCTCTGGCCATTCTTAGAAGGGCAAGGAAACAGGAGACCAGGGCAGAAGCCACGTCAACTATCCAACTGAGACATACACATGATCCTCAACCGTGAGCAAAACATCTTAATAGATGGTCACTTAATTGACCAACATAGAAAATGAGACTCAAGGAGGCAAAGAGACTTTAAAAAATATTAACTACAACTACCATTTCCTAGGTGTCTTCCATGTGCTGAGCCCCTCCCTTAGATGTTCTGCAGTCTTCACGATAATGCTTTGAGGCGAGATGACCAAGCCATCCTGGTTTTCCCACGACTTTCCTGGTGTTAGCACTCAAAGTCCAGCATCCTGGGAAACACCTCTTCCCTCCAGTCTGGGGCAAGCCAGGATAGTGGGTCACCCTACTTCAAGGTAAACGTTAGGACTCCTTTCTACAGATGTGGAAAGGGAGGCCCAAGAGAGTTTGTAAAACCGTTCCCAGGTCACACCACGAGTCAGAATGCAAGAGAGAGCCAAGCAGAGTGGACAGATGTTAGGGGGGAGACCGGCTCATCCTCCTGGCTGTGCTCCACCACTGGCTACCAGCTTTGGCGCAGCTGCAGCTGAGCCAAGAAGAACCAGTTAATTTGTGATGCTTGGAGGAGGAGAGAGAGGAGGAAGGGGGGAAGGAAGAGGGGGACAGGGAGGAAGAAGAGGGAGGGGAGGAAGAAGGGAGAGGAGAAGAGGGAGGAGGAGGATGAAGAGGAGGGAGAGGGAGTGGAAAGGGGGAGGGGGAGTGGAAAGGGGAGGGGGAGGGGGAAGGGGAGGGGGAGGAGAAAGGGGGAGGGGGAGGGGGAGGGGGAGGGGGAAGGGGGAGGGGAGGGGAGGGGGAAAGGGGAGGGGAAGGGGAAATGGGGAGGGGGAGGGGAGGGGGAAAGGGAGAGGGGAGGGGGAGGGGAGGGGAAAGGGGGAGAGGGAGGGGAAAGGGGGAGGGGAGGGGAAAGGGGGAGGAGGAGTAGGAAGAGGGCTAACATAATTGAGCACTTACTATGTTCCAAGTATCGACTAAGCACTGCCTATATCTTCCCTCATTCCACCCTCATTAAACCCCTGTGGGATTAACTCCCCTCACTCATTTTCGTGGAACTGAAGCCTTGGGTAATTTACCGAGATACCCGAGATCCCCATGGCGATGAGCCCTGGAACCAAGATTCGAGCCCAGGAAGCGTGACTCCACAGCCCACCTCATAACAACTCCACATGGAACTGAGTCATCACTACTTTACTCCATTAGGTAGGGGTTGTCATTAATCAGGTGACAAAACCGAGTGACAGAGGCATTTGCCCAAGGTGGGGGAGTCTCTTACCAAAATTTGTCGACAACCGCCGCGTCCGCTCACCTGCAAGGAAAGAGAAGTCGATGGATCCCTTTGAGATCTGGCCATGACCCATCCTTTCAAACCAGGTTCCCTTTCTCTGTGGGTAACAATGATCACAGTGGTGAGTTATGAAAGAGGGAGTGAGGATGTGAAGACGAAAACCAGCCTCTTCCTGGGGATTTACCACCATCAGCTCACGAGTTCTTCACACCTTGCCAAGTAAGAAAGGATGGGATTCCAATGTTCATGGAAACACTTTTTATAAGAGCCAAGACATGGAAGCAACCTAATGTCCATGGACAGATGAATGGATAAAGAAGATGTGAGATAGATATATATACACATACACATACAATGGAATATTACTCGGTTATAAAGAAGAATGAAATAATGTCATTTGCAGCAACATGGATGGACCTAGAGATTATCAAATTAAGTGAAGTAAATCAAAGACAAATATCATATGATATCACTTATATGTGGAATTTTTAAAAAATGATACAAATGAACTTATTTACAAAAGAGAAATAGACTCAGATATAGAACACAGACTTATGGTTACCAAAGGGGAAAGGTGGCAGGGGGAAGAGATAAATTAGGAGTTTGGGATTAACATAGACACACTACTATATATAAAACAGGTAAACAACAAGGACCTACTGTATAGCACAGGGAACTATATTCAATTTCTTGTAATAACCTATAATGGAAAAGAATCTGAAAAAGAATATATGTACACGTGTGTGTGTGTGTGTGTGTGTGTGTGTATAAAACTGAATCACTTTGCTGGACACCTGAAACTAACACAACATTGAATATTAACTATACTTCAATTTTTAAAAACAGTTAAAAGAAAGGGGGGTGGGGGGAATTCTCTGGCGGTCCAGTGGTTAGGACTCCATGCTTCCCCTGCAGGGGGCATGGGTTTAAGCCCTGGTCAGGGAACTAAGATCCCTCATGCTGCGCGGTGAGGCCAAAAAAAAAAGTTTTAAAAATATGGGTGGAGGGGGCTCTCTCAGCCGCTCTCGGCCCTACCCCCATCCAATTTACCTGATTGGCATTGCATCCCCCCCCCCCCCCACCGGCTCGCTGACCTAGAAGTATTGCCTGACAGATGCAGGAGTGTAATGGCCTCTGAGCAGGTGAACCTCTGTGGTGTAATTCACACTCCAGAGCTCCCCCTGGGATCAGGCTGTGGCTGAAACTCTCCTGAAACACCTTCTGAGTGGTTGGTTCTTCCCCTATCCAATCCTGCTTCCCTCCCGCCCCGACAAGTGTCTCCTGAGAGCCCTTCCTTAATAAATTACTCACACAAGAATCCTCACCTCAGACTCTGCTTCTATAGAAATTAACCAAAAGCAGGTGGTGATCCTTATTTTTGTTTCTTTGGGTTTTTAAAAAAATTTTTTTATTGAGGTATAGTTGATCTACAATGTTGTATTAGTTTCGGGTGTACAGCAAAGTGATTCAGTTCATATACATACATACATATATATATATATATATATATATATATGTATATATATATATATATATATATATATATATATATATATTCTTTTTCAGATTCTTTTCCATTATAGGTTATTCCAAGATATTGAATACAGTTCCCTGTGCTATACAGTAGGATCTTGTTGCTTATCTATTTTATATATAGTGCTGTGTATCTGTTGTTTCATTTGTCTTTATCTTTTTTTAAGAAGGTAATAATTATAGTAAAAAAAATTCAAACAATGCAGAAGTATATAAAATTAAAAGTGAAGATTTCCCTGTGCCCCATCGTTATACCCAGGGGTCACCACTGTCAAAAGCTTAGAGTGACTCCTTCAAGGCTAGGTCCTATTCACAAACTCAATCATGTAAATATAACATTAAATATAAATGAATTTATCAATTCACACAATTTTCTGAACACAAATGGTATCACGCAACATACAGTCCGCTGTGCTGTCCAACACAGTAGCTACTAATCATATATGGCTGTTTACACTGAAATCTATTAAAATTAAATAAAATGAAGCACTGATTCTTCAATTGCAGTAGCCACATTTAAGTTCTCAGTAGCTCCATTGACTAGTGATTACTGTAGATCTAGAACATGTTCATTGTCATAGAAAGTTCTTTTGGACAGCTCTGTCCTACTATTACTTTCTTTTTTTTTTTAATATGCAATATTTTATTTTATTTATTATTTTTTTAACATCTTTATTGGAGTATAATTGCTTTACAATGGTGTGCTAGTTTCTGCCCTATAACAAAGTGAATCAGGCATACATATACATACGTTCCCATATCTCCTCCCTCTTGCATCTCCCTCCCTCCCACCCTCCACTATTACTTTCTTTTTCCTGTAACCAAGAGCAGCAAAATTTGCCAAGTGTTGAAGGTGAGCAATGGGTACATGGGAGTTTGTTATACTATTTTCCCTACCTTTGAACGTTTAAATATTTCTATAATTTAAAAAATTAAGAAAATAATGTTTGGGGCAACTTTCCAAGTCAGTTCACATGACCAAACTTAATTAAGCTTTTTATCAGCTGTATAGCATTCCATTATATCCATGGGCTCTAACTGTGCCCGAGATAGCTAGGTAGCCCAAGATCGAACAAAAACTTCACACTCTCCTTTCCATGGTGTAGAATTGACAGTAGGAGGCAACTACCCTGCCATGGACTACATTTCCCAGCTCACCTTGCATCCAGGTGTGGTCATGTGACCATGAACGGCCGTTGACGTGTGTCACTGCCGAGCCTGGGTTTTAATAATGTGGCTTCGCCGCTGTCTGCAGAGTCTCTGAGATACTAGTATGGCTGAGCCACAAAACAGAAAGCATCTGGGTCCCCGAATCACCACATGTAGGAAAACCACCCACCAGCCAGAAATATCCTCATTGGACTCTTACAAACGAGAATGAAATTTCTTTTTCTTAAGCCACTGACAGTTTGGGGTTTATTTGTTACAGTAGCTTGGGTTGGTCTCACAAATGCAACAATTTATCCAGCCAGTTCCCTGGTGTAAGCATACATTTAGTTTATTCCAAGTTGCTACCATGTTTTTTCCCCCCAGTGGACAAAACACCCCATTCAGAGCCCACACTTCACTGCTGCAAGATGCCATAAGCTGCCCCTACGCCAACACCCACACACCATCTCGGGAGGAACGAGAGTAGGGTGAGGAGATTTGAAAGATTAACTCTTCGTACCATAAAGACTGAGTTTCCCAAATAAGGCTGAGCCAGGAAACTGAGACACTGAGAACACAGAACTGGCCATGTTTCTCCTCCTGGATCCAGCAGGAGCTTGTGTGGAAGATGAGAATACTGAACGAAACATTTAAAAATGCACTTTTTTTCCCCCACGTTGAGTTGTAGTTTAAATAAATCCCATCCCCATCCCCACTGCCCCATCATTCATGAAGCTCTCCTCACACATGCCAAGTAGTATACAACGTTACCTCTTTGGTTTTAAGCTTCACAACATCCCTGTGACACAGTAACCCTCGTTACCTGTATCTCGCAGCTGAGGAAACTGAAGATCAAAGAGGTCGTGTGACTTGTTTGAGGTCACACAGCAAGTTTAAGGCACAAGAGAAAAAGCCTGGGTGGGAACCGGGAGACCTGGATGTTATCCCTTGCTCAGCCATGGACTAGTTTGTGGCAAGTGTCCAGCTGTGGCTCAGCTGCCTGGGTCAGAAGATTCTCCTCCCCACCATGCTGGGCATATAGATTCCCCAACTTACGTCTTGTCATTGGTTCCAGTGAGGGTAATGTGAACATTGCCCAGGTGTATATACCACAACACCCTGTGAAGAAAGAAAAGAAAAAAACACCATGACCCATCAAGAAGCTCTTTGGACTCAACCTGAAAAATTACTCTTGGTGTAGCCTCATAGAAACAGGTTTGATGAGCTTAGATGAAAACCCCAAGTGAGTGACAAGCATACATTATTTTATATAACCTTCACAGCCACCATTCCTGCTTTTCTGCACTTCATTTTTGTTTTCCATTTTGTTTGTATTATCTTCATTTTATTTTTAATTAACAAAGAGTTCCAGATGATTTTCAAAAACATACATTGAGGAAATTCCCTGGAGGTCCAGTGGTTAGGACTCTGCACTTCCACTGCAGGTGACATGGGTTCGATCCCTCATCAGGGAACTAAGGTCCCGCAAGCCGCGCAGCACGGCCAAAAAGAAAAAAAAAAAAAACTAATAAGAACCTACTGTATAGCCCAGGGAACTTTACTCAATATTTTGTAATGGCCTATATTGGAAAAGAATCTAAAAAAGAGTGGATATATGTATATGTATAGCAGATTCACTTTGTTGTACACCTGAAATTAACACAACATTGTAAATCCACTATACCCCAATAAATATTAGAAGAAAAAAACTCCCATACATTGAAACATGCATTCTCAAAAGAAATGATATCTCCCCCCAAGAGCAAAACTTGGTTCTTGGGGAGAGATGAAAAGAATCTTACTCTTCATGTATAAGACACATACAGATATACATATAATATATAAATAAGTATATAGTATATCTGTAGCATTAAATTTTTATCAGAGGGTAAGACAATTTTTTTAACATCTAAAAGGCAGTGCAGTCCCCCAGCATTTAGCTCCTCTCTATCATTACATTGTATCATAATCACCATCATCATCATCATATTATCTTCATCTTCAGCATCACCAACAGTATCACCACCACCATCAATGTTATCATCACCACTCTTTGCTTATTAAGGGCAGAATAGAGTGCCAATGGCCAGCACAAGTGCTGACAGCCCAAAGAAACAAGTCTGCATTTTAGCATTTGAGGTCCGCAAATTACCTGCTCCTTCTAATGAAACCTGCCAGTCGACAAGTCCCACAGACCCAAACTCCCAACTTTCTTATTATCACTAACTGAAATTCTCTTGCTCTTTCATTATTTTAAAGGCAACAGAACATTGTGTTTAAGCATACCAGCGCCAGGGTCAAAATGCTTGGGCTTAAAAATCTGGCTTCGCCAATTACAGACTACGTGGCCTTGGGAAAGTTACTTAATCTCTTTGTGACCAAATTTTCTCCTCAGTGAAATAAGGGAAACGGATCCAATGTACAACACAGAGAAAACCCACGCTTGTTGCTTAGATAAGGTCTCCCATTCTTAGATTTGAACCAAAGACCAAACCTCATGAGACCCGTGAAGGAAACCATGACATGAAAGATAAGCAAGACCAAGAAAAACTGACACCTGAAGAAAAAAAAAATTAAGAGAACAGACAGGATAGCTCCATCTCATTGTTCAGGCCTCAGCACAAACAACACTTCTTCAGAAATACCTTCCCCTGACTTCCCTCTTCTACGTAACCCCCAGTCACACTCTAGGACAATTTTTTTCATAGCGCTTGCCACTCCCTGAAATGCTTTTGTTTATTTGTTATTTGGAGAAGCATAGTTTAGAGATGTACAGACTCTGGATCCAGGATGCCTGTTTTTAAATCCTAGCTCTACCCCTTGCTAGCTAAGTGGTCTTGGGCAAGTTATTTAATCTCTTTTGCCTCATTTTTCTCCTCTGTAAAATGGGACTATTTTATTTTAATTGGGGTATAGTTGCTTTACAATGTTGTGTTAGTTTCTGCTGTACAGCGAAGTGAATCAGCTATATGTATACATATATCCCCTCTTTTTTGGATTTCCTTCCCATTTAGGTCACCACAGAGCACTGAGTAGGGTTCCCTGTGCTATGCAGTGTTCTCATTAGTTATCTATTTTATACACAGTAGTGTATATCTGTCAAACCCAATCTCCCCATTCATCCCACCCCCACCCTTTCCACCCCTTGGTGTCCATACGTTTGTTCTCTACGTCTGTGTCTCTATTTCTGCTTTGCAAATAGGTTCATCTGTACCATTTTTCTAGATTCCACATACATGCGCTAATATACGATATTTGTTTTTCTCTTTCTGACTTACTTCACTCTGTATGACAGTCTCTAGGTCCATCCATGTCTCTACAAATGACCCAATTTTGAAAGTAAAAACAAGAATAAACAAATGGGACCTAATGAAACGTAAAAGCTTTTACACAGCAAAGAACACCATAAACAAGACAAAAAGACAACCCTCAGAATCGGAGAAAATATTTGCAAATGAAGCAGCTGACAAGGGATTAACCTCCAAAATATACAAACAGCTCATACAGCTCAATATCAAAAAAACAAACAACCCAATCAAAACATGGGCAGAAGACCTAGACATTTCTCCAAAGAAGACATACATATGTCCAAGAAGCACATGAAAAGATGCTCAACATCATTAATTATTAGAGAAATGTAAATCAAAACTACAATGAGGTATCACCTCACACCGGTCAGAATGGCCATCATCAAAAAAATCTACAAACAATAAATACTGGAGAGGGTGTGGAGAAAAGGGAACCCTCTTGCACTGTTGGTGGAATGTAAATTGATACAGCCACTATGGAGAACAGTATGGAGGTTCCTTGAAAAACTAAAAATGGAACTACCATATGACCCAGCAATCCCACAACCCTGAGAAAATGGGACTATTAATGACCCAATATCAGAGGCATTTAGTGTAGATTGAATACATTCTCTATTTGAGGAACTTAGAACGGTGCTACTTGGGAGGTTGCTAGTGGCTTCCTTTCTTCGTATCTCCTCCCGCCGGTATGTCAGCCTCACAGGGGCAGTAACCTGTCTGTTTGTTCACTGCTCTATTCTCAGTGCCTAAAACAGCACCCAGCATACAGTGGGTACTCAGGAAATACATGTCAACTGAATGACTATAACGAAACTCTTCCTTGACAGATGAATTCCCTGAGCCGACTGATTTTGGTCAAAGGTTCCCCAGTGAAGATGTTTGCAGTGTCCAGCCTAGAATTACGATCTCTTGGCTGGACGGTCGAGGCCCTCCCTTTTCCTTACAGTCTATTTCCAGTGCAGGCTCTCCCCAGACCCCCTATTCAGGCTCATACGCACCCCAAAAGAGGAGAAAACGGAAGCTCCACATCGTGCAGGTTCTGTCATTCAGTGAAGAGCGCTTTCTCGCTGTTCCCAGGGTTCTCAGTAACAGGGGGTGTGGGGAGAGGGGAAGGGCAGAGCCAGAATTGCTCAACACAGCCAGGGCATCATGGTCCTTTTTGCTGAGTCGCCTCCACTCATAAAGGACAGTCTGACAAACCTCTCATCCTCTCCTTTCTCCACAGTGAAGAGAAGTTTGTCTGGCTGATGGGTCCCTGTGTGGGTCTATCTCCCTCTCTCTCTCTCCTTCCTTCCTACTCACTTTTTTCTTCCCCCAGCAACATCTATGTCCCATCTCTCATCACCTTATTTTATTGCACCCAATAATAAATAAGCTTCCACTACCCAATGAAGCAAGCCCCAAACTCAATGGTCTCCTCCCAGCCTGCCCCATACAAACCATCATCAGAGCCCTCAGGTACCAGGCAGTGTGCTAAACACATTTCCAATAAAATTTAATTTCACCGTCATGTCAACATCGTATACTAGGGATTCTTACCCTCACCTATTTCACCAAAAAACTACAATTAAAATGGAAACCAAGGCTTAGAGAGGAGATGTGACTTGTCCAAGATTACCTGGAGCCAAGCTTTGAATCCGGGACCCTCTGACTCCAAGGTCTAGAGCTTTCACCATTTCATTTGCCTTTAGCTCCCCATGATATCTGATCACTGGACAGTGACACACCCCATTCCCAGCACTGCCCCCAAATCAACCCAACACACATACACACACACAAACACACACACACGTGCCATCTCATAAACACGGTGGTCTAGGAATGTCTTAGTTAGGGTCCTCCAGATGCAGATGCTCAGACAAGGATTCTCGTGAAAGTAGTTCATCAGGGAGCTGACCCTACAAAACTCCAGCTGGGGATGGGGGAAGTGAGAGAGGGAAGGGAAAGAGCCTGCAGTGAGTGTTATCAAGCAAGTTACCCAGTAAGAAACTGAAACTTAATGTGGCTGGGAGCCTCTGGAAGGTAACCTAGAGCACACTCTTCAGAGTTATCCCAAATGTCAGGGGAGGGAGTTGGGGTATTTATCCACCAGTTACTGTCAGTCACTGATTGAGGCTTGTGTCAACCCAAGACCTCGCCTCCAAGCAGATAGAATGGGGTCCAGTTCATAACCCTGTTGATAACAAAATGCAGTGGCTGGCACATGTCAGTCTAGTGTGCCCTAAGAGTTGAAGGTCACAGGTGTGGGCGGGCACCAAGAACACCTGCTCCAAGCCAAAACTTAGGTGCAAAGACCAGCCCCAAGTTCTTGGGAAGAAGAGCCCCACTTGTTTTTATATTCTCCTTTTTTGCTCTGTGCAAGGCAAAATATCCACTTTGGACTTATGATCGCTGAAGCAGATTCATCAGTGGTTCCGTCTGTTCATCAGGAGACCCCACCCAGTGAGGCTGCAATTAAGAGCCAGCACAGAAATACAGTAAAGTTCACCAAGAAGGAAGATAAATGGAGCTATGTTAAGAGAAGCTCTGGAGGATAAACACAGACTCTATAGCACCAGGTCGCCAGGGGTCCAAATCTTGTCTCCACTGCTTGCTAGTTATGTGTGGTCCTGGGCAAGTTTTTTTTTAATTTTTATTGAAATATAGTTGATTTACAATGTTGTGTTAGTTTCAGGTGTACAGCAAAGTGATTCAGGTGTACAGCAAAGTGATTCAGATATATATATATATATATATATATATATATATATATATATATATTCATTTTTTTGCATTCTGTTCCATTATAGGTTATTGCAAGATATTGAGTATAGTTCCCTGTACTATACAGTAGGTCCTTGTTGTTTATCTATTTTATATATAGTAATGTGTATCTGTTAACCCCAAACTCCTAATTTATCCCTCCCCTCCCTTTCCCCTTTGGTAACTATAAGCTTGTTTTCTATGTCTGTGAGTCAATTACTGTTTTGTCAATAAGTTCATTTGTATCATTTATTTAGATTCCACATATAAGTAATATCATATGATATTTGCCTTTCTCTGTCTGGCTTACTTCACTTAGTATGATAATCTCTAAGTCCATCCGTGTTGCTGCAAATGGCATTATTTCCTTCTTTTTTATGGCTGAGTAATATTCCATTGTATAAATATATCACATCTTCTTTAGCCATTCACCTGTCGATGAACATTTAGGTTGCTTCCATGTCTTGGTTATTGTAAACAGTGCTGCTGTGAACATTGGGGGTGCATGTATCTTTTCAAATTATGTTTTTCTCTGGATATACGCTGAGGAGTAGGATTGCTAGATCATATGGTAACTCTACTTTTAGTTTTTTAAGGAACCTCCATACAATTCTCCATAGTGACTGCACCAATTTACATTCCCACCAACAGTGTAGGAGGGTTCCCTTTCCTCCACACCTTCTCCAGCAATTAATTTCTCTATGCCTCAACGTGGCCATCTGTAAAATGGGCTTGATAAGCAGGACATATTTCATGGGTTTGAGGCGAGCATCAGAGGAATGGCTGTATGTGACATGCTTAGAACAGAGCCTGACACACAGGAAAATCTCCAAGGCTTGGCTATTACTCAAATTCTTTGATAGTCCTCCCTTCAAGAGGGGGAAACCTAATTCTTCTCTCCTTGAGTATGAGCTGGACTTAGTGACTTGTTTCTAAGGAACAGAGAAAGGAAGATGTGACCTTGTGTGAGATCTGAGACATCTGAGGTCGTAAGCATCATGGTGGTTTTCCCCTCCCTCTTTCTTTCCAGGATCATTCACTGAAGGGACATCAGTTACCATGTTGTGAGGACCCTCAAGCAGTGCCATGGAGAAGCCCACATGAGGGGGAACTCAGATTCCAGACAACAGCTTGACTGTGACCTCCTGAGAAGACCCTGATCCAGCTCCACCCAGCTAAGCCACCCCCAGATTCCCAACCCTCAGAAACTGTACAAAAATTAAAAATGTGTTGTTTTAAGCTGTTACATTTGGAGAGTGATTTGTTACACAGCAGGAGACAACTGATACACTTAGAAGCAATTGTCCCTGTCAGTTAAAAAAAAAGGATCATCATAACCTCATAGGGTTTGAGGTTTAATGTGGTAAAACCAAAAAATCCTGCCTGGCAAAATTAATACTCAATATTATCAGTTATTATTGACATTGTGTCAATAATAAGTGGTCACAGCTACTCATCGGAGGCATGGTGCCAGCAGTGACTCAGAACAGTCAGCAAGTCCATTTCAGGCAGGACCTTCCATTGTACATGAAAGAGTTTAGACCGTCTCTGCAGGGCAATAAAAGAAATTTCAGCGAGGAAGTAACGGTCACATTGCTGTTTTACAACACTTGTGTTGTGTAGCATGGGTGTCAGACAGGATGTGGTCATGGTTGGGGAGATGGAGAGAAGAAAAGTGTGATGACCTGGAGGAGGGCAAGGGCTGTGGAGACGAAGAGGAATTTAGGACGCAGGAACGGCAGAATGGGGGGATGTCTGGATGTAGGTGGGGAGTCTGGGACCAAAGGAGGAATTGACCTTTGGAGGTAAGGTTTTTCAACCAAGCCCAGATTCCTCAGGGGGGCCTGGGGGCGGGATGAGGTGGTGGATGAGTTTCCTGATGCTGCCAAAACAAATCGCCACAAACGTAGTGGCTTGAAACAACACAAATTTATTACATTACAGGTCTGGAGGTCAGCGTCCCAAATGAGTCTTACAGGGGCTAAAATCAAGAGGTCAGCAGGGTTGCGATCCTTCTGGAGGTTCTAAGGGAGACTCCATTCCTTGTCTTTTCCAGCTTCTGGAGACAGCCGACATCCCTGGGCTCAAAGCCCCTTCCTCCATCTTCAAAGTCAGCAATGTAGTATCTCCAAAATCCCTCTCTCTCTTTCTCTCTCCCTCTCTCTCTCACACACACACTCATTCACTCCATGGATGGATGGGTAGATAGATAGATAGATAGATAGATAGATGGTAGATAGATAGACAATAGATAGATAGATAGGCGATAGATGGGTAGATAGATAGATAGACGGTAGATAGACAATAGATAGATAGATAGGCGATAGATGGATACATAGATAGACGGTAGATAGACAATAGATAGATAGATAGGTGATAGATGGATAGATAGATCGATAGATAGATCAATTGATCGATCGATAGACAGATAGATAGACAATAGATCGATCGATCGATAGATAGATAGATAGACAATAGATAGATAGATAGGCGATAGATGGATAGATTTGTCTCATTCCCTCTGTCTGCAGTCTCTCTCCCTCTCTCTCTCTCTGTCTCCTTCTCTCTCTGACCCTCCTTCCACCCCCCTTAAAAGGATTCTGTGATTACATTAGACCTACTCAGATCATCCAGAATAATCTCCCGTCTCAAGATCCTTCATTTCATCACAGCTGCAAAGTCCCTTTTGCGGTAGAAGGTCATATATTCACAGCTTCCAGGGACGAGGGTGTGGCCAACCTGGCGGGGGTTGGGGGGAGCCTCATTATTCTACTGACCGCAGATGGGGTCTGGGGGTCCTGGTGAGTGATTGAGGATGCAAGCTGCCAGTCACCCTTCAAACGCTAAAGAAGTGACCGAGGCTTTGAAATCTGGACGGCAGAGATCCTCCAGGGACGAGGGCTGGTGTAGGGGGAGAAGAAAGGGAAGGAAACGCACAATTCTAGTCAAGTGGCTTGTGGAAGACTAACCATTGTGACTTTCCCGGCAAAGGGGAAATTGAGGGACACGCAAGACTCCAGAAGTCAGTCTGGAGGAGCCCCAGAGACATCACTCATCTGTACTCTTTTTTTTCTTTATTGGAGTGTAGTTGCTTTACAATGTTGTGTTAGTTTCTGCTGTACATCAAAGTGAATCAGTCATACGTACACATATATCCACTCTTCTTCAGATTTCCTTCCCATTTAGGTCACCAAAGGGCACTGAGTAGAGTTCCCTGTGCTCTACAGTAGGTTCTCATTAGTTATCTATGTTATACATAGTAGTGTATATATGTCAATCCCAATCTCCCAGTTCATCCCACCCCCCTTCCCCCACCTTGGTAACCATAAGTTTGTTCTCTACATCTGTGACTCTATTTCTGCTTTGCAAAGAAGTTCATCTGTACCATTTTTCAAGATTCCATATATAAGCGATATTACACAATATTTGTTTTTCTTTTTCTGACTTACTTCACTCTGTATGACAGTCTCTAGGTCCATCCACATCTCTGAAAATGGCGGCACTACTTCGTTCCTTTTCATGGCTGAGTAGTACTTCATTATATATATGTACCATATCTTCTTTATCCATTACTCATCTTCACTCTTAATGAGTGTGTCGGAGGGAGGGTGGCTTCAGGGCAGACCTACCCAACTTGACGTGTTCCTCCTGTACTCTAAAACCCCCCATGGCTCCCTAGTACCCTCAGGATGAAGTGCAGGCTCATTGATACAGCACTCAAGGCCCTGCCTAATATACCCACAGAAAACCCTAATTCAAAAAGACACATGCACCCCAATGTTCATTGTAGCACTATTTACAATAGCCAGGACATGGAAACAACTTAAATGTCCATCAACAGAGGAATGGATAAAGAAGATGTGGTACATATATACAATGGAATACTACTCAGCCATAGAAAAGAATGAAATAATGTCATTTGCAGCAACATGGATGGACCTATCACTCAGATTGTCATCCTGAGTGAAGTAAGTCAGACAGAGAAAGACAAATATCATATGATATTGCTTATACGTGGAATCTAAAAAAAAAAATGGTACAAATGAACTTACAAAACAGAAATAGAGACACAGATGTGGAAAACAAACTTATCGTTACTGGGGGGTTAAAGTGAGGGAGGGATAAATTGGGAGATTGGGATTGACATATACACACCACTATATATAAAATAGATAACTAATAAAGACTTACTGTGTAGCACAGGGAACTCTACTCAATACTCTGTAATGACCCATATGGGAGAAGAATTTTAAAAAGAGCAGATATATGTATACTTATAGCTGACTCACTTTGCTGTACAGCAGAAACTAACACAACGTTGTAAATCCACTATACTCCAATAAAAATTTTTTAAAATTAAAAAATTAAAACCACGATGCAAATACAAAAAAAAAAAAAAAGATTCTGCCTAGTCTTATATTGGTCCCCCTCTGACTTCATTGTTTCCTTCTCCCTTCAAAGCCCCAGTCATCCTAAACTAACCAAAGTCTCCTATAGTGGACACTGTCTATGGTGCGTCCAGCCACCCTTTAAGCTGGACACGCATCTCCCAGCTGCTGTGGGTGCTGCCTGCTAACTGCTCACAGCTTCCTGTTCTCCAGTTCAATGCCTGCACAAACCCTCAGACCCAGCCCACGGCCAATAACCGATGGTCATGGAGGCCAAAACCTCACTCCAAAGTGAGGTCAACTGGGTGGTGTTATTCAGGCTCCAGGGATGCCCTTGGGATCAGGCAGAGGCTGGGCTCCACGTAGGACCACCTCCGTGCTCAACTCTTTCTTCTATCCTACCCTGTTCCCCTCACTTGTCCTCTGCTAAATGCCCTCCCTCAGTCAACCCTGAAACAAGAATCCTCATGGCAGAGTCAGCTTCCAGGAGGGCCTAAGAATCCCTCCCACCCATTAAACACTAAGCTGTCTCCTGACCCCAGGTCTGACGTGGGTACTCACCCCATATCCTTCCTATGCATCTTTCCCATGTAAATATCATCTCCTCCCGTGGGGAGTGGGGGAGGGAGCTTTCCAATATAAATATCACCTCCTCCAGGAAGGTTTCCAGTATAAATATCACCTCCTCCAGGGAGCCTTCCCATGTAAATTTCACCTCCTCCAGAAGGCCCTCCCTGCCCTCCACTTCAGGATTAGTACAGACCTCCTCTGTGCTCCCCGAATCCCAACACTCAGTATGATCTATGCTTGTTTGAATGTCTGTTTCCCTCCAAAGACTGGGAGCATCCCCTGGGGTAGGGAAGGAATTCTGTTGGCTGTTGTATCCCAGAAAATTAAGAAACAAATGAGAAGGAAGAAAGAAAGAGGAGCTGATGAATCTCCTGACCAGAGATGACCAGAAAGATGACCAGAGATTTGAGGGCGTGGGAGCTGAGCAGCAGCTGCCCTCCTGCTGGACAAAAGGAACAGGAGTCCTAGGAGGGAGGCAGTTGATGAAGGACAGAGCCACAGCTTCCTTAGAAGGATTCATAGTTATCCGGGCTTCTCAGACCCCTGCCAAGTAGGGGTGGTTTGTTGACAATCCCCGAGAACCACACCCAGTTCAGTGACTCCCTAGGATGATTTACAGAACTCAGCCTATAGCCATCATCACAGTGAGATACAAAGAAAATCAACAAGAGGAAAGAGTCGAGGTCCAGAGGAAATTAGGTGCAAGCTTCCAGAGTTGCCTAGGGCCAAGAGTGGAGGGAGGGAGGGATTACAAAAGGGCTCAAGAAAATTTAGGGATATGATGGAAACATTCTGTATCTTGATTGTGGCAGAAGTTATCAAAATGCATCCAATTTTACACTGTGAAAGGAAGCAGTTTGTTGTACGTAAATCACCCCCTCAATAAATTTGGTAAGATTGGCTCCAAAGTAAAGAGTACCCAGACCCAGCATTCTGCCGAATTATTTTATTGTGCATGCCACATGAAGGGACCCAACTGTTATGTTATGCATACTATGTATAAAGGGACCAAATTATTTTATGTTATGTAAAGGGATCAGACGACTTGTGTTTGGAGTTTCTCCAGTGATGAGTGGTCTCTTTGTCATTTAAACATTTGTTTAAATAGAAAGCTGATGTTATTTCACAATGATAAACACATGTGACCTTAGCAAGTTTAGGAGCGATCTAAATCTATACTTCCTTTAAAACTAAAATGAAACAACAAAAACTAGTACAGTTCATGCTTCCTAACTGCACCCTGACAGATAAGAAATGTTTCTTGGAAATCCTTCCACATCAATAGTTAGAGCCTGGTTACACCCTTGAACCTACATAGTGAATTTGTAATAATTTGCATTTCCATTTCCCTTTGGGTGCATCACTGGTGTTTGCAAGCATTGCTGTACACCTACTCTCCCTCTGCAAAATATCTGCAGAAACCCAGTTCCATGAATGGTTTTCTAGTTATCATTCCATCTCACAGCTAGAGGAGCTGTAACTAGACCTCGTTTGGACAGAACCAGAAGTAGAACCAGAAGAGGATGTGGACAGACAGAGCTATGAGAGAAAAATAATACATCATCATATTTGCTCCCTAAACATAGGGCCCCCCCACCCCAAAGCGCAGGCAAATAGGAGCCAGAATTTGACGAAGCAGCTCTCCAACAATGTAAGAAGAAAGTGGCCCTCCAGGTCTGAGCCTCTGAGAGGGAGGAAGATTCTGGAAGGAGAGGAACATCAGGAGACAGCCTGAACAAGAAATATTCTAAGCTCATATTCCATGAGCTTAGAATATGCTGGCAGATAGAACTAGTTTCAGTGTATTCGTTTGCTAGGGCTACCCTAACAAAAGACCACAGTCTAGGTGTTGTTGGCTTAAACAACAGATATATATCCTCTCATGGTATAGAGGCTGGAAGTCCACAATCAAGGTGTTGGCAGGGCTGGTTCCCTCTGAGGCCTCTCTCGTTGGCTTGTAGACGACCGTCTTCTCCCTGTGTCCTCATGTGGTCATCCCTCTGTGTGTGTCTGTGTCCTAATCTTCTCTTCTCATAAGGACACAGTCCTATTGGATCAGGGTCCATCCTAATGAACTCATTTAATGTAATCACCTCTGTAAAGACCCTCATCTCCAAGTACAGTCACATTCTGAGGTCCTGGGGGTGAGGACTTCAACATATACACTTGGTGGGGGGGACACAGTTCAACCCATCACACTCACATCCCAGCTCCAACCACTTAGCATGTGACCTTAAAAAATGGTACAAATGAACTTATTTACAAAACAGAAATAGACTCACAGACATAGAAAGCAAACTTATGGTTACCATAGAGGAAAGGAGAGGGAGGGATAAAGTAGGAGTTTGGGATTAACAGATACACACTACTATACATAAAATAGATAAACAACAAGGTCTTACTGTAGAGCACAGGAAACTATATTCAATATCTTGTAATAACCTATAATGGAAAAGAATCTGAAAAAGAATACAGATGTAGAGATAGATAACTGAATCACTTTGCTGTACACCTGAAACATTATAAATCAACTATACTTCAATTAAAAATTAATTAATTTAAAAAATATATATGTCTACTTCAAAAGTTATCATAGGGACTAAATGAAGTAACACGTCAAAAGTATTTAGAGTAACAAGTACACGGTCAACAAACATCAACTATATTATCACTATTACAACACACTACATACATACACATACATGTACATGTATATTATTATCACAGGATATGACGGTGGGGCTCTCTCTCGGTCAGGCTGCAGTTCCCAAACGTGGGAGAACATAACAATAAAATGCAATAAAAGAGTTTTATTATATCATCCAAGCAGAGCTGGCAAAGTAGATGGCTAAAAGCCAGGCTTGTGATCCCTTATCTCAAGCGTCAGCAACTTTTTCTGTAAAGGTCCAAGTAGCAAATATTTTCTACTTTGGAAGGCTTTGGGTCTCTGTTGCCACTTTGTCATCTTATTGTGAGAGCAGCCGTAGATGGCATGTAAATGAGCGTGGCTGTGTGCCAATAAAACTTTCTCTGTGGACTCTGAAATTCAAATTCCATATACTTTTCACTTGTCATGAAATATTGTTCTTCTTTTGATTTTCTTCAACCATTTTTTTTTTCTTTTTTCTTTTTGGCCGTGACACACGGCTTGCAGGATCTTAGTTCACCTACCAGGGATCGAAACCGCGCCCCCTGCAGTAAAAGCCTAACCACTGGACCGCCAGGAAATTCCCTCTTCAACCATTTACGAGTGGTAAAAATCACTCATAGAAGCACTATTCCCAATAGCCAAAAGGTGGAAACAGCCCAAATGTCTGTCAACAGATGAGTGGACATACAAAATATGGTATATCTATCTGTTACACAACCAAACTTGGGTCCAAGCTATGGTGTGAATATATTATGCATATTTACCACAATAAAAAAATTATAAATTTTTATAAACCTTCAATAGCTTCCTATGGTAACCACTGAAGTTCTGCAAGAAGTCTTTGTGAGAATTAGAAAACAATGCCCCCCTTTGACACCTGCAGCTTAACTCAGGATGAGTTTCAGTATCCCCTTATTCCCCTAACCAAGCACTTTTCTACAGAATGCAAGTGTATACAGAAACACTGGCTTCCCATTAAGGTTAGAAAAAATCCCAAGATTTCACCATGGTTTGTCCCTGTCAACCTCTTACTTCTCTCTTTTCTTTATTTCAGGGCACTTTGGCCTTATTACTAGTTCTTGATTTCACCAAGCTCATTCCTCATACCTCCATAAAGTGGTTTTAAAAAAAAGGAGAAGAAAAAGAAGAAGAAAATCTGTCCCATGTCTGACGTCATTGCCTGAAATTCCACTATTAGAGAGTCATTCCTTTGGCTAAAAGCATTTCTCTTCCAGAAAATACAGGGTACTGACTCAACAGCCTCCTCAGAGCCTTTTCACTCGCCATTTCCTCTGCTTGAAGCACAAGTTTTTCCTTCCCGCTTTTCCATGGGGCGCTCTCTCCATTCACTCAGGGTCTGAGTTCAAATGTCAGAGATGGTTTCCGTGGCTACCTGATCAATAATAACCACCCACCACCATCAAGATACTCTCTACCCTGCTACTCTACATCCTTTTTCTCCATGAAGCTAGTCTCTAAGTAAACTCAAGATGAGGCCGCATCTTTGCTCAGCTTTTTCTCCTGCACCTTCCTGCTTCCAGAGGTCAGTGTGTCCAGGGAAAGAAGGGAGATGCAAATTACATAGGGCCCTGTGGGTCATCCTAAGGGTTCAGCCTGGTGCCTGGACTATATGATATTGGTTGTGCTTTTGCAGAATGGATTGGAAATTGGGGAGATATTACTGGAGACAAAGAAAGTGATGATACTAATGACTTTAAATCAGCCATAGCAGGTGTAAAATGCCATGCCAACATCCACTGATTAAATCCCCTTACTCCATGGCTCCCGACCTCCTGCAGCTTAAAGCTCAAACTTGTAAGCCTGACCAGGAGCCTGCTCTTCCAGCCTGGTCGGAGAACAGTCTAAGCAGAAAGCTTAAAGTCGGAGAAGGCCACAAGGGGGCAGCACACAGCTTCAGACTGGTGAAGTGAGGACACAGTGGGGAAAGATTTCACGGCACCTGAGCCCCTCCTGCCCCGTCTCAAACAGCGTGCTGGGTCCCCGAGGATAGGATTTCGTCAACAGTCCCCATGAAATGTAATGGGGCCCCAACATGAAAATCCACCACAGGAGTAAACTTTGGGTGATGAAGGATATGTTTATGGCCTTGATGGTGGTGATGGTTTCGCAGGTGGATGTGTATCCCCAAACTCATCACGATGTATACACTCAATGTGTATAATTTATCATGTCAATCATACCTCAATAAACTGGGTTTTAAAGGAAAGAAAGAAAATTTGCCCTGTGCCTGATTTCATTGGCATTCCACCATTAGAGAGTCATTTCTTTGGCTTAACTTTATCTTCCAGGAGACACAGGGTACTAACTCAACAGCCCAAACTGAGCCCTGGAAGGGATTAAAGAGGAAGAGCCTTTGGACCACAGTAAAAGGCTCTGGGTAGAGCCCACTCCACCTACAGTAGGTGCCTTCTCAACAGTATAAACACATGCTTATCCTTCAAAGACTCAGATCCAACCTCTCCTTCCAAGAAACTCATCCCTCTAGGCTCCTCCGACTCTGTGTTTCTCCCTCTTGCCCCATCCTGCCCACGTGAGGCTGCGAGTGTTTGTATCCAACAAGACTCTGAAATGAGACCTCTATGGATCCCTTCTTGTGCTTTTGGGTGAATGAATGGGGGGGGGTACCCCTGGGCAGTGTGATGATACTGCAAAGCCAAAAGCATCAGGGGCCCTTTCTGGTGCCCAAACCTAGGCTCATATAGACAGGTTTGTGAACAAGCACGCGCGCACACACACACACACACACCCCTACTTTCTCTGGTCTCTCCTCCCTTCCCCAAGCAGGGATCCAGGTATCAGCCAAAGAGGTTGGTGCACTACTACTAGTGTCCACCAGGGGGCAAGCTTGGCTTAACTTTGTTGCTATCTGCCTTTGTAATGCCCTCGTGTGTGTGTGTGTGTGCGTGTGCGTGTGTGTGTGTGTGTGTCTTTGTGATGCTTATAAATGTTTGATCCAATGGGTATCTGTCCGATTTCACCTGTGAATGCCTTCATTGGAGTTAGTAAGGTCCCAGGGCAGGGTGCATGAGTGAATGTTTGAGGGTGTGTATCTGTCAGTCTGTCTTCCTATTTCAGGTACTGTCTGTTATGTGTTTGGGGTGTGTTTCCGTGCCTGGCTGAGTAGATATATGTCTCCATATCTATATAAATCAGCTTTATACGTGCACCTGTGAATTGCAGGTTGAAAGGAGGTGTCAGTATTTTTACATCTGTGTGTATGTGCTTCTGTTCATATTTCAGTTTTGGTGTTTGGGGAGGGGAGTATTTGGGTCTGGGGTCTGTTGGCCTGTCGCAGTGCAGGGGATTATTTCTTGTGTCTGTACATCTCTGGAGCTGTCTGCTTGCTGTTGTGGATGTGGGTAGATCCTCTTTGTCTGTCTGTCTGTCTATCTATGTCCACCTGTGAGTCTGCTTGCCAGTTTCTATTTGCTGTATTTGCCCGTCTGTGTGTATTTGGGGGGCTGTGTTTCTTCATGACAGTCTGTGCATATGCTTGGCCTGTTATGTGGGTGTATCTTCACAAGGGGCTTTGTATCCATCGTGTGTGTTATGGGTTAAATTGCATTCTCCCCCCAAAAAACCAAATTCACATGTTGGAGTCCTAACCCCCAGAACCTCAGAATGTGACCTTATTTAGAAATAGGGTCTTGGCAGATGTGATGAGTTAATTTAGGGCCATGCTGGAGTAAGGTGGACCCTTCATCCAGTATGACTGGTGTCCTTATAGAAGGGAAAAATTTGTTTTGTTTTGTTGTGGCTTCGCGGCCCTCGGCCCTGAAAGCGTGGAGTCCTAACCAATGGACTGCCAGGGAATTCTCTAGGAGGGAGAAATTTGGGCACAGACAAACGCACACAGGGAGGACACCATGTAAACACTGGAGTTTTGCTACCACAGGCCAAGCAAACTCCCAGGAGGTAAGAGACAGAGATGCCTGGAACAGATTTCTTTCTGGCGTCTTCAGAGGAAGCACAGCCCCACTGAAAACACATTGATCTTGGACTTCCAGTCTCCAGAACTGTGAGACAATGAATTTCTATTGTTTAATTAAGCCACTCAGTTTGTGGTACTTTGTTACAGCAGACTGAGCAAGCTAATACAGTGTGTGTGTGTGTGTGTGTGTGTGTGACAGCCGGATGTAACTGACAGCCAGCACCAGAGAACTTCCGAGTTAGGGCATCATGGGGTTGCCCTGTGTTCTTTTGAACCTCTCTCTGCCAGTATATTCGGGTGACAGCTGTTCCCTGGCACCAAAGTCTCCAACCATTAGCAGGCCATTCCAGGGCACACCTGAGGCCCCTTCTCATCTGCAGCAGCCAGCAAGAGGTGGCCTCCTCCAGCAGGGGCCTGCCGGGTCCCTCTGGGGGCACATAAGAAAGCAGGTCCAACCACTTCTCCAGACCCTCACTCTCTCCCTCCCCCTCTAAGCAGAGTGAACTCCTGGCAGTGTGCAGAGTTAATGCTCATTTGCACATTCCCCAAAATTCCTCCCATTTTTCTTTTTTTTAATTGAAGTACAGCTGATTTACAATATTGTGTTAGCTTCAGGTGTACAGCAAAGTGATTCAGTTATACATATATATATACTTTTCCATTATGGTTTATTACAGGATATTGAATATAGTCCCTTGTGCTATATAGTAGGACTTCATTGATTATCTATTTTATATAAAGTAGTTTGTATCTGTTAATCCCATACTCCCAAATCATCCCCGCCCCCCCATGCTTTCCCCTTTGGCAACCATAAGTTTGTTTTCCATGTCTGTGAGTCTGTTTGTTTTGTGAATAAATTCATCTGTATAATTTTTTAGATTCCACATATAAGTGATATCATACAGTATATGCCTTTTTCTGACTTACTTCACTTAGTATGATAATCTCTAGGTCCATCCATGTTGCTGCAAATGGCTTTATTTTAGTTTTTTATGGCTGAGTAGTATTCCATTGTGTGTGTGTGTGATACACACACACACACATCTTCTTTATCCATTCATCTGTTGATGGTGCATCCCAATTCTTAGAAGGACACTAGTCACATTTGATTAGGGTCCATCCTAACGACCTCGACCTCATTTTAACTCAATTACCTCTTTAACGAACCCATCTCCAAATACAGTCACATTCTGAGGTCCTGGGAAGGTTAGGACTTCAACATACAAATTTGTGGGGACACAGTCAACCCATAACTGCCAGTGTCACTAACTCCTTGTCACAAAAGTGAGTGAGGGGACTTCCCTGGTGGTCCAGTGGTTAAGAATCCCCCTTCCAATGCAGGGGACGTGAGTTTGATCCTTAGTTGGGGAACTAAGATTCCACATGCCATGGAGCAACTAAGCCCGCGTGCCACAACTAGAGAGAAGTTCACGTGCCACAACAAAAGATCCTGCGTGCCACAACAAAGATCCCGTGTGCCGCAACTAAGACCCAACACAGCCAAATAAATAAATAAAGTGAGTAAATGAATCAATGAATGAATGAATGATAGAACGGGCTCTCTGGCAGGTTCTGGTTTTGTTCCAAGTATTCACTGCCTCTCCCTGGAAGAGGAGTAAACCTTCCTGCCCTACTGATGTAACTCTGGGCCATACAACTTGCTCTGGCCAATGAAATGTCTTCTTGTCATCCCCAAGAAGAAACATTAGGAACCACTGAGTGGTCCTGCCATCTCTCTTTTCCTTCTGCCACAAGCCTGACACATCCCAAGGCTGGAGGTCTCCAACAGTGTGATTCCTGCAGCACCTTCTCCTTCCAGAAACTTCTTCTTCAGCAGAGTTGAGGCCAATGCGTGAAGGAGTTGTTTGTGAGATGTTGAGATGGGGAGTCATTTGTTACAGCAGCAACACTCAGCCCAAGGTGACTGATACAGGTCGTGTTGTGCTGGGGCTTAAAGACCCAACCGAAGACCCCCAAGACCAGGGTTAGAACTCAAGTTCAAAGTTAAACCTGGGGCTGGAGGACAGTGATTCAAGACCTCCAAGAATAAGTCCATGACCTCAACCTCATTGGCACCACTGAATTAGACAACCCAGGTAGCCACCTTAGGTAAATTCATGGCGTGGCTCAGGAGGAGTTGGGGGTGAGGGCAGAAGCCCCTCCCCATAATCCCTGACCCTTGGAACTCCATTCCCTCTCCAATACCCTCTTTCCAGCTTCACAGCCCTTCAAACACGGAGCACACGTCACACCAGACTCTGGAGTCTGGATCCTGCACCTGGCCAGGTGTGCACAGGTGCTGTCTGGGCACTGGCTTACCTGCGGTCGGGGAGAGAACTAGGAAATGATTAGGTCCCCACCAGATACTGGAACGATGGTTAAGAAGGTGAAGAGGGGCTTCCCTGGTGGCGCAGTGGTTGAGAAGCTGCCTGCCAATGCAGGGGACACGGGTTCGAGCCCTGGTCTGGGAAGATCCCACATGCCGCGGAGCGACTCGCCCGTGAGCCACAACTACTGAGCCTGCGCGTCTGGAGCCTGTGCTCCGCAACAAGAGAGGCCGCGACAGTGAGAGGCCCGCGCACCGCGATGAAGAGTGGCCCCCGCTTGCCGCAACTAGAGAAAGCCCTCGCACAGAAACGAAGACCCAACACAACCAAAAATAAATTAATTAATTAATTTAAAAAAAAAAAAGAAGGTGAAGAAGGCGGCTTTACACTTAGACACAAACTAACTACGCTCTCAAACAAGTGATTTATCTTTCTCTGGTTCAGAAAGGTGAAGTCACTTTTCCAACATGTGACAGCTAACTTTGTAAGGGCAGAGATGACCTTAGAATCCTCCTGGAACCTTGGCCAAGATGCTCAACTGCCCACGAAGCTGGTTGTGAGATTATATTAGATAACGTCTGTGAAGAGCTTACTATCGTGGTACCAGGCAACGCTGAATGTTCAACATGGGGGCTGCCTCCATCATTGGGGGGGGGTGGAGTAATATTCACAAGTATTAACTATTTTCCATCAAATTAATATATTGCCCATGGCCCCTCCTCAGCCTTGGCCACCATCATTTTTTTTCTCCTAAGAGTTATTCCTGCAGGAGAGTTACCAAAGAAGCACCTTCCTGGCTTTCGAACTTCAAAAGCCTAATTAAAGATGCTGGTTCTTGGCTTTTGAGCCCCCAACATCTAAGCCCTCAAGGGCTCTAGATAAAAGTCCGGCCAAAGTGGTTGCCAGGGGACAGTGGGAGAGGGAAAAGGGAAGTCATCGCTCAATGGGGACAGTTTCCCTTTTGCAAGATGACAATTTCTGGAGATTGATTGCACAATAGTATAATATTCATCCCATTACTGAACCGTACAGGTAAAACAGGTTAGGATGGTAAATTTGATGTTATGTGTGTTCTGCCACAATTTTTAAAAATAATAAATTCTATTAAGTAAAAAGAAAGTCTGGCTATAGATGCAGAAGAGCATTCAGGCTGAGTCAACTTTTCCTGCAACAAAATAGATCATGGTTTCCCAGTGTGGACGGGAGGAGTTGGGTGGGAAAGAGTGTTAAACTCAGAGACAGGTCCAGAGATGTATCCCTATATCCTATTAGCCCAACCCCAGTCTAAACAGCTTCAGGATCAAGTGAAATTTGAGACATCGTCCTCCCCAAAAAATGCAGATATATGCAAATTCTGGATTTTCTTTCAGAGGATTCAAAGCTCCTCAAGGATCCACAGACCACTGGTAGGATTCATGTGCCTTAGACCAATGGGTTCAAGATGTCTAAAAGATAGCCCAAAATTACAGGGCACCAAACAGAAGCAAAAACACTGGAAAGGCATCTGTATTCTCCATGAAATGGCCATTAATCAGATTAAGCAGAGCTAAGTCTTGAAGTCTGACAAAAACAGGGGCTCTGCCATTCTGTGATACCAGATGAGGACTAAAGTTTCCCTGGAGCCCCCTGGACCCCAGGATAGAGCAGGCTCTACGGAGTTTCCCCACACCCTGCATATGACAGCATCCATTGAGTAGGGATGGCTGCAAAAGACTGTGCAGACCCTGTCAGCATCCCACCCATAGCGCCCCAGTACTGACAAGGTCCCTACAGGTCAGTGGCTCCAAATATGCCTGTGGTTCTCTGGCCACCAGAGAATGTACTGCCTACATACAAACAGCTCTCAAGCAATGACGAATGGAAGTTGGTGGATAAATACCCCAGCTCCCTTGCCTCTCAACTCCAAGCCTCGTTCTATACTGACTTCCAGAGGTCCTGAATAAGGAGGAGCCCCCACTGCCGAAAGCTGTCACCTCATCCATGCTCCCTGTGTCTCCCTCCCCTTCCCATCTCTCTTCCCTGCTCCATCCCAGCTGCTTCCTTGGGTCACCTCCCAGGTAGATTTTGCACCCTCAAATCCTTGTCTCAGGCTCTGCTTCTGGAGCAGCTCAACCTAAGACAGTGACTGTATAATTTATCATCCAAACCAGGACACTTTGGAGAATGAAAAGGATCGTGGTTAATAACTACACTAGAGCAATAGCCAGGACTGTCCCGGGGAAACCAGGATGTAGAGTCATTTCACTCAGCATTTAAGGGGAAACAGCCAGATGCGCTGCATGAGCCAAGAGGGATGTGGAAAATGCAGAGGCACCAAAGATGAAACAGAAGCAATTACGTCTCAGCAGGAGGCAGTGATGGAAGATTACCACCAAGAACCAGCAGCCTTTCCAACACTCCAGTGCCAAAGCCCCTGGAATTGAAACATGACCTTGGAGAGAATAGACTCAGGATACCCAGATTCAACTGAGATGAAGTTTTTACCACTTAGCAGAACTGGAGAGGCTCCAAATAGTAATTATGTCCTATTACAGAAAAAAAAAATGAGAGTTACATTTTTGTGATCTGGAATCTGTGAGCGTAAAATTCTTTCCTGCCACGTGGGGGTCCCATTTCATATTTCAGGTTTTCTTTTAAATGGCAGAGAAAGGTGAGAGAGCTGGAAAGCAGGAATTAGTGAGGGGGCTTTTGTCTGTGTCCCAATGCCCTTTCCCATCTTTCCGTTCCCAGGTCTGACGCAAGTCCATCCATTCATCATTTTATTAAAAGCGGTTGACTTGAGCCCTGCCTTCTCAAGGGGACCCAAGAGGAAATCAGTGTATTATAAATTAACCATGGCAGGGCATCATCCCAGGAGCCCTGCCAGCTGGACGCTAGCCCTCCACAGTCCATCAGGGACTCTCAGCCCGCCAGGACCTATCACAGCCCCTAGCCTCACTGCCTGTTCATCCCAGGCTCAGAGCCTAGAGTCTCTCATCTCTCTGCCAACGTGCCAAAGCTCAGCAGTACTCAGAATAATCCTCTTCCACATAGTTGGAGGGGAACCAGCCAACCTGGAAAGAGACAGGGAAGTGGTCAGGGAAGCTTCTGCACGTTCTCCCACTGTTCCTCGACACACCAGGAAGGTTCCCTCCTACCTCAGGGCCTTTGCACCTGCCATACCTTCTACCCCAGAAAGTACCTCCCCTAGATACACCCTCGGCTGACCACTCCCACCTCCTACAGTCCTTTACTTACATGTCACCTTATCAGTAAGGGCTTCCTAACCATCCTATTTAAAATTGCAAACGCCATCCACCCCAACTGTCCTTATCCCCACTTCCTGCTTTTCCATAACACTTTTCACCATCTAATTGATTATATATGTTACTTGTTTATGGGCTTCTTGTCTGTTTCCCCTCCCTTCACTACAACAGGCCAGGGATTTTTGTCTGTCTTATTCATCACTGAGTTCCAAAAGCCTAGAATAGTTCCTGGCACACAGCAGATACTTAATAAATATTTGTTGAAAATATGGATGGATGATGCAAGAGGGAGGAGATATGGGGATATATGTATATGTATAGCTGATTCACTTTGTTATAAAGCAGAAACTAACACATCATTGTAAAGCAATTATACTCCAATAAAGATGTTAAAAAAAAAAGATGGATGGAATGATGGATGGATGGGTGGGTGGATGGAATGATGGATGGATGGATGGATGGATGGATGGAATGATGGATGGATGGAATAAAGGATGGATGGATGAAATAAAGGATGAATGGATGGATGAAATAAAGGATGAATGGATGGATGGATGAATTCTTTACAGCCCAAACCTTCCTAAACATCCCCAAATCCCCCCTCAAGCCCTAACTGTTCTCTACCACACACTAAATTTGCCCTCCAAGGTTCCTAAAACTGTTCACCTAAGCAATTATCTAGGTCACTTTTCACATGTTTCCCTCTGGTAGAATTGAAGCTTCTAACCAGTGTCTTTATCTTCATTCAACAAATATTTTTTGAGAAACCAGTACAAGCAAGGCAGTATTCTAGAGGCTAGGAATTCATCAGAAGATGAAATAAAGAATACTCTCTGCCTTGTGAGACAAAAATAAAAACCAGACAGAAACTTTTTTGAGAAAATTTGAGTTCCCTCCTGAAAGTCCAAATTCAGGCAGACAAAAGATCACAAAAAGCAAAAGCGGTTGGTCTCAGTTCTGCCTTTTCATGCATTCAATAAATATTGATTGACATACTATGTGACAATCACTGTTCCAGGCACTGGTGATACTGCAGCGAACAAGATAGAAAAATCCCTCCCTTCGTGTTCCCCAAACATGCCAATCACTCTCTCACCTCAGGGCCTTTGCATGTGCTGTTTCCTCTGGAATACTTTCCCACACCTCCCACCACCCATGACCTGGCTGACTTAACTCATCCCTCAGCGATCAGCTTGGTCTCTCAGAAGGCATCCTGACCTGCTCCCAGGATGAGCTGGGGGTTCCTTGGGGGCTCCCAAGGTGCCTTATGATTCCCCATCTCAATCTCAACCACTCACTGTTGTAACTGCATGGTTACAGGTCTGTGCTTCTCACCAAACTATGAGTTTCAGGAGGGCAGGGATTGTACTGTGCTCATTTTTGTCTCCTTGGCACCCAGCTAAATGCCCGACACATAGTAGGTGCTCAATAAATAAATGCAAGGTGCATAAATAAAATCTCTGTCTCTTCATCCCTTCCTACCAGGGAAGCCCTTCACATGAGCCCCTGCCCACTCACTCCACTCCATCATTCTGTAGAGTTTCACTAGAGCCAGCTCACCCCACACCCCTTCCCTGGGGCTGCCAAACTCCACCCCAACTCACCCGGCCATAGATCTCCCCTCGCCACCAGCCCTGCTGCCCCTTCTTGTTAAGGATCTTGATGATGTCACCCTCTTTGAGAGACAGCTCCGATCGGTCCCGGGCGCAGAAGTCATAGCGGGCTTTGGCTGTGCCAAAATACTTGGTGCTCCCTGCTGTGTGGGAGAGAGCAGAAGTGGGAAAGGGCCCTGGAGCAGACATACACCCACCGTCTGGGGGCAGTGGGGGGACAATGCTCCAATAGACCAGGATGAAGAAGGGCCCCTCAATGCTTCTTTCCGCTGAGTGTTGGGTGCCCTGTGTTCTGAGAGTACACAGCTGTCTTCCCAGAATCATCCTTCTAGCCCAACCAGCATCCAAATTTAGAAAATAATACCAGTTATGATCTTTTAAATGTTACGTGTATATTCATAGTGAAAGAAACAGAAGAAAGATGTGGAAGTTCTCATTCTAGATAATATTAATTATACTAAAGAAGTCCAAGGGTTGAAAAAGAGAGGGAGAAAGATAAGAAAGGGAAAAACTTTCCAAAGTACAATATTAAGTGATATTGTAGACTATCAAATTAATTTGTAGTATTTCTGCAAATATGCTAAGATTGAATATCCAAATATTCACCAGGATGAATAAGTAACTTGCAGACAGATAGAAACATTTATTTGATTGGGTGATGAGAATAGGGATAATTTTGGCCTCAGTGTCCTAATGTTATGCTGGTGTTGCTTTTTCAAAAATATAACTTTTTAAGTGGTGAATTACTCTTTTATTGGTAAACATTTTAACAATAATTAATTTTTAAATCCCTCTTTAAAAATTTTTTGGACATGTAAGAATTCAGAAACTCCACCACCCAGGCGACTTTTCTGAAAAACGTACTCCAAAATGCACTCCAGAAAAATAAAATTTGAATCAGAATAAGAAATTTTAAAAATAAAGAAAAACACAGAAAACAAGAACTATAGACAGTCTACATAATTCTTGATATTGAATTTGCAAAGTGAAATGCAATGGTGAAGAAAAACTTCCTAAAATATAAGGCATGACTGTTTTCATTCATAGCAAACCGTAGCCTACATTCCAAATAACTTCAACAAACCAGGTGAGTAAGAGATACAAAGGAAAAGGGAAGAAAGAGTGTACTAAAGGTCTTGCCTTTCTGTGGGAGAAGGTTATGTTATTGGTACTAATTAATGCCTGATATTGATACAAAAATAAAGGCTTAAAATGTGTAGGTGAGGACCCTTCTGGTTCCTAGTGTCTTCATCTCCCCAAATATGAAAGTAAACCCTTTCATCCAAGTAAATGGATATGCAAATCTCTCAAGAGCAAAGGGACAAACTGGAAGTGGGAATTAGTTCAAGCTGTTTCACAGATAGGACTTTTCCATGCCCACAGGAAGGAATGTCCACGGCATCCCCAAACTTTCCCTCCACAATGGGAAGGAGCTGGCACGGCAGGCCCCCAGCTGAAGACAGCCTACCTGGTGGTTTGCTGATGGCTCTCCTCTCAGGCTCCTTGAAAGGGAACTGCAGGGTGGTGTCCAGTGACTTGAAGCAATCCTTCAGAGAATTCTGTTGGTAGAATTCTACCAGCTCCTGCAAAGAAAACAGCAGGACAGATGGTCTCCCAGAGGGCCAGCCCACGATGGGGACACAGATGGAAGGAGCTACATCCAACGCCTCATGTGAAACAGGTCCTCCTTCTGGCCTCCCTGGCAAAAGATGCCTTGAATGCTCCCCATGATGGGGAGCTCACTCTCTTCCTGGTCAGCCAGGACCATTTTATGGTGAAGAAATCACATTGTCTCAAGACAGTTCTCCTAACAGCCAGTTCGTTTCATGATAAATTTACCAAATAATCAACTTGCCTGATGACCAGCTCACCAAAACCAACCCTCCATGGGTGTCAAGAACACTATTTTTACAAATAATTGTAATAATAATAAATGCTGTTTATTAAGTACCTACTGTGTGCTGGTCAGTGTGCAACCACACATCATCAAAATCTCCTAATAATCGTGGGAGGTGAAAACATTGATGAGTCCCCTATTTTATAAATGGAGAAACTGAGTCACAGAGAAGGCTCGTGCAGGGTCCCACAGCTGGAAAAGGGCAGATCCAGAATTCAGTCCCAGGTCAGGCAATAGGGTGTAGCAGCTAAGAGCTGGCCTCTATAATAAATTGATCTGAATTCAAGTCCCAGATGTGTTGCGTTTATGAATATTTCTTCCACAAACGCTCAACCTGATTCTAATAGTGGGGAAACAGGCAAGTCAACATTAACATTCTGCAAAACAAAATGTCTTATGTTTTGGGGTTCTAGACTTCAAAAGTTCCAAAGTCATGAAAGACCAAAGAAATAAATAAAAGACTGGGGAACTATCGCAAATTAAAAGAGACACTAAGGAGATGAAAGGAATGTGTGATTCCCCTGATTATATCCTAGGGGGAAAAGGTTATAAAAGACATAATTTGGGCAATCAGGGACCTTGGAAAATGGGCTGTGTATTATAATAATAATTTTGTATCAATGTTCAACTTCCTGACTGTGATAATGATACAGTAGTGAGGCAAGAGAATGCCTTGGCTCTTTGATAGTCATGCTAAAGTACTTATAGGAAGGATCATGATGTCTGCAAATTACTCCTGAATAGTGCAGAATAAATGTGTGAGTGTGTGTGCAGAGAGAGAGAGGGAGAGAGAGAAAGCAAAAGAGGAAGAATATTAGCAATCAGTAAATCCAGGTGAAAGGTCCACAGATATCCACGACACTATTCCAGCAACATTTCAGTAATTTTTCAGAAATAAAAATGGGGAGAGGCAAATTTTTAAGAGTAAAAAGTTTGGGGGCAAAATAGATTTGTGGAATGAGTGAACAGTCCCTAACCTTTTGGGCAGTCAAAGATCCATTTGAGGCGCAAGTGAAATTTGAGATACCTTCCTCGAAAAAAAATGCAGATACATGCAAAATTCTGGATTTTCTTTCAGAGGATTCAAAGGATCCTCAAGCATCCACAGACCATGGGTAGGATCCATGTGCCTTAAACCAATGGGCTTAAGATGTCTAAAAGACAGCCCAAAATTACAGGGCACCAAATAGAAGCAAAAACACTTGAAAGGCATTTGGATTCTCTGTGAAATGGTCATTAAGCAGATTAGGCAGAGCTAAATCTTGATATCTGACAAAAATAGGGGCTCTGCCATTCTGTGATACCAGATGAGGACTAAATCTCAGTTTCCCCCATGTGTGAAATGGGAACTCAGAGAGTGAGTTGAGGGGATGAAGTGCAGTCCTATCTATAATGTGTTTGGCACTCAGTAAGTGCTTTGTAAATGTTCACTGCTGCTACCGTTGTTGTTGTTGTTATTATTATTCTCAGTGTTGATGATTAGGAAAATGAGTTTAAAGCCAGTTGCTCCACAGTGCCTCTTGGAGGGGCTGTTCTGAATGTAGGAAAGGGGGTCCCAAGGTGAAGCTTCAGAGAGGGTCCTACCTAGATTCTGGAAGGCTGGGGTTAGGGATACATTGGCCCTTACCATAAGCCCCCGGAAAGCCTTCTTCTCTGTAATCCGGTACAGTCCTTCTGCTGTCATGATTTTAATATGCTTGACCTCAACATTATACCTGGAAGCAGGGAAAGAGAGCGAGATGGTCACTGGGTCCTGAGTCTGGGAATTCAGGCCCATCTCCTGTCGAGTCTCAGCCCCATGCTACACACCCCCAACCAGGGAAGAAGCGTTCTTGGCTACTTCAGGGAGCAGGTGACCACTGGAGCCCAACAGGATCCCTTCCCTGGATCCTTTGCTGCTCTAAACCTTAATTTCTTCCTCCATATAACAGGAATCATCTTCCTTGACCTACGGGGTTGTTGAGAAGTCAAAAATACCTTATGAAGAAAGCACTGTTGTAGAGTAGATAGGATGCAATCTCCACTTCCACCAATATGAATGACCATAGAATCTAAAGGATGTGTGAGAAGGGATCCATTTCCACCAATATGAAGGACCACAGACTAGTAAGGACCAGGAAGAGGCATGAATTGGCAGAAGTGGTTCTGCCAATATGAAGAACTAGATAACCAAAAAAATCTCCTACTCAAAAATCCCCTAGAAATGCCGTGAAAAAAATGCTGAGCTCTCAAAAAAGTAAGGGAAATCCCCAGAGGCCAAAAATGAGGATGAAACTTAAAAGTATATGTGTTTTTACTCTTTTTTTTTTTTTTTTTTTTGGCCACGCTACGCAGCTTGGGGAATCTTAGTTCCCCAACCAGGGATCGAACCCGGGCCCCCAGCAGGAGAAGCACAGAGTCCTAACCACTGGACGGCCAGGAAATTCCAGAGGAGCATATGTCTTAATCACATAGAAACATGAGATGAGTTACTGGGTCCCTGTTGGGTAGAGAGTTGGCACTGAGACCCACCCACACCCCATAAGTGTGGACTGTCAAAAAGCTACATTTTCAGGAAAAGAGGTGGTCTAGCAAAACCCACCCATGAGCACAGCAGGGACCATGTGAAAGCTTGTTTGTCTCAGACCCAAAACAGAAAACTCACCCCTTGAGAATTCATAACCTCAGTCCTACCCTCTTATGGGTTTAGCATTTATACTTAAACCACCTGTGTAGTCTGGGAAACTAAGAAATTAACCAAGAATATTTTAACCTGAAAAAGAAATTAACTTGTTGGTGATTCCCAACAGAAGCAAATGCAAAATCTCTGGGGAGCCAGGCAGCAAAGATACCCACAGGGAAAGCCCCACTTAAAATCACAAGACCCAATGACAAAACCAACAAGGAAACAAGTCACCACAAGCAAGAAGCTGCACCCAACAAACAGTAAGGCAGGAAAGCCAGGGTCTGCAAGACTTGGGTCCAGATTGCATTTCTGCCTCTTCCTAGAGTATGCTAAATGCCTCCTGGAGCCTTGCTTAAGAAGCGTATCTCTTTCCTGTGGGTTGCCAGTCAAGTAACAGAAATAAGAAAGATTAAAAACACCTAGGACCCTGCAGGAGCTCAATAAAAGATAACTATCGTGACTGTACATTTCCTTCTTCCTAAGCGCCTGCAGTGCCCAGGTCACAAGGGGAGATAGGTCAGGAAAGGAGGAATTACTTAATGCTGATGGCAAATTCTGCAGCATCTTTCACCCTCTGTCGCACCAAAAACGTCCCGTCCGAGCGGTTGGTGAGGATGCTTTCTGCCGCAGCTCGCTCCATGGGGCCCGCGTACCTGTCAAGATACGCCAGGGAGAAAGGTCCACACAGCCCCGATGTTGCCCTATTGAGGCTGCTTTTCCCCCCCCCAACCCCTGTGATTTCTTTTTAAGTTAATGACAGCCTGGGTCTAGCAGCGCCCTTAGACACCAAGGTAAACCTTGGGGGAGGCAGTGGCCAGAGTCCCAAAGTGGGCAGTGGCCATTAGATATCCGTAAGTCACACCCAAGGTTTCACCCCTGGATTGCAGGAGACAACTCAGTCCTTTGGGTGTGACTGTGTCTCAGTGTGACACAATAAGAAATATATATTTGGTTTCTGTGCCCCCCACCCTTTCCTGGCACTTAACTCCTAAAACCTTTGGAATCTCCGAAGTGATAAGTGTCTTTTGTATGCTAATGAGATGATTGGGGGCTCTTTGATAGCCTCAGGATGGGGGCTGGTGGCCAGAAGAAACAACCACGTGGTTAGAGGGTTGGAACTTTCAGCCTCACCCCACCCCTACATATGGGGAGAGAAGAGGGGCTGGAGGTTGAGTTCATCACTAATGGCCAGTGATTTAACCAATCTTGCCCACATAATGATGCCTTAACCAAACCCCAAACAAATGGTTTTGGAGAGACTCCAGGTTGGTGAACACAGGGAGGTACCGGGAGGGTGCAAGCCCAGAGAGGGCGTGGAAGCTCCGCCCCCTTTCCCCGTACCTTGCGCTGTGCATCTCTTCTATCTGACTGTTCCTGATCTGACTGTTCCTGAGTTGAATCCTTTTATAATAAACTGGTAATCTAGTAAGGAAACTGTTTCTCCAAGTTCTGTGAGTTTGTGTTAGCAAATTACCAAACCCAAGGAGGGGGTTGTGGGAACCCCCCATTTATAGCCGATGGGTCAGAAGTAGGGGTGGCCTGAGCTTGTGATTGGCATCTGAAGTGGGGGATTGTCTCGTGGGACTGAGCCCTTAATCTGTGGGATCTGATGCGAACTCCAGACAAACAGTGTCAGAATAATTGAATTGTAGGACACCCAAGCTGGTGTCTGGAGAATTGGAGAATCGTTTGATGTAGGAAGAAAATCCCACACATTTGGTTTTAGAACTGTTGAGAGTGTGAGTATAGAAAAACAGTTGTTGGGTTTTCTTTCTTTGACTTGGAATTTGGCATGCCTGGACAGGTATTTACTGAGCATCCACTGTCTGTCCATCTCTGTGGTCACCAGGACGGAAATAAGGGTGAGGACAGTGAGACATAGCCTCAGGTACAAAATTTAAAGGGCAAGCCAAAAAATTCAGGCATCAAGATAAATAATAACAAGTAAAATAAGTAGTATTTTAATGCAGTATTTTTAAAGTGCAAAAACATCCGTAAAAGGAATGAAGTACTGATATATTCTACAATGTGGATGAACCTTGGAAACATGATGCTGAGAGAAGCCAGTCACATAAGGGCATGTACTGTATGATTCCATGTATATGAAACATCCAGAACAGGCAAATCCATAGAGACAGAAAGTACATTAGTGATTGTCAAGGGCTGGGGGAAGGGGATGGGGGTGATTGTTAAGGTGACGGGGTTTCTTTTTGGGGGGTGATGAAAATGTTTTGGAGCTAGATAGAGGTGCTGCTTGCACACCATTGTGAATGTGAATACTAAATGCCATTAAATATATTGGGCTGGCCAAAAAGTTCGTTCGGGTCTTTCCGTGCGGAAAAACCTGAGCGAATTTTTTGGCCAGCCCAATAGATGTGAAAAATAAATAAAGATGTGACTATGAATATTTTATGCTGTAAATGTAAATATATAACATAAATAACATATATTAATTATAGATAATATATGATTATATATGATAGATCAATGTGGACAGGAATATATTTATGGCATAAATTTAAATATAAACATAAAAAATATAACTATGGCTAACACAATTATAAATAATATATAAATATGAATATGAAGGTGTTTATGCTACAAATGTAAATACATAACATATATATATTAATCATATACTACATAATTATAGATAATATATGTGGGAATATGAATACATTTGTGCCATAAATGTAAATATATACGAACTATAGACAATACATTTATGATATAAAATATGAATTATTTATTATATATGAATACAAATATGTTTATGCTATAAATGTAAATATGTAACAATATATATTAATTATACACTATATAATTACAGATAACATGTAAATGTGAATAGGACTATATTTATAAGTGTGAATATAACATAAATAATGTATGTTAATTATACATAATATATAATATAGATAATATATAAATATGAATACACATATATGCTATAAATATATAACATAATATGTATTAATTTTATATAATACATAATTATATGATCTATAAATGTGAATATGTAATATAAATGTAAATATTAACATAAATGCCACTTCGGTTAATCTTACGTCATGTAAATTTCACCTCAATTTTTACAAAAAATTCAAAAAAAATCTGTGATGAGCAAAATGTCAAAATTTTAAATAAGGACAAGATCTGACTCTGCAGTTGCCTGATTCACCACAATTCACCTTTCCCTACTCCCAGCCCTATCATATCCTGTGCCTTTATTTACAGTTTTGGTATTTTGCTCATCACGGGTTTTTTTGCCTTGCTTTCGATTTTTTAAAATATTGCATTAAAATAGTATGGATCTCGATGCCTGAGTTTTTTGGCACCCCCTTAAATGTTGCACCCAAAGTCAGGGTCTCACTCTCCTCAATCCAGTTCCGGCCCTGGTGACCTGGTGACAACATCTGGCAGGGCAGGGTCAGAGTGAGCACAGCCTCAGGTGACCACGGTTTAAATCCTGGCTCTGCCACCTAGTTGCTCTGTGACCTTGGGAACTGAGTTTGCTACTTTGAGCCCCAATTTCCTTTTCTGAAAAGAGGCGATAAAACTGCCCATCACAGAGGGACATTTTTGACAAATGGCAATAATGTAGTTGGTGCACCTCATACATGGTAGGCATTCACGACACGGGTGTGTTTTCATGCCCTTTGTGTAATAAGGTCAGGCTTTGGAGTCAGGCAAGCTTGGGTTCGAATCCGACCTCCTTCACTTCCTCACTTTGTGATACTGAACAAATCACTTGTCCTCTCTGAGCCTCGGTTTCCTCCTTTGCAGAAAGAGAGTAAGAATAACACATACTTCAAAGTGTTACTACCAGAATTGAATGTGTCCTTGAAGTGCTGACACACGGTCATAAAAACAATACCATAGCATGTCCGAATCTAAGATGCCAATGATTGCAAAATTCACTGTGCTTTCATGGGCAATTACGAAATAAAAATTACTACCCATAAAATTAGGCAGAAGGCTCAGACACCACTAATTGTAAGAGCCATTCCAATGCCAGAGATGTTAAAACGTGGGGGAGAAAAATGTGCATTTTAGAATGCATGAAATGCAGTCATAACAGCGAGTGCTAATAATAACAGATAATAAAGTGCTTTTTGTGTGCCAGGAACAGAGCCAAGCAATTTATAGGCTCATGGAAACCACCTAACAGCCTTATGAAGCAGATATTATTAATCTGTTTTCCAGAGAGGAAAGCTGAAGCACAGAGAAGTTGAGTTACTGGCCAAAGGTCACAGAACTGGATAATATTGGAGTCAGGATTTGAACCCAGGTCAGTGGGCTCCAAAGCAACACTGAAAACCTCCATCCCTCACTGCTCTATCAGTAGTAGGTGCTCAAAAAAAAGGGGGGGTGGGGGTGGGGAGAGGGAACTGCCATTATATCATCACCATCATTTTCCTTCCAGTGAGAACATAATGTCCCAAAGTCAGGGACCTTCTTTTGTCTGTCCTCTCCTCAGCAGCCCCCAGCATAGGGCTGGAGCCAGCAGTTAATGCCCAAGGTTTGAAGAATGAATAACTGATTGGTTTGTAGCCCCCATCCCCACCCCAATGCCCAGCCCAGGCATCCACCCCAAAGCACTCCAAGTTGAAAATTAAAAAGGTGGTTCTACTTACCAGAGATGAACAGACAGGTCCTGAGGGGGACCCTGGGGACACAAAGACCAAGACTCAGGGCAAAGGGTCCAGCATGGCAACAGGCTTCAGGGCACTACATTCATTCATTCATTCATTCATTTTTTCCACTATCATTTATTGGGGGCCTATTACGTGCCAGGCACTGTGCACTTCACTGGAAATACAGCCCCAGAATCCAGGGGGAGAAATCAGTCCACCCTCAAATGAATCAGCTTTAAAGAGGCAGCTACGTTTGTAGGCAGAAATTGGAGAGATGTTCAGATCTTGGCTTCTGAATGCCATGTTCCAATGAAAGGACCCAGGCTCCTTGGGAAAATGGTTGATTCCAAGATTGGGGCAGAAAAAGTACAAGAGAAGTCTGCTATTGTGCTAGAAAGTAAGGAAGGGCTCAAAGAATGACGGGGACATGTCAAAAAGACAGAAGAACCAGCCTGAAGGGGCTCCCATTGGTCAAGGGTGGGACAATTTTAAAATAAAAATCCAGGAACATTTCCTGGGATAGATAACACACAGATACATAGATAGACACGTAGAAGATTGATTGATAGGTACATAGATACACAGATACACAGATAAATACAAAGATGATTATTAGATAGATACGTAGATGATTGATAGATACAAAGATACATAGATACACAGATGATTGATAGATACATAGATACAAAGATGATTGACTGATACACAGATACACAGATAAATACATAGATGATTATTAGATAGATATATAGATGATTGACAGGTAGATAGATACATAGATGATTGATAGATACACAGATACATAGGTACACAGATGATTGACAGATACATAGATACAAAGATGATTGATAGATACATAGATGCATACATATATAATACCTAGATAAATAGATTAGAAGAGACAGTTCTTCTTTACAATAGAATATCTGCTAATAACTTTGGAGGAAATGATGGAGTTGGAAATTCATAATGTAACTCCACAGTGGAGAAATGACCCCAAGCCAAAAAAAAAAAAGTCAAAGATATTTTTGGGAAAAGTATAAACATGTACTCTGGATTACATAATATATAATGATTTATAATATATATAATAATTTATATAATAGTATAAGTCCTTGTTGAATTTCATGTTTTTAAAAATCATGCTATGATTATACAAGAGAAGGTTCCTGTTCTTGGGAGATATTCAGAGATGAAGGAGAAATACATCTGTAAACTTACTTTGAAGTATCTCAGGAAAAATAAATCATAGACATTTTTTAAATAAATAAATTGTGCAGAGAAAGATGATAGAGCAAATGGGACAAAACGTTAATAAGTAGTGAATCTGAGTAAAGGATGTATGGAAGTTCTTTGCATTGTTCTCAGAACTTTTCTGGAAGTCTGAAATTACATAAAATGAAAGCGACAAAAACGGGACTTGCCCTCTGCAGGCGCCTATGAGGGCTGTGAAGCAGGCAGCAGGGTCATGAGGGAGGATAATGTTTGGGAAGAGTGGGGAAGATCTGAAGTCATCATCAGGAAGAGGGAATCAGGGGTTTCCCTGGTGGCACAGTGGTTAAGAACCTGCCTGCCAATGCAGGGACATGGGTTCGAGCCCTGGTCCGGGAAGATCCCACATGCCGCAGAGCAACTAAGCCCATGCACCACAACTACTGAGCCTACACTCTAGAGCCCATGAGCCACAACTACTGAGCCCGTGTGCCACAACTACTGAAGCCCGCACACCTACAGCCCATGCTCCACAACAAGAGAAGCCACCGCAATGAGAAGCCCGCGCACCGCAATGAAGAGTAGCTCCCACTCGCTGCAACTAGAGAAAGCCTGTGGGCAGCAATGAAGCCAAAAATAAATAAATAAATAAATAATTTTAAAAAAAAAAAGATGAGGCAATCAGGGGAGCGGGGAACAGGTGAAGAAGGACAGGGGCCGGGCAGGGGTTGGCCAGCCTTCTGGACCCCTGCTCTTTCTCCTGATGATGGAGAGGATCTTCATACAAGAAAAGCCAAAGAGAAAAGGACTGGTCATCCTTCCCAGGGTGGCCCCCTCTCTGGGCTCAGTCATTGAGGTAGGGAGTGACCTGCCATGATGGGCGGCCCCCTCCTGATCTCAAGAGTGTCTCCCCAACGCTGCAGAGGGTCGCAGGACCCTCTCTGAACTCCCCTGCCCTCTCTCCAACCAGACTTGAGACACTCACGTGCACGTAGGGCTTGACCCTGTTACAGGGAAACCAGCCAACTTCATTGGTGGACGTATTCCTGCCCTAAGAAGATGGGAGGGAAAGATGGACAGAGAAGTTACAGGCATCCAACATGTGTGTGTGTGTATGTCCATCTTTCACCCAACGGCCACTCTGCTTGGCCATCTATCTCTCCATGGCCTGGATGCCCAGAGAGGTGTCAATCAGTATCAACTTCCTGGGAAGACCACCAGCTCAGAAGGGCCAGGCCAGCCCCAGAAATCCCCACAGACGTCACTCTCCCCAGAGCAGCCGTGTCCAGTTGTGCCATGATCCCATTCCCAAGGTCACCTACACCCTGACCCCCACGCTCAGGTCCTTCTCCATCACTCCCGCGGCCCCAGCCTGTACCTCCCACCAGTTCTGTTCAGCTTCGGCCTTGGTGAGTTCCACAATGTCTCCAGGGCTGAGGCGTAGAAAAGGTCCAATGGCTCCAGGGGGTGGAGGCAGCCCATAGTACTCCTGGCACACCTCCATCTTGGGCAGGCCTGGAGGGGAGGGGAGGTGGTGATACAGCACGGCTGAGAGTCCGGGACTTTCAAACCTGAGTCTCACCACTCACCAAGATGGCGAAAATTAAAAAGACAGACAATACGGCAATACCAATACGGTGGCAAGGATGTGGAGCAATTGGAAGTCACCTGGGTTTCTGGATTCTATTTTTTTTTTTTTTTTTTACTTGAAGAAGTTTGTAATATGAAAATATTTTAAATACTTTTTTTGGCAAAAACAGGGAGGGTGGCCACCACCCCATAGCCCATTCCTACATGGCTGTAGGAATCCACTTTGGAACACTATTTGGCTGTATCCACTAAAGCTAATTCCACTCCTGACATATCACCAAGAGAAATGAAAACATAGGTCCCAGGGAGTCATAGACAAGAATGTTTACAGCAGCTCTCTTCACAAGAGCCAAAAAAATTGGCAACAAACCCAATGTCCTCAAGAAGATGGATAAACACAGCACAAAATACAATAAGCAACAAAAAAGAACAAATGACTGCTTCAAGCAACCACACTAATATGCAGTAACGGAGTCCGTGCTGTACAATTTCATATGTATGAAGTTCAAGGGTAGGCAAAACTAATCTATGGTGATAGAGGTCAGACAGTTGTTCCCTCTGGGAGGCAGGATGCACTAGCAGTGAGTATGACCAACACCATCCAATAAAACTTTCTGCGATGACGGAAATGTTCTATACATTAATCTGAATATGGTGGTTACATGGGTAGAAATTCAGTGAGCCATACATTTAAGATTTATTCATTTCATACACCTTATGGTATGTATTTTCTATCTCAATAGAAATATTTCAAAAAACAACAAAAAAGAAATATTTCTATTTCAATAGAAAATTATATATATATATTTATATATATAAAATGGATATGAGCAAGTGTATATATGTGTACATATATATGAACATATATGTATTGGCTATGTTTAAATATATATATATATATACACTCACATACACTCATATATATTTCCTCCTATTGAGGACATTTGGGTTGCCTGGTTTTTGACCAATAAAGCTGATATATACATTTTTGTATAAAGCTGATTTTATACATATGTATTATTATATTATATATATAGTGTGTGTGTATATATATATATATATATTCCTGCTATTGATGACATTTGAGTTGTTTCTAATTTTTCACTATTACAAATAAGACTGATGTATCTATATCTAGCTGTAGATATAGAACTACAGCTAGATATCTATCTATGTATCAGGATAGATAGATAGATAGATAGATAGATAGATAGATAGATAGATGATCGATCGATCTAAAACTGAATCTTTACACTGATTCTGTATGACTATGAGCAAAGAGTTTATTTTTCTCGGCCACACCAAGTTCTTCAATAATGCCTTGCCGCCCTGCTTCCTAGCTTTCGTACATGCTGTTCCCTCTGCCTGGAACACTCCTGCCATCCTCACCTGTCTGACCCCTCCTTATCCCTCAAGTGTCCACTTTAATGCCACCTCCTTTGAGAAGCCTTCCCTGAAGGCTCAGATTCATCAGGTCCTCCGGTTGAATGCTCTGGAAAACCCTCTACTTCGCCCACCTCAACTGGAATGACTTAGCCAAAGTCTGTCTCCTGCTACCAGCCTGGGAGCTTTGGAAGCACATTGTTTTTAGTCACCATTTGCCCCAGACAATATATACAGTAGATGCTGAATAAAAATCACCCATCACGACTGTGATCCCACAAACACCATTAATATATACCAAAATCCAGCCTTTCCCCACTGCCATTGGGCTAAAATGAATTCTGGCTTGGCCAAACTCTTCATCTCCTGCATCCAGTTGGACTACACTTTGCTGAAACTACTCCATTATGATAAGATTTTGTGATACAGAATCAGTAGGAGAAGGGATGAGGTATGCCCAGCCAGCTAAGACTACAGATGGAGTTTGTCAGCGAGAAAAAAGGGGGGGGGCAGTGAATAATAAAAGTGAATGGGAGGGGGTGGAGGGATAAATTGGGAATTTGGGGTTAATGGATACACACTACTATATATAAAATAAACAACAAGAACCTACTGTATAGCACAGGGACCTATATTCAATACCTTATATTATTGTATCAATATAGTTAGTAATAAACTATAATGGAAAAGAATCTGAAAAAAAAAAAATATATATATAACTGAATCACTTTGCTGTACACCTGAATCATTGTAAATCAACTATACTTCAGTTTAAAAAATACGTATATACATAAAAATGTGAATGGGAGAGAAAGAGCATCTCAACGAGGGTTTCTATGTTCCGTCCATCCCCTTCACAGTGTTTGAGCAAAGCTAGTAAAGAATTTGAGTTCGTTATTTATAAATTCCTTTTGGGTTTCTAAGACTGGAACAAATGCTTTATAAGCAGGGCAGTATGTGGTTATTAATATAATTGTTGAGATCTGCCCCTGGGCCAGCATCACTGAGGCAGACTAGATTTATTT
Source organism: Balaenoptera acutorostrata (assembly GCF_949987535.1). Lineage (NCBI taxonomy): Eukaryota > Metazoa > Chordata > Mammalia > Artiodactyla > Balaenopteridae > Balaenoptera > Balaenoptera acutorostrata. The sequence goes on from NC_080065.1 coordinate 181,035,860, forward strand.
CTGCCCCACACAGCGCCCCCTGCTGACTCACCCAGCTCATTCCTCTTTTTGTCTTGAGCCCGCCGATGTGGCTTATCCTGGAGGGAGAGACCAAGACAGCAAGTATCGCTACCTGTGCGCAGCCTGAGGGCTCCTCAGCCCTTATCTGAGCACCCAGCAAAGAGCCATGCCCACTGCCAAGGGCTCCCGGGTCCTGCCTTCCCTACCCACCCCCCTGATTTTCCACGCACAGAAAGGAGCATGGGGGTCTTACCTTCTTCATAGTTCCTGAAAAATCTATGAGAGGGTAAAGGAAATACTAGTTAGAATGGGAACCACCCACCCTCCATGCAGAAGCAAGCCCACCTCCCAACTTCAGTCTCCTGGTACCTTGCCCGTGTCGACCACATGGAGGGACCCTCCCCAGACACTCCTTGTGTGCAGGTGCCCGGCACCTCTGACAACGGTAGCCCTGATAGAAAGTGCCTCTGGGATGCAGGGAGAAGATAAAGAAGAGAGTCAGTGATATTGAACGAACACAGCCAATCGTTTTACCAACAACATAAAGGGCCCCTTTGTGTTCTCTTTAGAGCAGGACAGAGATGGAGAAGCTAAAGGTCAAAGGACGGCCTCCCCCCTCCCAACTCAGGGCCATGACAGCCAGGGGAGCCCCTCCCCCACAAAAGAGGAAGAGCCAACCCAGCCCAGGACCCAGGTCCATCCTCCCAGACTCCCACCTCAGCAGCATCTGGCAAGCCTTGCAGGACGTGGTCTCCTCAAAGGAAAACATCTGGAAGTCATGCCCGTTGGCAGTGGCGTTCTCGGGGTAGATGTTGGAGCTGGTGAGGGAAGATAATTCCATGCAACGGAACAGGATACAGCCATAAAAGGGAATGAAGTACCAACACACGCTGCAATGTGGATGGATGAAGACTTCATTCTTTTTTATGGCTGAATACTATTCCATTGCATGGATATGCCCTGTTGTGTTTGTCCATCCATCCACTGATGGACATTTGCACTGTTGCCACCTTTTGGCTGTTGTGAATAGTGCTGCAATGAACATGGGTGAAGACAGAAAGCAGATTAGTGGTTGCCAGGGGCTGGGAGCAAGGGAAATGGGGAGTGATCACTTCATGGTTGCAGGGTCTCCTTTGGGGTAGATGAAAATGTTCTGGAACTGGATAAAGGTGATGGTCTCATATTGTGAATGTACTAAATGCCACTGAAATGTACACTTTAAAATGGCTATGTTTGGGGAACTCCCTGCTGGCCCAGTGGTTAGGAGTCCGTGCTTTCATTGCCAAGGGCCCGGGTTCTATCCCTGTGGGGGAACTAAGAACCCACAAGCCATGCAGCACAGCCAAAAAAAAAAATGTCTAAGTTTTTGTTATGTGAATTTCACCTCAAGAAAAAGAAGGAGGAGGAAGACAAGGAGGAAGGATTTTCAGGCTGGTGACTGAAGCTTACGAAGACTTGGCATTCTGATGATGTAGACAGCCTTAAAAGACTGTCCCTCTCATTTCCCAGATGAGGAAACTGAGATTCAGAGCGGTCCCACGGCAGAGATGAGACGACAGCACAGAATTGCCTCCCAGATCCTGCACCCACATGATACAGTCCTCTGAGGATAGAAAGATGGAGGAGGAGGGGGGCTCACATGGCCATCTCGAACTGCTCCATCCACTTCTTCTTCAGTTCCCGTGTCTTGAAAAACAGCTCATAGCCCTGGGCACCTTGGTCCTCAATCAGGAGGAACATGTGGGTCCACTGCAGGGAAGCAGGGTTGAGAATGAAGGCACCTGCTCTGAAGAGGGTGGGACCACACGCCCATTGACCCTACCACTGCGGGGAGAAAAGGGTCAAGCCAACTACAGCCTGCCTGCTCCCAGGAGAGCCATGCACGGGGTACCACGCAAATACACATTCACAAATCTAAAATCACACAACACACGCACCGGCATTCCAAAGGCCAAGTGGAGAGCTCAAGCTGCATTGAGGACCCCCAGCACTGAGGTCCCCCAGTTACAGCCTCCAAGCCTCACCTTCTTGTTGTCCCGCTCTCCGGAGGAGTCATCTCTAACCTGGAAGCTGTGCAGGTTCACAAAGTCCTTGAGGTCATAGGTGTCCCCTCGGCGCTTACAGATGAGCAGAGCTTTGTCGAGCAGGAAGGCGTACCTGGAAGCAGCTGGGTCAGGTGCCCCTGTCGGGCTCCTGCTTAAGTCCCCACCGGCTCTCTGCCTGATCCCCTCCCACCTTCTGGGCCCCCGCCCTGCTGTCCCTCTAGGATTCCTGCCCTTCTCCTCCTCTGTGGCCAACTTGGCCATGCCTACCTCACCCACGTGATCCTTACAGGTCCTGCCACCTGTCGTTCTTGGCTCCGCCCAAGCATCCATGCTGGCTCTGCCCCGCCTCTCCATCTAGGCTCCACCCACTGGTCTGTGTGGCCTCACCCACCTGTCTATCTAGAAATAGGGCCAAGCCCCTGCCCAGACTCCACTCCAGATCCGTGTTGGCTCTGTCCACCTGCCTAACTGGTAGCCTGGCCCCGCCCCTGTCCAGGTTCCACCCCAGATCCGTGTTGGCTCCGCCCACCTGTCCATCTTGGAGCGCCGCTCCACAGAAGTGATCTTGAGCTCGCCATCGATCTTGGGTCGGCCATAGTGGGCCAGAGACTGGTCCTACACAGCAGACAGGGTGTCCGGTAATGGGCCACGCAGGAGACCAAACCCCCTCCCCACGCGGCCACGCCCCCGGCCATCCCCACTCCGCCCCCTCACCAGGTTCTCAATGGACAGCTGGAAGTTGGTGATCTGCCTCAGCGTCTCGTTGTCCCGCTTGACCTCGTTCACGCACTGTGCCAGGTCCTGGGGGTAGGACAGGGGTGAGCCTGGGCCCCCCCAACCTGGCCGGAGACAGGGGGTCAGCCCCCAGCAGGGGCTGGCAGAAGGATGTCACTGTCCCCAAGGGGGACGCTGCGAATAGCTCACTCGGCTTACAGGTGTGTCCCCGTGCGGTGGGGGCAGGGGTGGCCCGTGGGTATGACCGTGTCTGGATGGTGCTCACTGACCTGAATGCGTATGTGTCTGTGTGTCCCCGTCACCCCTGCGTGTGACCACTCACCCTCATGGCATCCAGGGCCAGCCGCAAGTTCTCCTTCTCCGTTGCGTCCTGCGTGTGTTTCACCAGCTCCTGCGTGACCCACAGAGACGCATATCACCCGGGGCCTGCCCTCTCATCCTGGGATGCCTTCCAAACAAGCCTGGCCCACCAGCTCCTTCTCCTCCTTCTGCTGTCCCTAGAGGCATGGCCCCAATGACCCCACCCAGAGAGGGGAGCCCAGCCCCCAGGAGCCCTTGCAGGGAGGTCGATGTGCCAAACCCATGCCTGGGCGCCCCCTTGGGCACCTGGAGAAGGAGGTGATATTTGAGGACCCGCTGCATGGGCACCATCAACAGGTCCCGTAAGGTGAACCTCCCGTTGTTCGCTCGCTGAGAACATTCCTGGGAGATTGGAGAAAGGGGTGAGTGAGAAGAGGTAGAGGCAGGTGGGGATTTTTATAGAACCCGAAGCTTCATCTCTCCCCCAAGGAAACAAGGAAGAATGCCACGGGGTGAGGGGTGGTTTAAGACCCAGCTGGAAGGCTGCCTGGGGAAGAGGTCCAGGATTCCTCAGCTGAGGGGGGCTGGAGAGGGGGGATGGACAGGTCTGGAGGGTCGCCACTGTGGAGACCAAAGAAGCTGACGGACGGCACACACAAGCCATTCCTCAGCATCCCGGCCCCGTCTGCGCTCCCACTAGACACACGGGTCCGGGTTGGGGTTCAGCCCAGGATCAGGACTTGGCTGGGATCAGGGTTCTGTGTGAAGTTGGGCTTCAGCCCAGACTTGGGGCACAGCCAGGGTTGGAGCTCTGGCTGGGGTTCAGTGTGCCCTCAGAGTTCAGATCAGGGTCAGGACCTCAGCCTGGCATCAGGGCTCAGCCCAGAGTCAGGGTTTAGCTGGGGTTAGGGCTCAGCATTCTGGTCCATCTCCTCCTGGTCCATTTCTCCCACTTGGCTAGGCAGTACCACCCTCCCCAAACCTTCAGCGGGCAGACTTCTGGCTGCGCTGCCACAGAAAGGGATGCCATCTCCAGCTCGGTTTCCTCTCTACTGCCCCTGGAGCCTGGGAAGGAGTGGGAGACCCCCCCACACACACACAGAGATGTAGCCCATCCCCCCACCTCCAGCTTCATCTGCACATCCTCCCGGGCTGTAGCCACACGGTCCAGGTGCTTGGTGGCTGACTCCACCTGGCTGCAGTAGCGGCCATAGATGAGGAACCTGCGGGAAGAGAACAGGTGGCCGGGGAATGGCAGCTGGCACCAAGGTCAGGCAGATCTGGGTGTCAGTCCCAGCCCCACCTCTTCCCAGCTGCATGATGCTGAGCCTCAGTCTTCCTGTCTGTAAAATGGTCATAACAATGGCACGCCACACACACACACACACACGTGGGGTTATTATAGCATTAAATGAGATAAAGCACAAGAAGCTCTTATCAGAGCACCTGGTGTATCGTCTCTGCTCAATGTTCATTTATTTAACAAGCATTTATTGATCACCTACTGTGTGCCAAGCCCCATGTACCTCAATCCTCACCACAACCCCAGGAGATACGTTCCTGGATCACACTGATTTTATAGATGTGGAAGCAGAAGCACAGAGAGGTTAAGTGACTTTCCAACGTCACACAGCTCTCAAGAGAAAGAGCTGGGAATTTAACCAGAGATGGGCAGCCCCTTGCCCACAAGCAAGGAAGGAAAAGCCCTCTCTGTCCAGTGGTCTATGAGGGTAGGGCCTCCCAAATGCCCACTCAGGGAAGGGTGACCTCCAGAGGTCTGGGCTGGCCAGCTGGGTCTCACCTCTCCTTGTATTTGATGAAGACCTGGTAGAGGGTGGGTGCACTGGGGTTGGCCAGGGCTTCCTTCATCTCCTTTAGGAAGTGGGTGTGCACACGAAGCAGGTCCTACTCGGAGAGAGGGGTAAGGGCTGGGGCGGGAGCCTGGGGCTCGGGATGCCGGGTGGGAGAAGGATCATCCACCCACCCTATGTCATTCATCTTCCACCCCCCACACTCCAGGGACAGGCGAAGCCAGGAGACCATCCCCACTGGACAGAAGTCCGGGAGGGCGGCAATCGGTCAGTTCACCTCGATGTTGATGAAGATGATCTCAACGTCTTGAGGTTTAAGGAACCGCTGCAAGGGCTTCATAAAATGCTGTGTGTGGGGGGAGACAAGGATGAAGGATGAAGGAGGAGAGAGGATGAAGGGTGAAGGAGTCCCAGAGAGACGGGGACGAGGAGACAGAGACGGAAAGGGACTAACAGAAACACAGAGACTGAGCGAGAGAGAGAAATGTGTAGAGAGAAAGAGACAGAGGCAAGGAAACAGAAAAGGAGAGAAAAGAGCGATGGGAAAAAAGTCCACACAAAAACCTGTACAAGATTGTTCAGAGCAGAATTAGTCATCGTAACCCCAAAGTGGACACAACCCAAATGTCTGTCAACGGATGAATGATTAACAAAATGTGGTCCATCCATGAGAAGGAGTGAAGCACTGACACACGCTACAGTGTGGATGAACCTTGAAAACATGATGTTCAGTGAGAGAAGCGAGACACAAAAGACCACATAGTGTATGAGTCCATTTAAATGAAATGTCCAGAGTAAGTAAATCCATAGAGACAGAAAGTAGATTAGTGGTTGCCAAGAGCTGGGGAGAATGGGGATTTAAGGGGTGATGGCTACGGGGTATGGGGTTTCTTTGGGGGATGATGAAAATGTTCTAAAGTTGGGAATTCCCTGGCGGTCCAGTGGTTAGGACTCCGCACTCTCACTGCCGAGGGCCTGGGTTCAATCCCTGGTCTGGGAACTAAAGTCCCACAAGCCGCGCAGGGCAGCCCCCGCCCACTCCGCACCAGAAGAAAAAGAAAGAAAAAAATGTTCTAAAATTAAGCAGTGGTACACAACATTGTAAACCAACTGTACTTCAATAAAAATGTTAAAATAAACTGTGGTGACGGTTGTACACCCTTGTGAATATACCAAAAAACATAATTATAGATGTTAAATGGGTGAAATGTATGGTATATTGATTAAATCTCAATAAAACGGTTAAAAAAAGAGATGGCCAAAGGACAAAGAGGAACTAGAAAGTGAGAGACAGTAATAGAGACTGACGGACAGAGATGAGGATACAGGAAAAGATAGAGACAGGGATAAAGAGACACAGAAGGAGAGAGAGATAAACAGAGGAAGAAGTAGGGAGAGACACAGAAGGACCAGAGACGAGGAGAGACAGAGAAATACAAAGCAGTGGGGACAGGTTAAGAGCCCCAGGCGGATGACGCCTCTCCGCTCCGCGCATGCGCATGGCAGGGGCGGGGCCTGAGCATCGCACCTGTTGGATGGAGCCCAGCGTGTCCGTGTACTTCTCTTCCGTCTGCTGGATCTCCCGCAGACAGCAGCACCGCTTGTCATACTCTGTCATCTTGGGCTGAGAGCGGAGAGGAGAGGCCGGTGTTGGGGTGTCCGGGGCCGCGCCCCACCCATGCGCCTGCCCCGCCCGGCCCTGCTCTCCCACACACCTGCATGGGCACCGGCTCCGTGCGCATGAGGTCCTCGTACACCTCGTCGCCCTCGGCCTCCTCGTTCTCCACGCAGTCGTACAGGTCCTCATCCTCCTCCACCGTGTCGCTAAGGAGGCGGAGTCAGGCAGGGCCAGGGGACTCCCCCAGACCAGGGACCCTTCTGATCCCCTGGGGCAGGGTCCTCGGCCCCTCAGACCCCCTGGGGCAGAGCCACGTCCCCTCGGACACTCAGAGCAGGATGGTGATCCCCTCATACCCCAGGGCAGGGTCTTGGTCCCCTCAGACCCCCCAGGGCAAGGTCCTGTTCCCTCAGACCCCCCGGGGCAGGGTCGTGGTCCCAGACACTCACTCGATCTGGTCGGACAGGCCACTGTAGATGTCCTCATCCCCCACACTCTCCTCCTCAGTGGGGAAAGGCCTGGGGGAGCCAAGATGGTGTAAGCCAGAGGCCAGAGGGCCAGGTGGGGAGGGAGCTTCCAGGAGGAGGAGGATTGGGGCCAAATGGGTCCAGAGCTGTCGGCTCAGATAGTTACTCACATGATCCCCTTGTTCTGGGCAATTGGCGTCCAGGACAGAGCGGACAGAGTGTAGATGACCTGTGACAAGGGCCTAGGCTGCTCAGCAAGCCCCTTGTCCACCCACATGCCAGAACACAGCCTCCAAGCACCTGACCTTGAGGTTAGACCCCATGCCCCTGGGAGCCTAATTTGGGATTTTCCCACCTTCCCATTCCCCGACGTCAGCATGTCAGTGTTCCTTTAACTGAGCACCCACCACTTGAATCCCTTGTTCTATTCAATCCTCATAATCACTCAGAGAGGATGGAGTGATCTTACTTCCAAGTTAGACAAGGGACTTAAGGCTCAGAGAGGCATGGCCACATATCTGAGGTCACACAGCAATTGGTGGAGCAAGGACTCAAACTCAGTTCCACATGTCCTAAGCCAGGCTCTTTGCACCTGGTGTACAGCTTGGTCTGGCCCATCAGTCCTTCCCCAGTAGCCCTTGGCTTGCCCACTGTAGACGTTCACGGAAATGAATTGAAATCCAATCTTTGGGCTCTCGGTGTCCAGCTCACAGGCAGCTCAGTCCCAGCTCACCTTCCCGAAATCCTGCACATCAAAGAGGTCAAAGGCCTCAAAGAGCTCACTCCGCTTGAGGCCGAACTTCTCATAGCAGGTAGACAGGAAGGTGCGGATATTCTTGAGGCACAGGAACTGTGGAGAGATAAATGAGAATGGACAAAACATAATGGGACAGGGGAGAAGCTGACCCTTGGCCATCTGGCTTGGGGATTGGTGCAGAAGAGGGAAAAGACGGCACAGCCCCCCCACCGAGTAAAGATCAAGCTGTACCTGAAGCCAGTCTACTCCTGAATTTTTTTTTATTGAGGTAAAATTCATAAGATATAAAGTTAACCATTAACAGATAACAAAATGTGGTGTATACATACATTTGGAATGTTACTCAGCCATTAAAAAGGAATGAAATTTTGATTTATACTACAACACAGATAAACCTTGAAAACATTATGCTAAGTGAAATAAGCCAGACACAGAAAGATGAATATTGTATGATACCACCTACATGAGGTCCCTAGAATAGGCACATCCATAGAGACAGAAAGTATGGTGGTGGGTAACAGGGGCTGAGGGAGACGAATAGGGAGTTAGTGTTTAATGGGGACAGAGTTTCTGTTGGGGAAGATGAAAAAGTTTTGGATATAGTGGTAACAGTTACACAACATTGTGAATGTGTTAAACGCCACTGAATTGTACACTTACAAATGGTTAAAATGACAAATATTATCATTTTATTTACATATATATTATGTAGTCATGTATTTTATATAAAATTTTATTTATAATTATAAAATATATTTATATCATTATTATATATATAATGATAAATATTATGTATAGTTTACCACAATAAGAAAATTTAACCATTAACCATTTTATTTATCTTTTTAGTTAATTTTTATTGGCGTATACTTGATTTACACTGTTGTGTTAGTTTCTGCTATACGGCAAAATGAATCAGTTATACATATACATATATCCACTCTTTTCTAGATTCTTTTCCCATGTAGGTCATTACAGAGCACTGAGTAGAGTTCCCTGTGCTATACAGTAGGTTCTTATCGGTTATCTATTTTATAACCATTAACCATTTTAAAATGTACACCTCAGTGGCATGTAATACATTCACAGTATCGTGCAATCATCACCCTGTCTAGTTTCAAGACAATTTATCACCCAAAAGGAAACCGTGCCTTAAGTGATGCAGTCACTTTGCATTCCTCTCTCTCCTCCCTTCTCCCTGGAAACCACTCATCTGCTTTCTGTCTCTATGCATTTATCTATGTCCATCAATGGATACTGGATACACAAAAGGAGGTGCAGCCAAACAGTAGAATACAATTCAGCCACAAAAAGGGGTGAAGCACTGATATACGCTGCGAAGGGGATGGTCCTCAAAAACATGATGCTCCGTGAAAGAAGTCAGACACAAAAGGTCACATATTGTGCGGTTCCATTTATATGAAATATCCCTGACAAGGACCTACCGTAGAGCACAGGGGACTATATTCAATATCTTGTAATAGCCTATAATGGGAAAGAATCTGAAAAAGTATATATATATATATATATATATATATATATATATATATATATATATACTGAATTGTACACTTACAAATGGTTAAAATGACAAATATTATCATTTTATTTACATATATCAGTCATATATCTTTATATAAAATTTTATTTATAATTATAAAATATATTTATATCATTTTACTTACATATATAATGATAAAAATTATGTATAGTTTACCACAATAAAAAAGTGTAACCATTAACCATTTTATTTATTTTTTTAATTAATTTTTACTGGAGTATAGTTGATTTACAATGTTGTGTTATACATACATACATACATACATATATATGTATGTATGTATAACTGAATCACCTTGCTGTACACTTGAAACTAACACAACGTTGTAAATTAACCATACTTCCATTTTTTTAAAAATCAAAAAAAAAGAAATATCCTTGAACTTTTCAATTTCATGAGCCAACACATTCTTTTTTTGTTTAAACCAGTTTGGGTTGTGATTTGCAACCAAAAGATTCTAGGTGATATCTCAGTTAAACATACAAGATGTCATTCTGGCTTTGGGGTGGTGGGTTCTGATGTAAACAAGCCCTCACGTCCTTGCATTTGCCCATCATCAGCTCAACAAATGTCCCAATGGGATCAACTGTCTCTAACGTCTCTCAGATTCTAGAGGATTCTAACCCACCTCCCCACCACAGCCTCCCCCAGCACATGGAGCTGGCCTCTCCCATGGCCCCCGGCACTCTCAAGGAACTTGGCGTGGACCAAGATTCCTGAAGCATATTCATCAGGAGAGCTGGCTAAAATGCACCTTGCAAAGCCACATATTGTGTGACTGCTTTCCTATGAAATGTCCAGACCAGGCAAATCCAAACAATGGAATATTACTCAGCCATAGAAAGGAACAAAGTACTGTTTCATGCCACTATGTGAATGAATCTTGAAGACATCATGCTCAGTTAAAGAAGCCAGTCACAAAAGGCCACATAGTGTATGATACCATTTATATGAAATGTCCTGAATAGGCAAATCCTTAGAGACAGAAAGTAAGTTAGTGGTTGCCAGGATCTGGGAAGTGGGCAGAATGCTTAATGGATACAGGATTTCTTTCTTTTTCTTTTTTTTTTTTTTTTGGCCGTGCCACGAGGCTTGCAGCATCTTAGTTCCCTGACCAGGGACTGAACCTCGGCCACGGCAGTGAAAGCGCTGAGTCCTAACCACTGGACTGCCAGGGAACTCCCTGGATATGCGATTTCTTTTGGGGGTGATGAAAATGTTCTAGAATTAGACAGTGGTGAAGGTTGCACAACTTTGTGAATATATTAAAAACCACTGGACTGTACACTTTAAAATGGAGAATTTTATAGTATATGAATTATATCTCAGTTTTTAAAAAGTGCATCTTCCAGGTTCATCCCCTCATACTATTCAGTCAAACTCCGCTGGACACCCGAGTCAGGTCCCACCCCTCCTCTGCCCACAGCCCTCCAGGGCTCCACTCTCCTTCAGGTAAAAGCCGAAGTCCTCTCCATGGTCCACAAGGTCCTGCACGACCTGTCCCGTCCCCTCCCTGTCCTCCCCTCCTCCCTCTCTCCCCCTCACTTACTCTGCTCCAGCCACAAGGGGTTCCTCACTGTTCCTGCAACACACCTGCCCCAGGACCCTTGCATTGGCTGTTCCCTCTACTTGGAATGCACTACTTAGACACTGAATGGTGTCCCCTCCAAAACTCATGTGTTGAAATCCTAACCCCCAGGACCTCAGGATGTGATTATATTTGGACATAGGGCCTTTAAAGAGATAATTAAGGTAAAATGGGATCATATAGTTGGGGCTCTAATCCAATCTGACTGGTGTCCTTATAAGAAGAGGAGATTAGGACACAGATGCACACAGAGGGAAGATCATGTGAGGACACAGGGAGAAGGTGGTTGTCTGCAAGCCAAGGAGAGAGGCCTCAGAAGAAACCAAACCTGCTGACACCTGGACTTCCAGCTTCCAGAACTGTGAGAGAACACATTTCTGTTGTTTAAGCCCCCAGGTGTGTGGTACTTTGTTACAGCAGCCCAGGCAAACTCATATACTCTGATGTGCACAAGGTTCCTGGCTACCTTCTTCAAGCCATTCCTCAAAGGTCACTTTCTCCATGAGGCCTTCTCTGACCACCCTATTTTAAATTGCAACCCCCCTCCTCTGGCATTTTCCATCCCCTCCAACTGTGCTTCATTTCTTTCTTTTGTTGTTCATCTCCCCCAAATCAAATGTCAGTTTCAGGAGAGCAGGGCCATTGTTTTGTTTCTTGGTGGACAGCCAGCATCTAGAATAGACCCTTGATAGATATTTGTTGGATGGATGGATGACAGTGAGGGCCTGGAAATCTGCATTTTTAACAAGCTCTCTAGGCAAATCCCAGGTACTTGCTAACCCCTATTCTGTGATTCTACAGTAACAAAATTAGCATTTTGGGGATGCCTACTTCACGTGGTTGGGCACTCAGACTTATTCCCTTCTCTTGATAACCCCGTGAGTTTTTAATGCCCATTTTACCTATGAGCAAGCAGGCTCAGAGAGGGAAGGAAAGTTGCCCAAGATTATTAACAGCAAGAGTAAGTCCGCGGCTGGTACTTCCCTGGCGGTCCAGTGGTTAAGGCTCCACTCTTCCCCTGCAGGGGGCACGGGTTTGATCCCTGGTCAGGGAACTAAGATCCCGCATGCCACGCAGCATGGCCAAAAAAAGAAAAAAAAAAATGTATGCACAGGGAACTCTGCTCAATATTATGTAACAACCTAAATGGGAAAAGAATTTGAAAAAAAAATAGATACATGTATATGTATAACTAAATCACTATGCTGTACACCTGAAACTAACACAACATTATTAATCAACTATACTCAAATATAAAATAAAAAGTTAAAAAAAAAAGAGTAAGTCTGTAGCATAGAAAATATACTTGTGCTTACCAAAGGGGAAAGGGGAGGGGAGGGATAAATTAGGAGTTTGGGATTTACAGATACACACTACTGAATATAAAATAGATAAACAATAAGGACCTACTGTATAGCACAGGCATCTGTATTCAATACTCTTGTAATAACCTATAATGGAAAAGAACCTGAAAAAGAATATATATATATATACACTATATATATAAATGTATCACTTTGTTGTACACTTGAAACTAACACAACATTGTAAATCAACTAGACTTCAATTTTTAAAAATCCAAATAGATAGATAGATAGATAAACAAACAAATAAAACAAAAAGAGTAAGTCCATAGAAGAGCTGAAATTTAACTCCAGGATGGTGTGAATCTGGAGCCAGTTTTCTTGACTATAGCTTCAATACATTGCCTTGCATGCAGTGGAAACCAGCATGAGCTCCCGCCACGGGCTCCATTCCCAGCACTGTCTATATATTGTTTTAAATGTATGTATTTTTAAATAAAAATTGTATATATTTAAGGTGTGCAACAGGACGATTTGATATGTTTATTCATAGTGAAAGTATTACTACGGTCAAGCTAATAAACATATCAACTCTTCCCATAGTCACCATGTTTTTGTGTGTGATGAATGCTGTTGAAATCTACTCTCTTAGCATATTTACGGTGTTCAATACAGTGTTACTAAGTACAGTCATCACGCCTGTACCCTAGACCTCTAGACTGACTCATCCTATGAAACTTCAACTTTATACCCTTTAACCAACGTCTGCCCACTCATTTCCCTACCCCCACCCCAACCCCTGGTACCTGTCTTTCTACTCTCTGCTTCTATGAGTTTTACTCTTTCTATATAGAGAGATCAGCTCATCAAAATTAATTTAAAAATTAAACAGGACTTCTATGGTGTGTGTGATTCGGATGTTCTTTTTTTTTTCAGATTCTTTTCCATTATAGGTTATTACAAGATATTGAATATCGTTTCCTGTGCTATACAGCAAGTCCTTGTTGGTTATCTATTTATTTTTTATTTATTTATTTTTGGCTGCGTTGGGTCTTCATTGCTGCACGCGGGCTTTCTCTAGTTGTGGCAAGGGGGAGCTACTCTTCGTTGCGGTGCACAGGCTTCTCATTGCGGTAGCTCCTCTTGTTGCGGAACATGGGCTTAGGCACGTGGGCTTCAGTAGTTGTAGTTCGCGGGCTCAGTAGTTGTGGCTCACGGGCTCTAGAGCACAGGCTCAGTAGTTGTGGCGTACGGGCTTAGTTGCTCCGCGGCATGTGGGATCTTCCCGGACCAGGGTTCGAACCCGTGTCCCCTGCATTGGCAGGCGGATTCTTAACCACTGAGCCACCAAGGAAGTCCCAGTTATCTATTTTATATACAGCAGGGTGTATATGTTAATCCCAACTCCTAACTTATAGAAATGTTTTTATCAATTTAAATGTTTCTTTCTATTCCTAGCTTCTTGAAAAGTTTTTGTATTTGCTCATTTTATTGAATCAGGAATGGATGTTGCCTTTCATTAAGTGATTTTAAAGATCTGTACAGGACGAGCATGTGTATTTTGTTCTTGATTCTATTAATGTAGTGAGTTATATTAATCGAATCCCCAATATAAACCTTTGATTCTTTCTGAATGACTCTAAATTTTTCTCTGCATTTGAAGAAGGTAGAAATGAGTCACATGTTATCTATGGGCTCTAAAATGTAGGTGTAAGAACCTGGTTATAATTTTACTCGGTGTCATTCATTCCTTTGTATCTAAAAATTATAGATTTTTAGAGGCTATTCTGCCTCAATATTTGTGGATGCTTTTGCTGGCACGCATGTGGTCACATTTAAGTCAGGTCAGAAATGATTAAAAAGATGAATAAAGGGAATTTATTTTTAAATTTAAAAAATATGTATATCATATTTATATGAGAGGTATCATGGAATCCTTGCAACAATCCTGCAAAATAATTATGATCATTATCCTTGTTTTACAGATATGGAAACTGACGTAGGGACAGGCAGCTGGGGTGCAAACTCAGGCAGCTGCATTTATGAATCAATTCAATACACACTGTTCTTTGTATCTGTGTATCTCACACTTTCATCTTCAGATTTTATCTTCTTCTCAATTATTGGCACATCCACAGCCTACCTAAGCCGTTCTATGTGGAACATGGACTTTAAATTAACTTTAACATAAATTAATGTATTTAAGGAGAGAACATCCTACTCTCAAAGGAAACCAGGATTAAGTGCTATAAGCAGAAGGCAGTGTAAAATAAATATGATGTAAACAATGTTATACATCATATTTATTAGCTGGATCCTGTTGCTTGCCCAAGGCCTGTTCTGTCAAAAAGAGATTAGCAACTATGACAGATGCGTAAAAGACACAGTAGCAATTCAACATCCATTTATGTTCAAAGAAAGAGAGGAAGAAGAACTTTTGGCAAAGTAGGAATGGAAAGGAGCTTCTGTAACCTGATAAAGAGCATCTTGAAAAAACCTTCAACCTTTGTCTTAAGTCAAAAGCAAAACATTATACTTAAGAGCAAAATGCTGCAAAGATTTTTTTTGAAATAAGAACAAAGGCAAGGGTGCCCGCTGACCATTCCTATTAACTATACTAAAGATCTTAGCCTGCGTTGTAAGACAAGACAAAGAAATAAAAGGAAAGACAGAAAAGAAAGAAATATCAATACAATGCTCATTTTTGCAGACACTATGATCGCCAACATAGATAAGCCCAAAAGAATATACACATAAATAACTGGAATTAATAAAATAGCAATGTTACTGAACACAAAATCAACACACAAGGTTTATTGCATGTCGGTACATCAGCAACAATCAATCGGAAAATGTGTCTTTTTTTCAAGATTACATTTGCAAAATTTTAGAATAAGCAAAACTAACCTATGGTGATAGAAATCAAATGAGTGGTTGCTTCTGGGGTGGGGAGGGTGGTAGAGATTGATTCAGAAAGGCCACAAGTGATAGAAAAGTTCTGTATCTTGATAAGGGTATGGGTTGCACAAGGGCACACGTTTGCTAGAACTGATTGGATGGTAAATTGAAGAACTGAGTATTTTTGTGTATGAAAATTGGACTTCAACTTTAAATGGATAGCATTTCCCATCGCCTAAAAAATGTAAAACAAACAATCGAACAAAAAAGCTGATTGATATCTAACACATCTAACAGAAGTACAAATCCTTTATGGAATAAATTATAAAATTTTATGGAAAGATATGAAGGAAGATCTAAATAAATAGAGTGAAATATATACTAATTCTTATCTAGAAAGACTCAGTATTTTTAAAATTTCAGCCTTCTCCAAAATTGAGCTATAGATTCAATGCAATTTCTATTAAAAGCCCAGAATGGTTTTTCATTGAACATCTTTCATGTGACCATCACTGAACTCCAGGGCTTTCTCTCAGACCTATTACCTTCAATCCCTGGAGCCAGTAGGAATATCCTGGGATGGTAAAGTAGGGAACAGGATGGAGAATAAATTCCCAAAGCATACAAGAAGGGAATTCCCTGGTGGTCCAGTGGTTAGGACTCCACGCTCTCACTGCCGAGGGCCTGGGTTCAATCCCTGGTCGGGGAGCTAAGATACCACAAGCCCCAGCAGTGCAGCCAAAAAAAAAAAAAAAAGGATACGAGAAGATCCTACTTGCTGTGTGTCTTTGGGCAAATCACCTCCCCTCTCTGAACTTGTTATGAAAGTTCCTAAAAAATGGACCATCATAATGCCTACTGTGTCATGTTGTTGTAACATGATAGAACAATGCATGTAAAGGGCTTGGCATGGTGTGAGCCCTCAATATCTGGAAATGATCATTATCACCATAATCATACCCATCGTTATCACCATTATCACCATCATGATTTTCACATCATCACTATTATTATCACCACCATCATCACCATCATCTTCATCATCATCAATGTCACCATCATAATCACCACTACCACCACCATCATCATTACCATCATCATCTTCACCATCATTACCATCACCATCATCAATGTCACCATCGTAATCACCACTACCACCACCACCATCAGTATACTCAACATCTTCCTCCTCATCATCAATATCATCATTATAATCACCATATTATCACCACCACCACCATCATCATCAATATTACCATCATAATCACCATCACCACCACCATCACTATCACAATCATCATCGTCACCATCATCATCACTATCATTGTAATCACCATCATCATCTTAGCTCCAGCTAGAAAGCCCAAGAGCATTCACTGACCCATCAATTTTCAGAACTGGAAAAGACCTCAGATATCATCTAGTCTCCAATGTTCATCACCCAGAGAGAGGAGAAAGCCCAGAGAGGAAGAAGAAGGACTTATTCAAGGTCACAAGGCAAACTGGGTATCTTGTAGCACCTCCCAGGCCTTAGTTCTATTCCTGCTGCCTACCTGTGGCAGAGGTCACTGGCAATCCACCAGAATTCATGCTTCTTCTTCCACGATATGGTATTGTGGCTGTAAAGTTGTCCGCACAGCCAAGGACTACATTTTCCATCCCCCCTTGCAAATGGGTGTGGCCATATGACTCGTTCTAGCTAATGGAATGTGAGTATTCACCATGTGCATCCTTGTCAGGGCAATGTATTAAATTTAAGAAGTGGGATTGCCTTCTTCATACTCTATTTTTCCCTATTGTCTGCAGGCAGACAGAAATGATGCTGAGACTCTAAGGGATAGCAAAGTCACAAATGAAAATAGTCTCTGAATCACCCCATGAGAGAAAAACCTCCCACCTGGTACCAGGAGGAACATTGGACTACTATGTGAACAAGAAATACATTTCTATTACATTAAGTCACTGAAAAGGCTTATTTGTTACAGCAGTTAGTATTATCCTAATACAGTAGCCTTAAGAGCCAGAGTCAGCTGTGGTCTGTTGGATCCTCAGAGGCCCCATGACTGCCCACTCCAGTTCTTCTTGTAATTGTTTCACTAATTACACACATGGAAATAAACAAATGGCTGGAATCTGGGCTAAAGGCTCCTCTCATATCTGCCTGGTGAACTCCTACTCATCCTTCAAGGCCCATCTCCAATATCTCTTCCCCCATTTCTTCACCCAAGTGGAGTCCTCAACCTCATTCCCCTACCCCAGGATCCCTTAGTATAATGTCTCTCCCCACCCCAGGCCTGACCATAAGGTCTGTGACCTGCTCTGTCCCCTCCACCAGAAGAAAGCAGGGCCCAGAGTTGAGGCATCTCTGGAGCCTGGATGTGGTAGCATGTAGTAATGCCCAATTAGTGTTTATTGAATAAATAAACAACATGGGGATAAGTAGAGGAGAATCTGGACTTCTTTTCCCACCCAGGGTCAGGTTTTCAGAACAACGCTCCGCCCTTTCATTACCATCAACTTCTTCATTTACAGCTGCGGAAACAGGTTCCTTCATCCATCAGTGGGCACTCCAAACTGAATAGGTTCAAGGTGGACATCGTGGCTACTTTAAACCCACTCCTACTCCAGGCTCTCCATCCACACAGAGACTCAGCTGAGGAACCCAGGATGATTCTTAACACTCCCCAAGCATCATAATCAAGTTAGATTATGTTTATGGATTATTTTCTCCAAACCAGGAATGCATCTAAGTGTTTTGCAAGTATCAGTTCATTTAATCCGTTCGAAAAGATACATGCACCCAATGTTCACAGCAGCACTATTTACAATAGCCAAGACATGGAAGCAACTTAAATGTCCATCAACAGATGAATGGATAAAGAAGATGTGGTACATATATACAACGGAATATTACTCCACCGTAAAAAAGAATGAAATAATGCCATTTGCAGCAACATGGAAGGACCTAGAGATTATCATACAAAGTGAAGTAAATCAGACAGAGAAGACAAATACCATATGATACCACTTATATGTGGAATCTAAGAAAAGGATACAAATGAACTTATTTCCAAACCAGAAACAGACTCACAGGCTTAGAAAACAAATTTATGGCTACCAAAGGGGAAAGGTGGGGAGAGGGATAAATTAGGAGTTTCAGATTAACAGATACACACTACTATATATAACACAGATAATCAACAAGATCCTACTGTATAGCACAGGGAACTCTACTCAATATTTTGTAATAACCTATATGGGAAAAGAATCTGAATCACTTTGCTGTACACCTGAAACTAGCACAACATTGTAGATCAACTATACTCCAATATAAAATTAAAAAAAATTTTAATTCATTTTATCCTCCCCTTCCAGTCAATCAAGAGGTACTTCGGATTCACCATCCAAGCTACCTCTCAATCCAAGCCCTTCTCACCATTTCCATTGTCAAATCCTAGAGCAGACACCACCATCTCTCACCTTTGTGACTGTACTAGCCTTCTCAGTGGTCTCCCTAATTCATGTTTCACCCCTCCCAGCCCACCTCCACACAGCAAATCTGACCATGAAACCTTGCCATGGTCACCCATCGACCTCAAAATAAAGTTCAGCCTCACCGTGGCCTGCAAGATCTGGTCCCTGCGGAATTCTGCAAGAACTATCTCTTTTCTCACGCTACCTCCCCCACCTCGGTTCCAACTTGGTAAAGATGGTTCCCCCGCCCTAAATGCAACACATTTTATGTTTTCTTGCCTCTACGCCTTGTTCCCTTCTGCCTGAATGCCCCTTGTGATCTTTTGCATATAGATTTCAGCTCCTACCATCTAGAAGTGGAGTCTATTTTCCCATCTTCTGTGTCTGGGCTGGTCTCGTGACTGGCTTTGGCCAGTAGAAAGTAGCGGAAGTCACATTGTGTGAGTTTTGAGCTTAGGCAACCAGACCGCATGGCAACCTCTGCTCTCTCTTTCTTGAAACACTGTTGCCAAATGAAAGAGCTCAGGTTAACCTACTGGAGGATGAGTGGCAAGGTGGAGCAGAGACCAGCAGGCTTTTGGAGGCTGCCAAGGAGGCAGGAAAACACCTGGTCAGCTCCCTTTGGGGCCCGTGGCACCTCCATCCGTCCAGTCGGGGGACTCTAGTGGGCTCTCCCTTCCTTTCTCTCTTTTCCTTTATTTTTGTGATAATAGACTTTATTTTTGAGAGCAGTTTTAGCTTCACAGAAAAACTGAATGGAAGGTAGAGAGACTTCTCATACACCCCTCTACCCCAATGCATGTGTACCCTCCCCCATTACCCACATCCCCCACCAGAGAGGGTACATTTGTTACAATCGATGAACCTACATTGACACATCATCACCCAGAATCCGTAGTCGACATTAGGGTTCACTCTCGGTGTGGTACATGCTATGGATTTGGACAAATGAATAATGACATGTGTCCACCATTATAGTATCATACAGAATATTTTCACTGCCCTAAAACCCCTCTGTACTCCATGCATTCATCCTTCCCTCACTTTAACCCCTGGCAACCCCTGATCTTTTTACTGTCTCCATAGTTTTGCCTTTTCCAGAATGTCATAAAGTTGGAATCATACATCGTACATAGCCTTGCAGATTGGCTTCTTCCACTTAGTAATATACATTTAAGTGTCCTCCATGTCTTTTCATGGCTTGACCGTTCATTTCTTTCAGCGCCAAATAACATTCCATTGTCTGAATGCACCAAAGTCTATCCATTCACCTACTGAAGGGCATCTTGTCGGCTCCCAAGTTTTGGCAATTATGAATAAAGCTGCTATAAACATCCGTGTTGTGTATGGGACATAAGTTTTCAACTCCTTTGAGTAAACATATTTTCTTTTGAATTAAACATTATCGTTACATTTCAAACCCACGTGCAATAGTCTCTAATCGCATGCCCTTCTTTCCCTCCCCACTGGTAACTCCTATCCAGAAATGGGTGTGCTTGTTTCCATCAGTGTCCGCCTTCTTTTACTACGCATGCATGTGTCCACAAACAATATATGGCGTGGTTCTGTTCTGTTCCATGCCCCTTGCCTTTCTGCCCCGCCCTCTCCCTGCCTCTCTACAGCCTCATTTCCCAAAGTTGTCTCTGAAGAGTAGCTAGGTGAATCAAAACTGCCTGTAGGGGCCAACCCCTGCCCTCCGGAGGCCCCAGCCCTTCGTAGGAGGCACCATTTATTGAGAACTGAGCCTTTATCCAAATCTTACACTAAGAGTCTGACATACACAGTTTTTGTTTGTTGGCCGCGCGGCATGCAGGATTTTAGTTCCCCGACCAGGGATTGAGCCCGCGTCCCCTGCAGTAGAAGTGGATTCTTAACTATTGGACTGCCAGGGAAGTCCCCGACACGCAGTTTTGTTTAATTCTCCCAACAAAGTTGCTACTGAGATCTGATAACAGTTGTTACTGAGATCTAATAACTAATAATGTTATTAGTTGCAGGCTCTAATAACATCTGCCCTTCCAGTTATCCAAACCCAAAACATTGGAGTGGCCTTGACTATTTCTTTCTTACTCCACTTCCAATCCATTAGCAAAATCGTATTGGTTCCGTTGGTATACTTCTCTATTTCTCTCTCACTCCACTTTCAATCCATTCCAAAATCGTATCGGTATATATTCAAAATATACCCAGAATCCCACCCACTTCTGTCCACCTCTACTGGTCCAAGCCACCATCATCACTCACCTGGATAACTGTGATGGCCTCCCCAGTGGACTCCTTGCTTCTTCTTCTTTTTTTTAAAATTGTTTTTGGCCGCGCAGCATGCGGGATCTTAGTTCCCCAACCAGGGATCGAACCTGCACCCCATGCAGTGGAAGCGGAGTCTTAACTACTGGACCACCAGAGAAGTCCAGGGCTCCTTTCTTCTGCTCCTGGGCCCCTATAATTTATTTTCAACCCAGCAGCCAGAGTAATATTGTCAGAACCCTCCCAAGACAATCCACCCAGATACAAACCCAAGTCCTCTCTGCAGCTCACAAGACCTGCACAACCTTTCCCTGTCACCTCCCTGCCCTCACCTCCTCTCCATTGTCACTATTCCTAGAACATGTCAGACACGATTCAGCCCCAGGACCTTTGCACGGACTATTCTCTTCTTCTTAGAATGTCCATCCCCCCATTAACCTGGTGCCTCCCTTCCTTGTCTCTTTTGGGCTTTTGATGAAATGTCACTTCTCAGGGAGAACTTCCCAACCACTCTATTTAAAATTGTAGGGAATTCCCTGGTGGTCCAGTGGTCAGGACTCAGCGCTTTCACTGCTGTGGGCCCAGGTTCAATCCCTGGTCCGGGAACTAAGATCTTGCAAGCCATGTGGCGCAGCCAAAAAATAAAATAAAATAAAATAAAATAAAATTGTAACACATGTGTATTTCACTTATTTCTTTTGTTATTGTCTGTCTATATCCCCCCACCCCAACCCTCCCACACACACTAGGACATCAGCTCCACGAGGGCAGGATTCTCTGTGTATCTGGTTCACTGCTGTAGCCTCAACACCTAGTACAATGCCTGGCACACAGTAGGTGCTCAAAAAAAAGTTGGTGAAGGAATGAAACCCCATTTGACAGATGGGACAACTGAGGCTCAGAGAGGAGATATCCCCTTCCCGAGGACACACAGGTAGAAATGGGGAGCCAGATACCAGCTCTCTGGGTCCAGAGGTCATGCTCCTCGCCCGACGTCTTCAAACCACACCAGGCTGCCTCATGGTGCCACGTCGCAGATGGCATTTGCGGGGGTTCAGCACATGACAGGAGCCATAGGTACCACTCTCCAGCCCAGCAGCCTTTGCAAGGTCATGGGCTGACTCTAGACAGGACCGGTGGTTCACCAGGGACAACAGAACAGATGGCCCTGTCTGGCCTAGGGAGGAAGTTCCCTGCTGACCTCAGGAAGATCAGCTGAGACTTAAGACTGCTTCCCCCCAGTCATGTGACACCTCAAAGGGGGAAAGGGGGGTATGACTCATCAGGCCCCTGGCTGGAGTAGGGCCAGCTAAAGCAAGGGGCTCCCTCCGACAGCAGGAATGACAGAGGTTAGACCACTGGAAGGACTTTCCTGGTAGCCTGAAGTGTGGGTGAAGGTGGCAAAGGACAGGAGACCCTTTGAACAAATGTAGGAGGGGCATGGGAGACTATTTCCTCCCTGTTGGGAGAGGGGGGCAACCCCCTCAGTTCCCCTCCTCTTTCCACCAGAACCTCAGAGTCAGGCTGGCATCTTGCCCATATGCAAATCAGCACCCAGACACTTCCCCTTTGCCTGCAGTTCCCCCAACATCACAGCCCCTGCCCCAGACAAAGAAAGAGCTGGAAAGTTTGGCCAGTTCACCACCCTCTTTCAGGAAACCAGTGTGCAGGGACAGAGGCCCCTTTGGGTGGTGGAGATGGGGGGAACAGGAGATGGGGGGCATGCAGCAGGAGAGGGAACCCAGAGCTGAGCCCACGAGTGCAGAAGCCAGCTTCCCCACACCCACCCCAGCCCCAGGGAGCCTACCGGAAACAGGAAATGCCTGTTACCAAGGTTTGCTCGGGGGAGTCGAGAAAGGGGGGCCCTCTTTGTTCAGCCCTTGCAGCCCCTTAATCTCGAGGTTGCAAGACTTCATTCTGCAGACCAGAGAGGGTGGGTGTGCTGTGCACCCTTTTCGAAGCCTGCAAGCAGAGGTGCAGAGTATAAATGCCTCTTCCTGGCCTTCAAGACCCACCCTGCTCCCTCCGTCTCTCTCCTCTCCCCTCCCCTCCCACCCCAGCACACACTCAACATCTCACTGCCACTACAGGGGGTCACACGGGCAGAGTTTGACTCCGAGCCCAGCCACTGCAAGCTGAGGGACCTTGGATGGGTCACTGTACCTCCTGGCGCCTCTGTTTCCTCATCATCGCCATGGGAATAAAAATACTCACTGAATCTCCACTCTAGCCCCCGGCCCACCAGTCAGGGTCATACATTCATTCAGCAAGCATGAATCGAGTGCCTACTGAATACCAAGCCCTGGGACCTGGCGGCAGCCAGAAAGAACCCTGTCCCCACAGAGCTTACAGTCTAGTGGCAAGGCAGACGCCGAGCAGAGGGGCACATGAATCACTGGTTGATCACCACTGTGGTAAGCACGCATGTGAAAAAGCACAGAGCCCTGTGGGATCTGGTTAAGGGGGAGATGAGTCTGGTAAAGCCAAAACTCAGAGACGAAGCAAAGAGAAGAAGCAGTCCAGGAAAGCCTTGCGCACAGCCAGTGGGGAAATGTCAAATGGTGTGACCACTTTGTAAAAGTGGTTTGGCAGTTTCTTAACAAGCTAGGCGTGCACCTCCTATATGACCTATTCCATTCCCAGGCGTTTACCCGAGAGAAATGAAAGCAAGTGTTTATACAAATGTTCAGAGAAGTTTTATTTGCCAAAAAGTGGAGGCAACCCAAACGCCTATGGATGGGAGAACAGATAAGCAAACTTAGTTAAGTCCATGCAATGGAATACTACTCAGCCATAATGAGGAATAAAGAACTAAGACACCCAACAGTTCAGTGAATTGCAGAAGAATTATGCTGAGTGAAAGAATCAGCCTCAAAGAGTACATATCGTATGCTCCCCTTTATATAAATCTCTAGAAGATGTGTAATAGGGAAGAACAAAGCTGACTTCATATTAGATCTGTTTCTTTTACTCTAGCCCTTGTATAATTGCCTTTGCTACAAGTTAAGAATGTAGTCTGTAGCCTGAAATATACAAGATAGCCCATTCTCAAGGCTCTGACCTTTAAAGGTATTACACTTTTCCATTCATATGGAGATAAAAGTTGTTCAGAGAATAATGTTAATCTTGTTGGAGGTTTATAGGAACATTGTGACCCAACCTACATGGACAGCTGCAAAAACAAAGGATTCTGGCACCAAGATGTTTGCAGCAACCAACCACACCCCCTCCCCTTTTAGTATAAAAGAAGCCTAAATTCTAGCTCAGTGAAGATGGTTCTTTGGGACACAAGTCCATCTTCTCAGTCTGCTGGCTTTCCAAATAAAGCCGCTATTCCTTGCCCCAACAACCCATCTCTTGATTTATTGGCCTGTCATGTGGCAATCGAGTTTGGACTCGGTAACAGATACAAACTAATCTATAGTGACCAAAAGCAGATCTGGGATTGCTTAGGAATGGCAGGTGGGGGTTAGGTAGGAGAGATTACAAAAGGGCAGGAGGAAACTTTTGAGGTGACAGATATGTTCACTCTCTTGATTGTGGGGCTGGTTTCACAGGTCCAGTATGTCAACACTTATCAACCTGTGTATTTTAAATATGTCACTGATTGTATGTTAATATGGCTGTTTTTAAAAAGCCAGCAGGAGACCAGATTCCTGCTGTGTGTTTCCCTGAAACTAGGAGCTTTAGAGGAGCTTTACAGGGATGAGAGGGTGGGAAGAAGGAATACTGTAAGCCACCATTGGTCAATAACGCAAAACACACACCCCTGTCCCATTTTTTGTCCCTACCCTTGATAAAACAAAATAAGTGAGACACAAATATATGCTTTTTCTGTCCAAATAAATCTTATTTAAAGTGTGAGGTGGGGAAAAAGTGTTCCAGGCGAAGAGAACAGCATGCAAGGGGTATCTGTTCATTTAGCCACCCCTTCATTGATTTTGCAAATATTTATTGAGCATCTATTATACTCCAGGTGCTGGTTTAAGTGCTGGGAATACAGCTGTGAACAAAAGAGATTCACATCCCTGCCCGTGTGAGGCTGACATTCTGGCAGGAGACAAACAACAAGTGTGTTACACGAATATATATATATATATAGCTTGTTAGAAGGTGGTAAATATTAAGCGAGAAAAAAAAGATAAGGGGATGGGGCGTGCCAGGAAGGGGTGCGATTCTAAATGAGGGGGCCAGGGAAGGCTCATGGAGAGAGTGACATTTGAGTAAAGACTTGAAGGAGGGAATGATCTGGGTAGGTGTCTGGAGGAAAAGCATTCCAGACAGAGGGAACAGCCAATGCAAAGGCCCTGAGACTGGACCCTGCCTGGTGCTTTGGAGGAAGAGGTTAGAGACCAGTGTGGCTGGAGCAGAGTGAGAAAGGGGGAGTGGGAGGGAGTGAACCAAAAGTGGTATCAGATGCTGACTTACCAAAACCAGGGCCATGTGATCAAAATGGGGCAAGGGTTGTCATGGAAGCATCCCACCATCCTGCCATATCTCCCGGAGTCCCAGAGAGGGAAGCACAAATGATTGATGTCTTTTGAAGCTTTTTCTTCAACTCCCCCACTCAGTCACAGATCAGACTGAAGGCAACAGCCCCACATTTCTTGGGGTGCTCAGATGCTGCACCCATCTTGGGGTCATTCTGGGTCCCCCAGGCAAACAAGCACAAGACAGACACCACAAGGTGAAGTTCTGGAAACCCT
Source organism: Balaenoptera acutorostrata (assembly GCF_949987535.1). Classification (NCBI taxonomy): domain Eukaryota; kingdom Metazoa; phylum Chordata; class Mammalia; order Artiodactyla; family Balaenopteridae; genus Balaenoptera; species Balaenoptera acutorostrata. The sequence goes on from NC_080065.1 coordinate 181,061,371, forward strand.
GTCCTTTGAGGAGTCATGAAGTCACTGTGGTGTTCTTCCTGGACCAGAGGGAACTTGGGGGAAGCTGAGGATGGACTCATGGGAGGCAGCTCTCTGATGGGCTGTCCAGAGGAAAGGCAATTAGCTGTGTGCTTGGGGCCTGTGACAGGAGAGTCCTAAGAAAGGAGATCTGGGTTTGATCTAAGAGTGAGCTAAACTCCAGAACAAGCAGAGCCATTAAAGCTTAGGAGGACTCTGCCACAGGAAATAAAACCATTGCTTATCATTGATTCTCAGGCAAATAGTAGGAACAGCAGCTTTCTTTAACTGAGATAATACACCGAGCTCAAAGAGGCAGTCGCTTGCTCAAGGCCTGCTTGCTCTCAGATCCTACCTGCCCTTCCTTTGCTTTGCTCTGTATCAAAGGGAACTACATTTCCCAGGTTCCTTTGCACCCTGGCTTCCAGGCAGTTTCAGCCAATGGGAGACCCAGGTAGGAGGCCACAAGGTGGGACGAAGAGAGAAGCCAGGGTATCTCTCCCTCTCTTATTCTGCCTCTCCAGCAGCAAATACACAGCTCCATGGTCTCAGCTCCCTGAAGACAGCTCTTGCCCAAAGTTCTAGCTCTTGTTAAATGGTTCTGGCCCCTGACCCCTGGCCCCTGGTCACACTACCTCCTTCTATTTTTTCTCCAGCCTAGTGGCTATTCTCTGGGTTACCTTAGTATCACCCATCTCTTCTCAGCAACCCCATCACCCATTAGCCAATTCCCTGAATTAAATTCTCTCTGTTTGAAAGACCTGAGATGATTTCTGCTTTCCTGGCTGAATCCTGACCAGCAGAATCAGAAATCTGAATCTAAGACTATCTCCGTAACCACTTGAAAGGCTCATATGCTCCCCCCAAAAGAGGCAATATTCTTACAGTGCTTGTGGTCACAGGTTTGGGGGCCTGGCCACTTGCATTCAAATCCAAGCATAACTACTTATTCACCTGAGCAACTTACTTAAACTTTCCATGTTTCTGTTTCCTCATCTGTGAAATTATGATAATAACAAATATCATAATTATGATAAATTATGATAATTGTGCTTTCCAAAGATGGCCACAAAAATATCACCCATCCAGTGTGCTCTTCTGTAGTGTGACTTGTCACACCCCCCTCAAGAGGTGGCGTTTGATTCACCTCCCGTTGAATCTAGGCTGGTCTTAGCGACTTGCTTGTCACTGAGAATGCAGCCAAGTGCACAGTATGATTCCTAAGTAGGTTAGAAGAAACCCTCCAGCTTCCACCTTGGTTCCTTGAGAAACACTTGCTCTCTCTCCACGCTCCTTCTCAAAACCCCAATCACCACGTTGTGAGGAAGCCCAAGCCACATGGAGAGACCAGGTTTCCAGGCAACAGCCCCAGCTGAGCAGAGCTTCAAGTCATCCCAGCCCAGGCACTCAACAGGGGAGTGAAGAATTCTCCAGATGATTCCAGCCCCCAGACATTCAAGGTTTCTCATCACAGAGCTGACAAACCATCATCACCATGCCCCATCTGAATTCCGGACTCACTGAATCTGTGAGAAGGATAACATAGTTATTGACATACATCACTTAGTTTGGGTTGGTTTGTTTCACAGTAACAGATAACTGAAACACAGAGGTACCTTCTCCATGAGTTTGCTGTGAAAATCAAATGAGTGCATAAGTTGTAAGTACGTAGAACAACACTTGCACATAGTAAGTGCTCAGTAAATGGGAACTGTTTCTGTTGTTATTCATTATACTTTCTGAACCTATTCCCATCCACTTCATTAAAACTCTTCTTTTCATCTTAAAAAAAAGAGTGGATATATGTATATGTATAACAGATTCACTTTGCTGTACACCCGAAACTAACAGAACATTGTAAATCAACTATACCCCAATAAAAATTTAAATAAATAAATAAATAAATATTTTAAAAACTATTCAAAGTACCAAGACCTGGATGTGGATACGCTTTGCTCTTTGGGTCCCTTGACACTATGCCGTTCTGGCCACTTGACACTACAGCCCTATAAAGTAGGGACTATCCTTACCCCCTTTTCAAAGAGGGGGAAACCAAGTCACGGAGAGGTTCAGCAACTCACCCAAGATCCCAAAGTCAGGATCGGCACCCGGAGCCCCGGGCAACCGGAGTCCACGGCCCTCAAACAGGGTTTCTCAGTCTCAGCACCACTGATAATTGGGCGGCTGTCCTGGGCATAAGAGGGCATGAGGCATCATCCCTGGTCTCTACCCACTCGATGCCAGGACCACACCACTCCATCCAGTAGTGACAACCAAAACCATCTCCAGGTACTACCAAATGTCCCCTTGGAGGACAGAGCCGCTTGCCCCACCCCCAGTTAAGAACCATTGTGCTGTGGCCCGGGTTCAATCCCTGGTCGGGGAACTGAGTTCCCACAAGCCGTGCCACACGTTCAGGAAAAAAAAAAAAAAGAGCCACTGCAGTAACCACCACGCTGGGCTGCTTTCTATCTCCAGGGTCACATGGCCCAATCAGAACTCCCCGAAACCTGTTCCTCCCGCAGGCTTCCCATCTCAGCAAATGATACCCCCACTCGGGCGGGTCCCTAAGCTACAAACTTCAACATCTTCTGACCTCCTTTCATTCACTCCCAGCCCCTCTCCATCCAATCTGTTAGCAAGTCTGATCAGCTCAACCCCCAAAATGGGAGCCAGATCCATTGTCCCCAGCTCCTCGTCCAAGCCCCCATCACTTTTCCCTGGGACACCTTCATCAACCTCCTCCTCCCAGGTCCCCTTACTGTCACCTCTACTGCCCTTAGAGTCCAGTCCCCATGGAGCAGCTTAAAACACTCCAAGACTTCCCGTCATATTTAAATTCCACACACATCCCCACAGCCACCTCCATTGAACTGCCTTCCTCCCAAACATCACTTCCCTCTGCTCTCCCTTCTCTTGCTCACCTTCCGCCAGCAGATCCTTCATTCTCATCCTCCTGCCACAGGGCCTTTGCACAGCCTTTGCCCTCCCTGCCCCCATGCTTCCCAGAGCTGCCTCCTCATCCTTCAGCTCTCAGCTTTCCTTGACCATCCTCCAGAAGCCTGCCCCCTTTGTTTTTCTCCATCCTGACCCCTGGATTATTCTGTCTGCAGCATTTACTACCATGTTTTATTGATTTGCCTGTTTACTGTCTGTAGCGGGTTAAATGGCAGCCCCCAAATAGATACATCTACATCTGATCCCTGGCACCTTGGTGAGTGTGACGTTATTTGAAGAAAAAAAAAAGGACTTTGCAAGACATCATTAAGGACGTCAAGGTGTGGAGATCTTTCTGGATTATGAGACACACAGACGGACAGACACAGAGGAAACAGCCACGTGAAGATGGAGGCAGAAGCTGGAATAACGCAGCCACAAGCCAAGGAACGCCTGGAGCCAGCAGAAGCTGGAAGAGGCAAAGATCGGATTCTCTTCTATAGCCTGGAGATGGAGCAAGATGCTGCCGACACCTTGTTTTCAAACCTCTGCCCTCCAGAACAGTGAGACAATATAGCTGTTGTTTCAAGCCACCCAGTTTTTGAGACTGTGTTACAGCGGCCACAGGAAACAGAACACAGGCAGCCTTCTCTCCCACAAGGCCATGAACTCAGGAGAGCAAAGAGGAAATCTGTGGTGTTCTTTCCCATCACCCCAGCCATCTGCACAGCGCCTGTTGCCGATGATAAAATAAATGAATGTCTAACTTGAAGAAGCTCTCAGTCTCACCTTCACCCCAGCCAGTAATTGTTCACTTCTCTTTGGATTCCGCCCCATCCCCCCAGCCCCACCCACCCACCTCCCCACCCCCCCTACCCATCCCCCACCTCCCCGGACACAGGAAACTCACTCCCTCCAAAACAGTGGTTCTCTCGGGGGCAATTCTGCCCCCCAGGGGACATTAGGCAATGCCTGGGGACATTTTGTGGTCACTACTGGGGTGGGGGGAGAGTGGGTGAAGGTCAGGGATGCTTCCCAACTTCCTACAATGCACAGGGCAGCCCCCAAGACAGAGGATGAAGCCCCAATTTCAGCACTGCTGATGCAGAGAAACTCTGGACTCAGTTTATTGGTAGTACTTGATGCCAATATAAACATCGATTGATCAGTTGCCTCCTGACATCTCTTCCCCGCTCTTCTGGTAACAGCCCCTCAGTTTCCCAGGTGAAACAGCTCCTCCCCGAGCCTAGCTCCTTTGGGTAGAGTCGACCCCGCCCCCAACTCCAGAAATGGGCACGTGACCTGGCCTGACCAATCAGACCATACATTCTCCCAGGCACAGCAATTGGTTCAGAATTGGACATGTTACCCACCCCCAAACATTCATGTCCAATGAAAGAGAGATCTGGGGTTTAGAGGCCATTAAATCGACCCTCCCATTTTCCATTGGACACAGAATTGTGGGAATAAAAATTTGGTATATCTGGGCACTCTTGTTTGCCTCCATGAGGGGAAAGGATGACTGAAAATGGAGGAATACACCCCAAAGAAAGCAGAGTTAAGAGATGGAGTGCAAAGGGGAGAGAGGAGAGGGTTTCTGAGATATCTCCTGAGCCCCTGGATCCAGCCGGACCTGAAGGCATTTCCTCCCAAGCTTTTCAGTTATATGAGGTAATAAATATTATTTTTGACTAAGCCAGTTTTGGTTGGGTTTTCTGTCACAAGATCTAAGACTCTTGCTTGAAACTTCTGCAGACTAAGTTCAGAATTTCCTCAAACCTTAAACTTCTCCAACTGAACATCCCTTATTTCTTCCACTATTCCCCAAGGGACCTGACTCTCATGTTCCTCTTAAAGCCCAGGTCTCAGAACACCATCCCTGAGATCAAAGGGGACAGTCCATCTCTACAATGTACTGAGATCTTTAGATGCCCAGCTATGCCCATCCAACACACCCTCTGGTCCTGCCCACTTCCTGGCACCATTAATGTTAGCAAGGGAGACAAACAGAACTTTGTCTTTTGGTCCCTCAAATATTCCCCAACCTCCCACACGCACATTGGCATGTCACCTCCTCCAGGAAGCCTACCCTGATTGTTTCTGGGGGTTCTCTTCTCTCTGCTCTCACAATACCCTGGGCTTCACTCACCCATCACTGAGTGTGTTAATCTGTGTTGTAACTGCCTATTTCCTTGTCTGTTTCCATGAGTTTCATGATGGTCTGCGTCTCATTCATTGTGGGATTCTCCATCAGAATGTCTCAGAAATGTCTCTGAGGTGGGTGGTAGTATCATCATTACTATTGTTGTTATTATTGCTGTTACCACCGTCTTCATTTGCCTCATTTTACAGATAAGAAAACAAAAGGTGAGAAGCCACATAACTCGGAACTAGTAAAGGCAGGATAATCTCAGGCAATCCATCCTCAATCATCACTAACCAACTACCACTACCCAGTAGTAAGTAAGCACTCAACAAATACCTCCTAAATCAGGGAGGAATCAGCAAACTCTGTAAAGAGGCAGACAGTAATTTTTTTATTTTTTTGGCTTTGCAGAGAGAAAGCAGCCACAAACAATGTGTCAACAAGTAGGCAAGACCTTGTATCAGTTAAACTTTGTTTACAAAAAGAGGCAGCCAGCCCATGGGTTATAGTGTGCTGACCCCTGTATTAAATGACTGAAAAAATGAAGTGAATATTTGATCAACATTTATTGAGCACCTACTATATGCCAAGTGCTGTTCTAGGAACTGGGGACACAGTTGTGAACCAAACAGACAAAAAGCTTTGCCCTGACACTCCAGTGGGGGAAGCAGATAATAAGCAAATAAGTTTAAAACTATGGTAAGTCAGAGAGGGCTAAGTACTGTGGAGGAGGGCTTCCCTCGTGGCACAGTGGTTAAGAATCTGCCTGCTGATGCAGGGGACACGGGTTCGAGCCCTGGTCCGGGAAGATCCCACATGCCGCATAGCAACTAAGCCCGTGCTCCACAACTACTGAGCCTGCACCCTAGAGCCTTCGAGCCACAACTACTGAAGCCCACGCGCCTAGAGTCCATGCTCTGCAACAAAAGAAGCCACCGCATCGAGAAGCCCATGCAACCGCAACGAAGAGTAGCTCCCGCTCACCGCAAGTAGAGAAAGCCCACGCACAGCAACGAAGACCCAATGCAGCCAAAAATAAATAAATAAATAAATAAATAAATAAATACATACATACATACATACTGTGGAGGAAAATAAAAGAAGGAAGAGAATTGGGGAGGGGGTGGTAGGCAGGGGCAGGGGGTGTGATTTTTACATGTGGAAACCAGGGGAAATCTCTCTGATAAGAAACATTCAGGAGATAAGAGAACAACCAGAGTGTATAGCTGGGGGAAGAGGGATTTGTAGAGAAAGAACAGCACGTGCAAAGGCCCTGGAGCTGAATTGCACCTGGTGGGCTCTAGGAACAGTGAGGGCGGGCCCACATGGCTGGAGTCGAGTGAGGGAGGGGGAGAGAGGGAGGAGATGAGGGCTGAGAGGTGGGCAGAGGCCAAATGCATAGGTTCTTCTGGGTCATGATGAGGACTTTCACTTTTACTCCAAGGGGAGCCATGCGTGGGAGGGCTGGGAGCAAGGGGAGGGACAGGGGTTTCCAGCATGCGCTGTGAGAGTCCTGAAGGGTGACATTTCCCAGTATTGGGCCCAGAGAGGAAGTCAGTGAACAGAACAGAATGGAATGGGAAAGAAGGCACAGCGCAAATGTTGACACACACCCCCGCCAGGCTTCTGTCCCGGTCAGTCCTAGTGGACATGTTTAGATGCGATCTTCCACCCAACCCAACCCAACCCACTTGGCTGAGATTTGCTTGCACCAAGCCCCACCCCAAGTCCCCAGCTGCATCCTTCCCCCATGGCTCTGGTCCAGGTCCTCCTCATTCCTCATCCCTCCAGATGAAACAGAGGTTTCCTCTAAGCTAGCCCCCTCCAGACCTGCAACTCTGAAACCAGCTAGGCATCACCCTGAGGTCCTCTGGCACTGCCTTCTCTATATCCACCCAACCCATTTCCTTGCCCTCCCTGGCACCCAGCTAAGCTACATTCCCTTTCCTGTCTTGCAGTTGGATGGGACCATGTGACCAAATTATGGCCAGTGGAACAAGAACGGAGGTGATGGTGCTACTTCTGGGCCTGTCCCCATGAAAACCTCTCAGGGTTTCCCTCCTCATAACTCCCTCCTTGTCCTCTGGCTGAATAGAGAACTCCAAGGGCTTCAGGGAGGATGGGGCCATGAGATGGAAAGAGCCCAAGTCCTATAGGGACTTTGAAAGGGCTATCCTCTTAATCCCCCAGTTGACCCAAACTGGATTGTGATATAAGCTAGAAGTAAACTCTTTAAATTCACTGAAGCAATGCAGTTCATTACAGCAACTAACATTTTGCACCCGGACCTATACCACATCCTACAGGCAAGCTCAGACCCACTGAAATCAAATTAGCAAAAAAGAATGACTCCCATTAATTTAGCACTTGCTATACATTAATCATATGTCAATCACCATGATAGGAATTTAACTTACCTTATCATGTTGAACCCTCACATAACCCTGAGGTAAAGGTGCTGTCCACACCCCCAGTCTGTAGATAAGACAACCTGGGCAGAAATAGGTTAAGTAATTTTTTTTCTCCAAGATCACAAGGCTAGTAAGTACCTGACTTGAAATTCAAAGCAGCCCAATATATAAAGAGTTCCTAAAAATCAATAAGAAAAAAATTCCAGCAGTCCTAGAAGGAAAAAAATAATGGGCAAATGATATGAACAAATATTATTTTGCAGAGAGAAAATATAAATAGTTCTTAAACATAAGAAAAGAGGCTCTATCTCACTCAGAATAAGAGAAATGTACATTGAGTCATAATGAGCTTCATTTATCACCCAAGTTGGCAAAACTCCAAAAGCTTAACAACTGTTGGCAAGGCAGTGGAGAAACCAGCATTCTCATTGCTAGAGGTAATGTAATTGGAACAATGCATATGGGAACAACCCCATACAGAGAACAATTTGGCAGGATCTACTGAAAACACAGACTCACCCGCTTTGAGCCAGAAAACCCTTCTGAGAATTTATCCCATGGATATACTTGCTCATGTATCTGGCTGCAATAATAACATTTATATGTAGCTAGATACTTTTCTAGGTTCCTGATAGTAACTCATTTATCCTTCAGAGCAATGCTTTCAGATGGGGATTTATTATCTCCATTTTACAGATGAGGAAACGGAAGCACAGAGAGGTTAAGTAATATGCCCAAGGTCACACAGTAGAAGAGCCAAAAAACAGTTCATGGACAAGGTTATTGATCACAGTTAGTTTGTCAGAACAAAAGCCTGGTGCAATCCAAGTGCCCATCAATAGGGGTGATGGTAAATTAAGTGATCTCCCAGCCGTGCAATGGAATAAAGTTTAGAGAAACTGTCCCTGGCCACATGCCTGAGGGGTGGCAAAAAAAAAAAAAAAAAAAAAACAGGGTAGGGATCCTGGTACCAGGCTGCCTGGGTTTGAATTTCTGACTGTCACTTTCAAGCTGGGTGCCCTGAGGCAAGTGACTTAACTTCTCTGTTCCTCAGTTTTCCCATACGCAATATGAGGATAATGATAATATCTACCTCATAAATTGTTATGGAGATTAAACAAGTCAGTGTATAGAAAGTGTTTCGACCACGGATCAGCAAACTTTTTCTACAAACGTCTGGATAGTAAATATCTTCACCTCAACAGGCCAGGCACTCTCTTCGTCAGTTACTCAACTGTAGAGTTGTAACTGGAAATCAGCCATAGATAATACATAAACAAATGGACGTGGCTGTATGCCAATAAAACTTTATTTATAAAACATGCTTGTGGTCCAGATTCGGCCCTCCCATTGTAGTTTGCCAGCTCCCAGTTTAGATGAATGCCTGGCACACAGTTCGCCCAATATAAGTGGTTTGTTAAGTGAATGGACAATCTAGAATATCGTGCAGTCATTTTTTAAGAAGAATGAGAACAATCTCTATGTATTGATTTGGAAAGATTCCCAAGACAATGATTAAAGTGAGAAAAGCAGGGTATAAAGCAGTGGGTGGTATGTGCCGTCTTTTGTAGTAAGAGAGGAGGGTAGTTAATAAAAACCTGCATTCCTATTTGCATAAGGAAATTCTGGAAGGCTATATAGTCAACTTAAAGAAAAAAGGAGTCACTTATGGAGGAAGGTAGCACCTGGGTATCTGAAGAAGATGGCTAGAGGTTACATTTTTTCCCTGTGCACCTTTTTATGTGTTTTGATCTTTGAATGATACACATGTATTATTTAACCAAAGAGTCAAATATTTTAAAGATTCTACCAGGCTGTCTGTCCCCCAGCACAGGGTTTCGCAACCTCAGCACCGTTGACATTGGGGCCGGATAATTCTCTGTCGTGTGTGACATTGTCAGACGTTGAGCAGAATCCCCGGGCTCTATCCACTAGATGCCAGTATCAGCTCCCAGACGTGACAACCCCAACTGTCCCAGGACATAGCCAAGGATCCCCTGGGGGCGAAACCACCCCAGTTGAGAACCACTGCCCTAACCCAAACTCCTCCAGGCTGTGCTATGCTGCCAACCTTCCCTATATCCCTCATTTTCCCTAAAAAGACTTTTTATAGAGGGTTTATCAGGTGTCAACACAGTGCTGAGCAGTATTGAAATACTACAACAGTCTTCCCCCAAAAGGTGCCCGTTTTTAGCCACAGTTCACAGATGGGGAAACTGAGGCTCAGGGAGGCGAAGCCAGCCAGTGATGCTGCCAGGATTGGCTCCCAGGTCTGGCTCCTCCAAGCCACCACCATCAACCCCCACCCCAGCCCACCCCTCCTATTCTAACTCTCCTACCCTCTCCCTTCCCTGCCTCTGCCAACGGCACCAGCATTTACAGGCTGGGGACCGAAGCACAGAGAGGTTAAGTAACATGCCCAAGGTCACACAGTGGAGGAACTGAAAAAAGATTCATCATCCTGGCTCCAGTGACCGCCCCCATCCTGAGTCTAATCAGCTCCCCCGTCCTGGTGGATCTTTCCCACAATGACTGTCACATTTGTCTCTTCCTCTCCACTTCCTCAGCTTTAAAGTTTCATCCCTGCCACCCGGAATTTGGGCTCCCAGAGAGAGTAAGAGTGTCTGGTCATCACTGTGGCCGCCTATGATGGTGTCATCGTCTTTCTGGGTCTCAGATCTCAGCTTGGAGACTCACTTCAATCTGACCTCACCCATGAATCATGCCCACCAGCCAGCCCACTCACTGCCCTGCAGCACAACTACGTGGGAACCGCCCTGCTCCCACCTAAGAGCCTTTGCACTGGCAGTGCCTCCTGCGCCAGGAGTGCTGTTTCCTCAGACTCACATGACTCGTTCCCTCACTTTGCCCAGGTCTCTGCTCAGATGTTGCCTCCTCAGTGAGGCCTCCCAGACCTCCTACGCAAAAGTGCAACTCCACATTCCCAAGCCCCCTTCTGCAGGCCATGTACCACCTCTGACAATGTATATGTTTCCTTATTTGCCCACTGTCAGTGCCTCCCACTAGAATGTGGGCTCTTCGACAACAGGGGTTTGTGTGTGTCTTTTTCCCACTGTCTCAGCACCAAGAAGAGGCCCAGCGTACATCATAATTGTTGATGAATGAACGAATGAATAAATGAATGAATGAATATGCTCTTCCCACCCTCTACCCAGGGAGCAGTGGAGCAAAAGCCGAGGAACTCTGAGGAAGAAATGAGAGAAACTAGGAAGCATCCTAATTCCAGGCTCCACACCTTTATGCCATTGTGTATCCCCCACCCCATCCCACCCCCATCAGGAGCCCTCCCTTTTCTCTCTCTGCCCTTCCATATCCCACTGGCAGTTCATGGCCCGGGCTTAAATCTGTTGATGGACAGGGACTTGAAAACTTAGACAGGCTGTTCTTGTGATACCTCCCTCTGACTTAATGTGACCACCTTTTAGCTTTCTGCTCATGGCCCCACTGTGAACGGGGCACAGGGCTGAGCATTAAAGGGAGACAAAATGCACAGGGCAGGATGGCACAGAGCTCCCAGATGGGGAGGATCAAGGAACACCCCTGCCCAGTGCAGGGCCTGACACAGCTAGGCACCGGAACCCTGAGCAATTAGAAAACTCCTACTCACCCTTCAAAACCCAGCACAAATGTCACCTCTTGCATAAAGTCCAACTCTCCCAGGCAACGTCTTGCCTTTGCTCCAGGGCCCCCAGCCCAGAGGTTTCTTCCTCTGCCCTGGTCCTGACAACACAGGGCTGGGGGATGTCTGTCTCCCGCAGTCTGGGAGCACCTTGAGGGCCAGACCCAGGCCTGGGTCCTTGGTGCTGCCCAGCACAGAAAATCAGGACACATTAGTCCCTGCAGCTGCCCTCCTAGAGAATAATGCCACAACCCCTTGCCTTTTATCAGGAAACCAGCTGTAGGGAAGATGCAGGGAAGGATAGAAGTTCATCCTTAAGTCTAACCACTTTCCCATTAGCTGCTGTTGAAGCCTCACTGGATCTCGACTGCTCGCTGGATCTCGACTGCTCGCAAGTCTGGGGCCTGACTGTCCGACGGCTACTTTCTTCTGTGTGGAAGCCAGGAGGCAAGCAAATGGAGGAAAATTTGGGATGGCCTGTGGCCAGAGCAGCTGGTGGCTGGGGGTGGCAGGGGAATCTCTGGGGTTCCCCCACCACCATTCTTTCAGGAGGCCTGCCTGGGCTAGGGGAGGGTGGGCCTCTTCCACGTGCGGCCCAATCCCCAGGAAACACCCCCAGGGACCCCCATAGGCCCACTCCCTGATCACTGACTGCCCCTCCCCCCATCCGCACATGGCATCTCAGGCCAGAGAGGAGGCAATGCCCCAGCCTGCCCACCATCCGTCCCCAGAGAGGTCCTCCACTAGCCCACAGCGTGTCCAGACGAGCCTTTCCTCCCAGGGTAGGGCCTGAGGGCTGGATGGCAAGTGTCAGACCCGCAGGGCAGGCAGGGCACCCCCAACCGCCAGGCATCAGCAGACATCACTTTCCACCCAGAACTCAGGAGGGAGTTCTGAGAGGGAACCAGAGAAGGTACGACAGAAGGAGAATCCAGTCCAGTTACCTCCCCCACCCCACCACATTCAAATGGGGATTTGAATAGATTTCCTGAGCTGGGGGCGGTCACAGTCAAATCCTCCTCCCCCTGGACCCGGGGCCCTTGCAGAAATCCCTACAGAGAAAAAGCAGCTATTTCTAGGTTCCCAAAACCCCAGGACCCACTCTCGGGGTTCTGGACCAGGTCTTGCCTCAACGTGCCCCCTGGGATGGATGGAGTTAGGAAGACCAGAGCCCCAGGCCTATAGCACCCCACCCGCCCCATGCTGCCCCAGGCCCAGGCAGGAAGCCAAGGGGAAGATGTGAGGGGAAGGAAGGGGCCCAGGGCCTGGGAGGAGGAGACACATGTTGGGGAAGGAATCGGAGGAGGCCCCTCCCCCATAGCTAGAATCTTGGAGGGTGGGGGGGTCAAAGGAGTTGAAAACCTCAGGCACCCTATTGGCCACCCAGGGGGCTCCCAGCCCCCCTCAAGACCCCCACACAGTCCCTTTTTGGGGCTTGATCCCCACTGGAGCCAGCCTGGGGCTTTGGGAGCTTTAACCCCAAGTTTGCCAGTTCTCAGCCTAGATGTGGGTTAACTGCGAGCCTATGAACCCATTCCCGTTAACCTTGGGTGGGCCACCCCTGTATCCCTGAGTGTTACAACCCCCATATCCCCCGTACCCTGTGCCAGACCCCGGGGCGGGGGGCCATCCTCCCCTCTACACGGCTGGCCCAGAGGTGCAGAGCATCAGCCCCCTGGGTACCAGCCTGGGATGCCTCCCGCCACCCACCCTGGGGCAGGCCCGTCAGTGGCCGTCTCACCTGGGACATCTGGGGACGCAGGTTGACCTCTCGCAGGTTGATGGCGTGGGGCAGCAGGTTGTTGAGCAACTGGCACAGGAGGACGCCATCCCGGAGGGCCTGCGCCAGCTCGCACACCTGGGCCCCATCCCAGGTCACGCGGTGGCTGGGCGGCAGCACCCGGCACTGGATCAGCCAGTGGGTGCACTGGCGCCACAACTCCATGGCTGCTGGCTTCCCGGGCCGGCCCGTGCACCCTCGCGGCCTCCTTTGCCGCCCGCCCGCTTGCCTCCGCTAGCTAGCTACCACTTCCTCTTCTTTGCCTGTAACTGTCGCCCTGAGAGGGGGTGGAGGAGGAGGAGCCATGGTGGGGGGGGGAGCACCTGCAGCCCAGCCCCAGCCCAGCCCCTTTCAAGCAGGACCTGGCCTCTCTTTCCCCCACCAACTAGCACTGGGGCATCTGGGAGTGGGTTCAGGGTAACAAGGCGGAGGCCTGCTGCCTTCCTCTGTATCCAACCCAAGAGCGGTACCATCTCGGAAACATACTCAAAATCCGCCCTTTTCTCACCCCTCCTTCCTCCGCCTCCACCCTCATCCAGCCCCCAACCTTGGCAGCCTGGACCAGCGCAGTCTCCTCTGCCCCATGGCCGGGCTCCTGTCCTCAGTCCCCCCACAATCTGTACTCCCCACATCGGAGGGCACCTATGAACACCTAAGTCAAGTCGGGATGTCCCACAGCCCCGCCTCATCTGGGATAAAAGTCATCCCTGAAGCCCACAAGGGCCTGCACAACCACTCATCACCTCCCTGCCCTACTTCTCCCACTCTCCCCCACTTTGCGCTGTTCCAGCCAAACGGGCCTCCTCAGTGTTCTTCCAACACACCAGGTAGCCCCAGAAGCTTGCCCTAGAATCCGGCCACAAGGCCTTTGCACATGCTAGTGGTCTGCCTCTCAGGCAATTTCACGGCCAGCTCCCTCACGTCCTGCAAATCTTAGCTCTAGATCATCTTCTCATGAAGTTTTCCCAAACCTCTCCATTTCAGATCACAGCCTTTTTTCCCACCCCATCACACCCTATCCCACTTCCCCACCTGTTATTTTATTATACTTATTTCTTTTTTTTTTTATAAATTTATTTATTTGTTTTTAATTTATTTTTGGCTGAGTTGGGTCTTCGTTGCTGCGCGCGGCCTTTCTCTAGTTGCGGCAAGCGGGGGCTACTCTTTGTTGCATTGCCCGGGCTTCTCATCGCGGTGGCTTCTCTTGTTACGTAGCACGGGCTCTAGGTGCGCAGGCCTCAGTAGTTGTGGCACGCGGGCTCAGTAGTTGTGGCTCACGGGCTCTAGAGCGCAGGCTCAGTAGTTGTGGCACACGGGCTTACTTGCTCTGCGGCATGTGGGATCTTCCCAGACCAGGGCTCGAACCCGTGTCCCCTGCATTGGCAGGCGGATTCTCAACCACTGCGCCACCAGGGAAGTCCCTATACTTATTTCTTTATTGTGTACTGAGAAATTTGTGTCTCGTGTTGGAACCACTCCCCCCAGCACCTGGCACATACACATGCTCCATAAATAGTTGTTGAATGAATGAATGAATGAATGAATAATTGAAAGCTCTATAGCTCTACCTCTGACATTTATCCCAAATCCGTTCATTTATTCCCGTGGCCCTGGCCACCATCATCTCTTTTTTTGGACTTCGATAGTGTCGTTCATTGGTTTAGCAAATATTTACTGTCTTTGTAGCCCTTATCGTTACCTGAAATCATGTGCTCTACGAGGTCTCTCTACCCACCTCCACCCCACTAGATTGTGAGTAGTCTCCCCCCTCCGTCTCACAAGCACCCACCCACCCCACCCGCCACCCGAGCCACTCCCCGGATTTTCTTTTTTAATTATTGTAACCACTAAGGGGCACTAGACTCCTTTCACTGGACATACCCCCTACCCTCTGACTGTATCAAAACCAGACGGGGAGTGGGTCAAGGAGGGGATACCCCTCAGCCTGTCCTGAGACTGGAGTCTCTTCCACATTGGCAGATGGGGAAGCCCAGCCTGGAAATTCCCAGATTTACGATCCTACAGGCACCAAAACTTTCTTCCCCAACCATCCGTGGCTCTCTATGCGTCAATTTCCTCATCTGTAAACTGAGTGACAGTAACCTTCACCGTTTAGAATTACGGTAGGGGTCAGAGATGGTGGGGCTGCAAGGATCAGAGGAAGACAGGATAGCGCTCCAGGGCTCCGGGCTTGAATCCCACCTTGACCAATCACAAGCCGTGTCAAACTTGGGCAAACTTGGGCTGAGCTGCCCCATGCCTCAGTTTCTGCATCTAGAAAATGGGGTGATGAAAACAGTACCCATCTCATTGAGAGGTCTACGTAAAAATGCAATATGTTGAAGCAGGGCAAGCAAACAGAACAGTCCTGGCATACAGTAAGCGCTTAATGAATGTTAGCTGCAGCTACTGCTTTCAATTCTGTTGTTATTATTATGCGCCCTCCATAAACTTGGCCAGAGCGTCCTCTTTCTGGTTCCAGATCCCTCCCTCCCCCACCTTTCTCACGCTTGTCTCCGGGCGACAGGATGGAAGCCCCCTCCCCTCCTTCCCTCCACGTAGGAAACCACCTGAAAGTTTACCCCCCAGTCCTGCCAGAGTCTAGATCAGCTCCAACGTTCTGTTACTGGGAGAGGCTGTCGTGTTTTCCCGCATCTCTCTCCACAAAACCCGACACCCAATGGGGTTCCTTCCCGGAAACCCAGGGGGGTGGTCTGGAGGAAGCTCACCCAGTCACGTCACAGCCGCCACCACTCCCTGCCAGGCGAAAGAGCCCGTAGGGACCGCCCCGCCCCTGCCCGGAACACTGAGGGGCTAGGAGACACCGCCTTGCCCCGTCCGAAGGGGCCAGGGATGCTTAGGACCAGCCGGAGGCCCTAAGCGGAATCGAGGGGCCTGGCTCTAAGGGGCGGGACTAAAAGAGGGGTGAGGAGATGAGTGGGCGTGGTCAGCCCGAGAAGGGCGGGGCAAATTTAAGGGGGCGGGGTACACTAGTAGGAACGGAGTTCCCAAGGGGGCGTGGTCTACGGGAAGAAGGTTTTATCTGAAGGGGGCGTGGTTAACGAAAAGAAAGTTTCTAAGGGGGCGGGGCGAGAGCCCGGAGGTTACTGTTGGAGAAGGGGCGGGGCCTGGAGGGGCGGGGGTTAAGTGGGCGGGACCAGGTGATGGGGCTCGGTTCCTTTCGGGCGCGGTGGGTGAAGGCTGGACCTGGCTGGGGCGGGGAGGGAGGGGTCGGGAGCCGCAGAGCCTCAGGCTTCCGCCCGGCCCCAGGTTCTTGGGAGCTCCGCGGGTCCCGGCCCAGGTGAGTGAGGGGCCCCAGGCAGATCCAGGACCGGGAGATTACTGGGGCAGGGAGTTCTCTTTTCCAGGTGGGGCTACCAGCTCGCAGGAAGGATCTGGGTGTCTGTCCACGCGCGTCCGCGAACGTAAAAGGGGTCGCCTGACTGGGGCACTGTGTATCACGCGTGTCCGTGTACCTGGGCGTCCTCCTCCAAGCGTGTTTTCTGTGCAGCACGGAAAGCCTCCCTGCTTCCACTTTTGCCTGAACGATCTTTTTAAACCACAAACCAGATCGTGCCCCTCCCTCACTTCAGACCCTTCCCGTAGCTCCCCTTCCATCCCACTGAGATGAAAATTCGAGGTCCACCAGTTCCTGCATCGTCTCTGCCTACCTCACTGCTCTCCACTTCACTCCTGGCTCACAGCACCCAGCCCCACCAGCTTCCCTGATGTTGTAAGATGTAAAAAGCAAGCTCCAGGCCTTTGCACTTGCCATATCCCCCCAACCTGGACTGCTCTTTCTCCACATCTTTGCATCACTGTCTCCCCTCTACTGAGATCTCCGCTCCTATGTCACCTGGTGGGAGAGAGCCTCCTGACTACCTGTTTAAAGTGGCCTGCCCCAGCCAGCCTTCTTGACATTTCCGTTTTATCACCTTCATTGTTCACCCTTAGACATTACCTCCTTCATTCATCCTGCGCTTATTTGTTTTGTGTCTTGCCCACCGGAGGGGCCTTGGTCTCATTCATCACTGTTTCTCCAGGGTCTAGAACAGAGCCTGGCACGCAGGAAGCATTCAACCAGTCAGTGTTGGCTCAAGTTTGAGGCTCCGCGTCCACCTGTGTCCCTGTGTCTCTGTGCACGCGGCTGCCCTCCTGCACGTGTGTGCATGTGTATGTGGCCAACAGAGCATGAATAATCCCCCTCCTCCTTTCCCCACGCTTGCCTCTCACCCACCCCCTCTCCTGACTCTGCCCTGTTCCTCTCTCTTCCGCCCAGATATCCAGAAATTATTCCAAAGGACGCAGGGCAGGTGGATGATTTAATTGGCCTGTGGCTGACCTGTGCCCACTCTGAGCTCCCCCTGAACTAATCAGAGCCTTGTCAGTGACGCACCTCCACACCCACTAAGGGGCACGTAAGACAGAGGAAGCTGAAGTCCGGGGACTCTTAAGACAAAGGCCGGGCCTGGCCCAGGTGACAAACAGGAAGTGCTCAGGCATCCAGGAGACACACCTGGCTTTCAGGTATGCGGCACCTGGAGACAGCGCTCTGCTCAGCTCCCCCCCCCCCCCCCCCCGCTCCTTAAGCCACCTAGGGCCCAGTCTGGGAACTTCCTGACCCTTTCAGGCCCTCAGCCCAGCTGACTCAGGTCATAAGAATCCGGGTGCTATTTCCCTGCAGACCCCGCCAGGCCCAGAAGATCTTGGAGGCAGGGGAAGCAAAAAGCAAACCCCTTGCTTCCCTCCCATCCAGGGCAGTTTTTTCCACCAGACACTTGAGACACACAGGGGCCTGAGGCCTGCGCCATGATTAACATGTCCTAAAGCATCTGAGACCTAAATTTGACTGCAGTAATAAGGAAATGGATCCGCTCCAAAATATGAAAATCTGCAAATGCTTATTTGCTGACAAGTCTACAAAAATATGACCTTCTAATGTCCTTAAAAATGTCATTACATTGGAAAGGCACCTATGGGTTAGATTTTTGTACAATCTAAGAATCCTTGAGTATGCATATAGGTGGCTGAGATGCTACGGACTTTAGTAAATTAAATTCTCCCCAGCCTGCAATTTCTTTCACCCCAAGAACTACCTGGCTTGCTCCCTCAAAATCCTCCCAATGTTCACCAACAGAGACCTTCCCGGGCCACCCTATGGAAAAATCTTAACTCCACCCCTTGAATCTTCATACCCCATCCCTGGTTTCATTTTCTTGTTTAGGTCTCTCGGATCTATCCTATACTTCCTCATCTAGTTACTTATTTTTCCAATCACTGTCTTCCCTACTAGAACATCCCTAAGGACAGGAATTCTGGTCTGTGTTGTTCACTGCTAGGTCTCTAGTGCCGAGAAGGGGCATCTGGCACACAGTGGGTGCCCCATGAATATTGGTTTGAGTGAATTTGTTAATTAAATTTCGCCAAAACGTAGCAGTATGTCATCTGCATAAAAAAACTGCATTACATTTGAAAGTAATGCGGAGGTCTTTTCCCTTTGCAAGAATCCCAGTGAATGCATGACTCTTTCCATGAAATCACAGCCTATTCTAAATTAAAGTTACTCATAGCCTGATTTTAATCTGATATATATATATATCTCTCAAATATAATTCAGATATAATTGATAATTAAGATATATAATCGGACTATGGGTAACATCTTTAACTTAAAGTATAAATATATAAATAGTTATACAAAAATGTTTATATATTTTAAATATAAATATTTATATATAATTATATTTATATATTTTAAATATAAATACCTAAATATTCTATATTAAAATATTATATAGTATACATTAAAATATTTTAATATATATAATTTAGTAAAGATATACTATATATTAAAATATAATATATATTTTTATATATGCATATACAGAGAGAGTTGCATTTTAAGGTTCAATAAGATATGGGCTGCTGTCTTCAAAACCATGAGGAACATGGAAGGGCTGAGCCGGATGCTCAGGATTCAAGAGTAATTATTCCCATTTTACAGATGAGGAAGACTGGGGCCTGTTGGAAGTACAAAGCACAGCCCCTGCACCCTCTGCCCCTGAGAGCTCCATGCAGGTGCCACAGGATGGAGAGGACTTTGCTGGCCAACCCTGGTACCACGGCCCACTGTCCCGCCAGGTACCACTGCCTCCTGCAGGACCTCAGGACCATCTGATGGGGAGTCTCACCCACCTTTGACTTACTGGGGACTCCTGGATCCCAGATGAGGGGCTTAGGGTCAAGGTCTATCGGAAAGAGTGGCTCAAGGGCTGGGGACTGTCTTGAAGCTTGGTTGGTGTGGCATGTCACTTCTTTTTTTTTTTTTTAATTTTTTTTTTTTTAATGCTATTCTTGTCTGCTTACATTCTTTTTATGTATGTATGTATGTATGTATGTATGGCTTTGTTGGGTCTTCGTTTCTGTGCGAGGGCTTTCTCTAGTTGTGGCAAGCGGGGGCCACTCTTCATCGCGGTGCGGGGGCCGCTCTTCATCGCGGTGCGCGGGCCCCTCACTATCGCGGCCTCTCGTTGCCGAGCACAGGCTCCAGACGCGCAGGCTCAGTAATTGTGGCTCACGGGCCGAGTTGCTCCGCGGCATGTGGGATCTTCCCAGACCAGGGCTCGAACCCGCGTCCCCTGCATTGGCAGGCAGATTCTCAACCACTGCGCCACCAGGGAAGCCCGGCATGTCACTTCTTATATTTAAATTATCACTTCCTTTGGGATGGTGTTGGGGCTTGAAGAGGGTCCTAATGACCCCTCAAACCACCCCTTGGCTCTGCTTCTCTCTCTCTCTGGATCCCAGGCCACCCGTGGCCGCCAGGGGCCCATCTCCCTCTCAATCCAAAGCTCCTCACCCTCATCTCCAACTTAGGGGTCACCTTCAGGAGTCCCAGGACCTGGGGTATCCAATCAAATCACGAGAGGCAGTGTAGCTTAGTGGTTAAAACACCACACTTTAGCGCCAGACAGCCTGGGTTCAAATCCCATCCCTACAACTCACAATGGGTGTGAACTAGGACAAGGTATTTGATATCTCTGGGCCTCAGTTTCCCCATCTGTAAAATGGGCATAATAGTACCTACCTCTTAACCTTGGTAAAGGATGAAGTGAGTTCACACATTTTACACCTAAAACAATGCCTGGATAATAACAAGGGCTATACATGTGTCCATTGCGCATACTGTCCAGTCCCCAGCCCCCATCACCAGCTCCACTTTGCCCCTCTACGATGTTGTGGCCCTCAGCCCCTGTTTTCACACCAGCCACCATGGCTGGCATAAGACTGCTTGACCGTTTTTTTAAAGGTTGATTTAAAGGCCACTGTCTGTTTGGAAGAACCCAGTGAATGGCTTTTCTGGAAGCCACATTTGCATAGCAAGCTCAGTGCATGTCCTTGGTTTGGAAGTTGCATAAGTCAGTGTTGGCTAGTGGCTGTAAAAAACATTCCCAAGATGTCACCAGCCAGACTCGATCAACATTTAAGGGTGTGACTTCCCTGGTGGTCCAGGGAAGACTCTGCACTCCCAGTGGGTAAGACTCCACACTCCCAATTCAGGGGACCCAGGTTTGATCCCCTGGTCGAGGAACTAGATCCCACATGCATGCTGCAACTAAGAGTCCACTTGCCGCAACTAAGAGTCGCATACCACAGCTAAAGATCCTGCATGTCACAACTAAGACCCAGTGCAGCCTAAATAAATAAATATTAGAAAAAAAAAAATTTAAGGGCTAGTTCATGTCACAATCTGAGGGGATGCAGAGCTCCAAAATGAGTCAGACCCAAGCCCTTTCCATCCTGTGTGTTCGCCATCCCCCAGGGCTTTGGGGACATCAACTGACAGAGGACGGAACCTGTAGGATTGTACAGGAGAATTTTATTGGTCAGGTCGGGACATTCCCCACAGCCCTTCTACCCTCATACCATTGGCCAGATCTTGTCACATGACAGCTAACTGCAAGGGGGCCTGGGAAATGTAGTCCAGAGGTATGCCTGTGAAAAAAGAAGAAATGGTCTGACACAAAGGTACCCAGTCTCTGGGTTTTTTTGAGTGGGTGGAGCGGGGTGGGGAGTCATCATTAACTACTGATACAGGCTTATGCCTAAACGCCTTGCCCCTGTCCTCCATCCCCAGAAAGCTGAGGCCCTCCTCCAGCAAGATGGTGACTTCTTAGTTCGTGCATCTAAGTCCCGTGGGGGCCACCCTGTGATCTCCTGCCGTTGGCGGGGCTCAGTCCTACACTTCGAGGTGTTCCGTGTGGCCCTGCGCCCCCGGCCAGGCCGACCCACAGCCCTCTTTCAGCTGGAAGATGAGCGTTTCCCAAGCCTGCCTGCCCTGGTTCGCAGCTATGTGACCGGCCAGCGTACACTGTCCCAGGCCACTGGAGCTGTGGCGTCCAGGCCAGTGACGCGGCAAGGACCTATTCGACGCAGCTTTAGTGAAGACACCCTTCCAGATGGCCCGGCTTGGACAGAGCCACTCAGGTACCACAGGCTCCCAACCTCCCTGACGACACTCAACACCCTCCAGGGTTCTCCACCTCGGCACTGTCCACTGGTGACATTTGCGGCCAGATTATTCTTGGTTGTGGGGGGCCGTTCTGTGCATTGTAGGATGTTCAGCAGCATTCCTGGCCTCTACTAGATGCCAGTAGAATCCTCTGTATGCCATCCCCCTAGTTGTGACGACCAAAAATGTCTCCTGACATTGCCAAGTGTCCCCTGGGGGTATCAGGCACCCTGGTTGGGATCCACTGGTTCCCACCAGTGGAATGATGGGATGTAAGGTTTTCTGGGTGTTGATGGGGGCTGCTCTGTGCAGAGTAGGACAACACATCTCCCCCATCTCTGTCCCCAGGGCTAGGAAGCGGAGTGACAGTCAGCCCGCAGGCTTGCAGCATATGGAGCAGCCAACAGAAGACCACCCTGGTTCAGGTAAGGGTCTTCCAGGACAATACATAGCTCAGAGATTGCTCTGCCACTCAGTACCCAAGTGAACTTTGGCAGGTGACTTAACCTCCTGGAAAAAAGAGATGGTGATGCTCTCAATGTTGTCATGGTGACGAAAAAACACAGGACTAAGGAACTTTGTAGGTGCTTAAAAATATGGGTTTACGATGATTCCAAGAAGCCCTCTGTTCTCTAGCCATGGCTGACCTCTCTAATAATTCCTCTCACATCCCGTACTCACTCCGGCCACATAGTCTTCCTTTCAGTTGCTGGAACCTTCCAAATTTGTTCCTGCCTCAGGGCCTTTGCATTTGTTGTTCTCACCATTGGAGAGCCCATTCCCTAATCTTTACCTGGCTGACTCCTTCTCGTCTAATGTGAGTTCTTCAAAGCAGCTGACCCTGACCATCCTACATAAAGGAGGAGTCCCCCTTATACCCTGACTGCCCTGTCCACAACCCCCCCCCCAATTCAACATGAGCCCTCATTGTGTGCCAGACACTCTACTAAGTGCTGAGATACGTCAATGAACAAGAAAGACAAAGATCCCTGCTCAAGTGGAGCCAACATCCTATTAGAGGAAGAAGGACCATGAACAACAAAAATGAGTCAATTACGAATGCTTTGGGTTAAAAATTAAAAGCAGGACACAGTAAGGAGTATGGGAATGGTAGTGAGTATTACAATTTTAAGTAGTAGTTAGGAAAGGTCCCATGGAGAAAGATTTGAAGGAGATGAAGGAGGGAACGACGTGGATAATTGGATGAGAATGACCCAGGCAGAGGGAACAGCCAGTGCAAAGGTCCTGGGGCCAGAACAAGAGTTTGAACTGTTCATTGAACCAAAAGGAGGTGAGTGTAGCAGAAACACTGGGAGTGAGGGGGAAGTCACGAGAGATTGGGCTCAAACTGTGAGGGCTTCTTGGACTAATATGAGGACTTTGGCCCTTATTCAGAGCTAGCTGGGAACCGTGGGGAGGTTTTAAGCCCCTATAACAGGGTCAACTTAAATGCTTAGTAAATACAGAGTCTCCCAAAAGTCTGGGTGCAGTTTTAAGTTCCAATAACCTCAGAAGTAAATATGCCACAAACTTAACAAAAGACATCATTTGAAATTTTGATAAATTCAGTTTCTTTGATGCTTATGTAGCTTTGTGAATTTTGAATGAGATTTTTCATTTTAATTTCATACAGTCAGGGCTTACCATCTTCAATCAGAGGGGCAAAAACAAAGAATTCAAACTTGAAATGTAGTATTCAAAACTTGCAAAACTACATACGTGTCAGAGAACATTCGTTTTCAAACCATTGGTAAGTGTGTAGCATTGATGTTGGTGAAGTTGTTCAATTTCAAAGCCGCACCAAGATAAGCTGGGATACCTGGTTATTGGCTGAATGAGTGGATGAACCAGGAGGTTAGTAGCCCATGAAGCCACTGACCCCTCCCAGCTATCTTCTCTGTGTACCTCTTTCACCCCCTCTTGTATGACCCCCAGGAGCTTCCACTATGCCTGCATCTGCCCTGCCTCGGACAGGTAGTGACTCCGTGTTGCTAAAGGTGCCCGTTCCCCTGGGGTCCATTGCTGACAGCCTCAGGGCCTCTGATGGGCAGCTTCATGCCAAGGCACCAACCAAGCCACCTCGAACATCCTCACTGATGCTGCCTGATGCCTCTGGACGCCCCCCAACGTACTGTGAGCTGGTGCCCCGAGTGCCCGGGGTCCAGGGAACACCTCCTGGCCATAGCTGCCCAGAGCCAGAGGCGCCATGGTGGGAGGCTGAGAAGGAGGAGGAGGAGGAAGAGGAGGAGAACAGATGTTTTGCAAGACCGCAGGCAGAGGTCTCTTTCTGCCCACCTGACAACCCCTTCTTCCTGCTGGGCTCCCAGAATCGGCCCCTGGAAACCGAAGTCCTGCATACTCTCCATGGCCTGTTCCTGGAGCACCATCCTGGGAGCACCGCTCTCCACCTGCTATTGGTGGATTGCCAGGTGGGTCACCTACAGAGGTTTTTCCTCCCCAGGCAGGGGCTGAAGCCAGGACAAGGCCCAACCCCACCTCACATCTGTATACTCACTCTGCTCCCTTGACTTCTCTACTCTTACCCTGGCCCCCCATCGCCAGGCGACTGGCCTCCTGGGAGTGACCAAGGCCCAGCGGGGCGCCATGGGGGTCGCCTCTGGTCTGGAGCTGCTCACACTTCCCCATGGGCATCGCTTGAGGTTGGAACTACTGGAGAGGTGAGCCAGCCACCTGGAACCCCTAGGGTCTCCAAACCTCCCCATTCACGGTCCCCTAGGGAGGTGGGGGATGGGCAATGCCACCGACTGTCCCTCCTCACCCCCGCATTGCAAACCTCCCCACTGCCCCCAGACCCTTGCCTTCCGCCTCCACAGGCTCGAGACGCTGGCACTGGCGGGGGCGCTGGCAGTGCTGGGCTGCGCAGGGCCGCTGGAGGAGCGCGCGGCCGCCCTGAGGGGCCTGGTGGAGCTGGCCCTGGCGCTGCGGCCAGGGGCGGCGGGAGACCTGCCCGGACTGGCCGCGGTCATGGGCGCCTTGCTCATGCCCCAGGTGCGTGGGAAGCAGGGATGGGGAGGAGGCCAGAGAGCAAGTGATGGGGAAAAGTGGAGAGGAGGCGGGCTCAGGCCTCTTCCTCTAGGTGTCGCGGTTGGAACGCACGTGGCGCCAGCTGCGAAGGAGCCACACCGAGGCTGCGCTGGCCTTCGAGCAGGAGCTGAAGCCACTGATGCGGGCGCTGGATGAAGGCGCCGGTGAGTGGCGCCTTTCGATGAGTGGTAACTAACTGGAATCCCAATCCGGTCCTAAGCCCCGCCCGGGTCTTAGGTCCCCGCCCCTGCTTCTCTACTAAGCCACGCCCCCTGCCCTAGGCCCGGCCCCTGACTCACATCCAGCTCTATGCTAGGCTCTGGCCTCTGGGTCTCGTGCCAAACCCCTCCCCTTCCTTCTGTCCTAGGCTCCACCTTGGCCTTACATTCGCCAGCTGTTTCGGTCCTAGGCTCCGCCCCTTAAGCGAGGCTCCGCCCTCCTCGCCCTAGCCCCCGCCCTCTGTGCGAGTCTCGGTCGGGAACTAATCCCTAGGCCCCGCCCCCACTCTGTCCCAGGCTCCGCCCCTGCCCTGGGCCACTCCCCGGTCCTGCTCTGGGTCAGGCTCAAGCCTCTGTTTCTGACCCAGACCCCAACCATTGCTTTGTCCTAGGGTGCCTCGGCCCAATGTATGTCGCACCCTCTTCACCCTAGGACCCGCCCTCTGCCCCTAGCCCAGCCCAGACCCTTCCCCCAACAGGACCCTGCGACCCGGGGGAGGTGGCGCTGCCGTACGTGGCGCCCGCGGTGCGCCTGCTGGAGGGCGAGGAACTTCCCGGGCCCTTGGACGAGAGCTGCGAGCGGCTGCTGCGCACCCTGCACCGGGCGCGTCTGCTGGCCCGGGACGCGCCCAGATTCCGCGAGGCGGCGGCTCGGCGCCTGCGAGGTGAGCGCCTCCTCTGCGCCGGGTTGCCAGAGGATCCCGGAACACCCGTCATGCTCCAACTCGGTGCCCCCAAACCCACCGGGCCAGGGACTAGAGCCTCCCACCACGCCTCCCAGAGCCCCACCCAAACTGGGACGGCCCGGCCCCACGGGGTTCTCACCCTAACACACGCCGCAACCTGCAGTGTTGATGGAAACAGTGCCCTCTGCCCCCAAAGGGCGGCCCAGCCCCCCCGAGCCACGCCCACAGGGCCCCACTCCCACTCTCCCAACTGGGAAGGCCCTGCCCCTAGAGGATCTCGATCCGCCACCAAGAATGCCCAGCTCCCTCCAAAATGACTCAGACCTTCAACCTGGTAGGAATAGAACGGCGCCCCCGCTGAGCTCAGAGCCACACCCCTCTCCTGCCCTGGGGCAGCCCAGCCTCCAGGATCCCCCACCTGGGTCGTCCCTGCCTTCACTGGTGACCTTAGCCCCCCTGTCCCTCCAACATGGCCCAACCTCCTCCCCCCCCAAAAGTTTGTCGCGCAGGACTGCCCGGACCCCAAATCCCACCCTCGGGCGTGGCCCCATCTCCAGGCACAACCCCTAAGGTGGGTCCCCCGGGATCTCGCCCCAGGAACAGACTGCCCCCGTGCACCCACCGAGCCCCTCACCACCCCACCCCCACTGCTGCAGACTCAGGAGCCCCCTCCCGGCTAACCCTACCCAGTTGTCCAGGTAATCTCAGGCTGAGTCCCTCCGGGGTCAAAGTCCCGAGGGAACAAGGCAGGTGTGGGAGGGGCAAGGCAGTTGCCTGGGCCCCGCCCCCAGCCCCGTCTGGCCCCGCCCCCAGGATTCCGCCCCCACCCGGAGCTGAGAGAGGCCCTGACCACTGGTTTCTTGAGGAGGCTGCACTGGGGGAGCCGAGGAGCTGGGGCGCCGTGGGCCACACGTCTTGAGAAGTTCCAGCGCGTCCTCAGCGTCCTGTCGCAGCGCCTGGAGCCTGACCATTGAGAGCACAGACCCCCCTCTTCACGCTGGGATACCAAGGCTTCCATGGAGACCAAGGAAGCCGCCCAAGCTTCCTCACACAGCCAAATGCAGTGGGGACCTGCACCCTGCCTCACAGGAGGGGACCTGGTTTGCAAGAACCCACCCTGTGCCCTAAAAAGGCACACTGATCCTGGCGGAGGGCAGCCTCCTCCCCACACTAGAAGACCCAGATGTCTGGAGGCTCTGGACGCCCTCTCCCACCTGCCCCCTCGCATATCCCACAAAGGGTGAACATGTGGCTTTTAATGTTAAAGAGAACTTGCAGATCTGTAAGAGGCCTGAGTTCAAATACGTTTTAAAAGCTGTGTGACTTCTACTGGATCACTTGACTTCTCTGTGCTGGCCTTCAACATAAAAGTGGGGCTGTGCACTTTCTAGGGGTTGTGGTGGGGATGAAAGCTCAACGTTTGAAGGAGTTCATAGGTGGAGAATGCCTGGCACACAGTAGGTGCTCAACGGGTGCTACCTGTCCTTGCTGAGCTGCAGTGAACACCGAAGGGGTGACGTCTGGCACCCTCCTCCCTACTAGCGTCAGAGACAAGCACCCAACTCCTAAGAAGGGGCAGGGTTTGTCTATGGTGTCCCCAAGTTCGCTTCCCTTCCTCGTTCCCTGCGTGGCCCTTAAGGAGGGTGGTATTTGAATATCCAACCCCGGTATCCAAATCTCCTAATAAGGCACAGACTACGGGAGCTTTCTATCATTTTTTTATATAAAACAAAACGGCCCCAGCCGAGCGGCAGGAAGAAAAGATTCGAAACATGAGTATGTACATCGATGGTAGAAGGCACAGCGGGTCCATCTGGGGTGAGGAGTGGGGGGGTGGGGCTGGGGGCAGCAGGTTACACAGGTCTCAGCTGAAGCCACGGGGGAAGAAATAAAGTGCGTAGGTCCTGGGGCACCCCCCGTGGCTCAGAAGCAGCAGCCAACAGCCCCCCTCTTCTCGCCTCTGGCAGGGTTCAGTTGAGTGTGACACGGAGGTAGGAGGTGGGCACGTAGCCCTCACCTCCCTGTTTCCGCCTGACCCGGGTCCAGCCGTCGCCTTTATCTTCTTCCATGAGACTGAGGTCCTCGCCCTCGGCCATGGAGATGGTGCCCTCGCTGGACCCTGTCATGGGGGCGGCGGTGGGCTCAGGTCTGCTGGAGGCGGATCTCAACAGAACCCAGCCCCAAACACCGTCCCCAAAGCCACCGATGGGCCCCCCGAGGCTGTCCTTACCTTCAAAATGGTAGATGGCCACACAGTGACCTATGGGGGATGCAGGCTCCTCCTCAAAATCCTCATCGAACTCCGTGTAGATGGGAGCCTCCTGACCCTCCTCGGAGGGGGGCTCTTCAGAGCTGGTTGGAGAAGGCAAAGCAGGTGAAGACAGGTCCCCCCGGGGTCCGGGGACAGACCCACACCGGCCTCCCTGCTCACCTCTCCTTATTATCCTGTGATCCGTTGTTGCTGTTGCTGCTGCTGTCTGGTGGGGCGCTGGCTGGGGGGTCTGGAGGCCGAGTGTGCCGGCCCAGGGTGTCCCCCCTGTTGCTTAGGACCCGGCTCTCGGCTTCTGCCAGCCAAGTCTGAGAGGAGGGAACCGCACAGTCAGCTCCAGAGCCAGGCTCTGGGGTCAGCCCGCTCTGGCCTGGAGGTTTTCCTGAGATCACCCATGCACACCCAAGGCAGTGATGAGAAACAGCTGAAGCACCCCCCCCAATACCTCCCTGTCCCCCTCCCTCCCCCAAGAAGTGACTCAGCCAGGCCTGCCGGCTCCGCCCCTCCCCAGGGTCTTCCCTGACCTCATACTTCTGTACTTCCAATTTCAGCCGTTCGATGTTGTTCAGGGTTTCTGTGATCCGGGGTTCCAAGCTGGCCGGGTCCCCCATCTGGGGTGTCTTCTCATATACATCCTTCATTTTCTTCAAGGCCTCCCTAGGGTGAGAACGGACGGAGGAGAAAGAATCCCATGTGATTTAACAAACAAAAAATGTGGGCTTTGCTTCAGGGAGCTCAGCCAGTGCTTCATAGCTTGGGTTCAAATCCCAGGGTGGGCATTTCTTAGTTATGTGAGTTTGGGTTAAGTTACTGAAACTGTGTCTCAGTATGCTTGTCTGAAAAAGAGAATAACGGGACCTATATAGCTATGTCTATATATCTCCTGTGAGTTGTTGTGAAGATGAGAATAGTGCCTTTATGTATTCAAATATATATTGACTGCATACTACATACCAGGAACCTGTTCTAGGCATTAGAAATATAGCACTAAACAGGACAGTCAGGGCCCTACCTCTGCTCACAACCTCTCAGGAAAACGGGAATTCTAATGATTCACATAAGGGGTTTAGAATAGTGCCTGGCATACAGTAACACTCTATAAACGCTAAGTATTACTATCATTAGTCCCCTGTCCCTACTTCCTCCATGTAATGGTTACAAGCATGGTCCTCTGGACTATGTCAAACCTGGGTTCAACTTCTTCCCAATCCTAGTACCTGATGCACATTACAGAGGAGGAAACTGGAAACAACTAGAATTCAAGGCCAGTCCGTCTGGACTCCGGAGCATGCACCCGTAACCCCCCTATTATAAGAACTCAGGAATGACAGAGTTCTCGAATGGAACTTTACACCAATAAAAGCCGTTTTGTACAAGAAGTTCTGTGCAAACGGCAAAACATCATTTGGCTGTCTGTCCGCAAGTGGCAAACGTCATTCTTATTATGTAAGAGAACTGGGAAGAGAATCTTGTTGCTTGGAAAGAGTGAGTAAAGATTTTCTTTTTTTAATCTGGCAGGTTTCTTTATCGTTAATACATTAAGTGTTTTGAGTTATTAAATGAATAACCATATGCTTCTTTTTCTTTTAGCCAATTAATGTAGTAAGTGAGACTGATAGATGTTTTGATATTGAACCATCTTTGCATTACTGGGATAACACCCGAATGATCATGACTTTTTTTGTGGTCTTTTTATTATTTTTTTTAACTGCGGTAAAATATACATAATATAAAATTTCCCATTTGAGCTATTTTTAAGCGTATGGTTCAGTGGCATTAAATTCATTCATGTAGCTGGGCAATCACCACCACCACATGATTTTTTTTTTTTTTTAATACACCATTGGACTTGCTTGGCTAGGATTTTGCAATCTAAGATCATAAGTTAATTAAATAAGTTCATAATTTTATCTTCTTGAATTCCTTTTTTTTTTTTTTAATTTTATTTATTTATTTTATTTATGGCTGAGTTGGGTCTTCGTTTCTGTGCGAAGGCTTTCTCTAGTTGTGGCAAGCGGGGGCCACTCTTCATCGCAGTGCACGGGCCTCTCACTATCGTGGCCTCTCTTGTCGCAGAGCGCAGGCTCAGTAGTTGTGGCTCACGGGCCCAGTTGCTCCACGGCATGTGGGATCTTCCCAGACCAGGGCTCAAACCCATGTCCCCTGCATTGGCAGGCAGATGCTCAACCACTGCGCCACCAGGGATGCCCTCTTCTTGAACTCTTGCTAACTCAATTTTGGAATTGAGATTCCACCAGCCTCCTAAATGAGCTGGCAGCTTTCGCTTTTCTTCTGTTTGTTGGAATGACTTATATAAGATGGGAAGTCACCGTTTCTTTTAAGTGTGGTAGGAATCACCTAGAAACCCATCAGGGCCTGGAGTTTGTTGGGGAGGAGATCTTCGAGTACCACTTCAATGTAATTCATTTATTACTTCACCTTGTTCCTTACCTGCCCACCCCCTCACCTTACCTCTGGTCGATCTCCTTCTGTAGTTCACGGTTCCGTTCTTCCAGCTGCTGCTGAAGCCGCTTTCTCTGCTGCTCCGGGGGCAAGTGGCTGAAATCCTCGGTCACCACTGTCTGCAAGGCGGAAGAAGACTGAGTTCGGGAACACAGGGTCTGAGCTTCCAGGGTCTAAGACATGCCTAAGACACACCAAGTCCACCTTCCTCCCCACCCAAGGTTCTTGGGGGGCAAGGCCATGCACAGAGCAAAGCAGGTCCAGGTGGGGCCATGGAAGGAGGGGGCCCAGCCGGCGGCAGGAAGCGAGCCCAGGGTCCCGCCACCCGGCCGCTGGGCAGGCTGGGGCCGCCCCCTCCTCCTCCCCCGGAGGCCTCACTTACCCCACGGCTGCCTCGAAGGCTGCGGAAGGATGCTAGCCGCGGTTTGACTGACTTACTGATCTCACTCAGTATGGCCAAGGGGTCGAGGCCGGAGCGGGGGGACGGGGGTCCGTTAGGTAATGCCGAGGGCAGGGGGCCCCCCAGGGGGGAGAGGGGTGGAGGGCGCGGCTACCGGCAGGGGCCAGGGAGGACATGGGTCAGGACGGGCAGGAGGACGTAGAGAACAAGGACGGATGAACGGAAGGACAATGGATGCAATAAAGAAAAAGGGGAAAAAAACCAAATGGAGAAAAGAAAAGAAAAAAAAAAGTAAGAAAACCACAACTCAAGATGCACAATCACACACACAGAAAATGCATGCAGAGAGCAACACAAAAATCTGGGAGGTGGCAGGAGGGCATTAATTAGATTGTGAGCCAGAAGGCCAGACCCCTCCCCCACCCTCCACCTCCCTTGCATCCTATGTCCAGTTTCTAGAATGGAGATTGGGGGTACGGGGAGGCCCATGTTTCTTGTCCCCCTCCCCAGCTTTCTGGGCTCACAGTCTAGAAGGTGGAGGGAGAAGCATGCAGGAATCAAGGTCTCAGACAAATATGGGGCCATAGACGTCAAGGGCAAACTGAGAGAAGGGTCAAAGGCATGAAATACCAAAAGGGTTACAGCTGGGGTTTAAGCTGGGGGACGTACGTATAAACCGAAGAAGGGGATCAAAGTATACATCAAGAGGGATCCAAAGTATAAAACAGGAGTCAAGGTATAAACTAGGGACGAGGGGGTTGTCAAAGGTGTAAGAAGCCAAGGGTGTCCAGGTATGTGCCTGACATTGAAAGCTAAAAATCCCGAGTAAAACCAGCCTGAGGGTGGGGCGCCCAGAGACGCACCGGAGGATTGGAGAGACTCGGGGGGGGAGTCCCTAGGGCTGGTGTCCCAATCCCTCACCCAGCCCTGAATACCCAAAGCAGTTCTTCTCCCAGCATCCTGAGAAGCAGCAGACAGACGCCACAGGCCCCCCTCCTTGCCCCCCACTCCCCAGCCTCAGGGGACTCCCAGGCCAATTGCCCGGCCGCCTTCCTTCCCTCCAGCCCGGGCCAGCAGCCAAGAGAAAAATTCCTGCCCAGGACTCAGCGTTCCGGCGGCTGGGGCTGACTCAGTGGGGGCCCCTGCTGTCTCCACTCACACCCATCCCCTCCACCCCAAGGGCCCCGGCCCCCACCTTGTTCTTCTTGCCGAAGGGCCAGCGCTTAGCCCGGCTGCGGCCGGGGCCTCGGAGCTCAGGCCGTCCATCTGAGGGGGTGCCCAGGCTGCTGTCCGAGGGCACGCGGTTCATGGGCTGGCTGAAGTCTTCAAATTCCACGTCGCCCGGGCGGGCAAAGCCTGACTTGTGCAGCTCGATTAGGACCTGGGAGTCCTGGGGGAGGGGATGGTGAGGGGCAGTCAGGGGAAAGGCTGGGTGCGTAGCCTTTGGGCTCCTCCTTCTGCCCTCTCCCACCCCCCCGCCCCTGTGGTCCACTGGGACCAGGCACCCACGTTCTTGGCATCCACAGCATCCGCGGCCACCTTCATGCCCTCCAAACACTTGGCGATGATGGGTACCACCTGCAGCTCAGCCTCTGACAGGAGCCTGTACCCAGCCCCCAGGTGGGTGGCCCGCCGCTCGTCCATGTCCTGCAGCTTCTGCAGGGACAGGGGTGTGGGGTCTCGGGGTGCTGATGGAAGGGCTGGTGGCAGAGTGATTCACTACACGAGCATGATGGAGACCCACACTGGCCCCAGCCCCAAGCCCAGTCTGGCAGGGAAACACAGAATCGAACACAGACTTCCAGCTCAGTGTGGTCAGGGAAGAAACAGGAGGCCAGGGAGATTTCAGAGGAGAATTTGAGGACCTCCCCTCCCCTTGCCTAGGGAGTCAGGAAAGGCTTCTCAAAGGAGGTGAAGCCAGGGATTTCAAGAAAAAGCAGACCCAGCACCAATACTGCCAGTCCCAGGGCTGGGACAGAGAGTAGAGTACAAGGCTGAAACAGAAGAGGGGAAATTCGAGATCCTGATTTCAGAGGTGTTGTTAGAGTTGGGGCTTGGAAGAATAAGTAGGAGTTGCAAAAGGAAAGAAAGACAAATCTGGCAGAAAGAACAGCTTGAGTAAAAGCGGAGCACACTTTTAACTATTTGTTTCTAATTCCTTCTCAATTTAGAGATTAGGGCCAGGGTTTTGACAAATGTGTAGGAGTTGGTTAACTCTGGGGTTTTAGGGGGAAGGTGGGGCTGGGGGTGTGGAGCACTCACATTAAATATCTGGGGCATCTGGGAAAAATAGAAGTGAGCCTGGTCTCGGTTGAAGCGCTGTAGTTGGGCTGCATACTCATTTTTGCTTTCTTCTGCCATGTGACTCCGAAGGTGGGCTTGTTGCTTGGCCTGAGGAATATCGAGGAGGGGGTCATGGCCCAGTTCCAGCCTTGCCCAACCCTGACCCCCAAGCGTGTCTCAGACCCCACAGGCACCTTCTCCACATCAGCCTTGGTAGCATTGATATCCTGGTCCAGCCGCTCGGCCGTCTGAGCTGCCTTCTCAGCCTCCCGGCAGTCCCGCTCAAACTTACGCTTACTCTGTGTTGGGGACAGAACCAGAATGAAGGAGGCACCAACCAGAGTTTCTTGGACTGGTGGGAACTCACCCAGCAAACGGGGGTCGGGGCTGGAAACCCACAGCAGAGGTGGGGTCCTGGCCAGACAAAGAGGATACCTCTGTGGATTGGCAACCCTCACCCAGCTGCTCGGGGCCAGAGCCACACTTCTCCACACCCACAAACTCACATTCTCCAACTGCTTGAAGCCACTTTCCAGCTGCTGCTGGGCCCGACGGCCTTCTTGGAAGTGCTATGGAAAGAGGGGGGTGATAAGGCTCACCCTGGTTTCAGGGGCCCTTGGGAAATCCCAGAGAGGGGATCACCCACCATCTTTCTCTCCTGTTTCATCTCCTGTGAGTACTTGGCCAGCTCAAGACACACGTGGACACTGAGGCTCTCGGCCACCAGCTCCCGCTGGCCCGCAAAATCATTCACCTCCTGGAGAGTCTGCACAAATGACTGCTGCTGGCTGAACCTGGGATGCGGTGGAGGGGGACAGGGGCTGAGGGTCAGGGCCCCCAGGAGCCACATGCCCCAGGACCCAACTCTGTATGAGAAAATGTGAGCCCCAAGACATTCACCCCAGAAGCAATGATAAATTCTGGTCTGCATCCCCAACCCTTGGTGGGGGGGGACAAAGAACTCAGAATTCTCAGAATTTGGGGGGTTTTAGAAAGGGGATATGATGCTTACACCATCTTTCTGCATCACCCTAGTGGTGTCAGTGGCAGCATGCTGTAACCAAATACTATAAATGTTTTTGCAAGGAGAAATATTAATATCCACGCTAAGCGGGATAAAAACCAAGACCATAATGAACGTAATTAACATCAAGTCAGTTCAGGTCGGAGGTTGCCTCCAAACAAGTGACCAAAAGAACTTTTGATTTCTAGAGCTTTTTGGATTCTGGACCTGGGGACCTGGAATAAAGTGAAATGGTCTGGGCATTGTTTTAACACGTTATCTTAATCTTCACATGAGCCCCTACAAGGACATCATCATCATCCCCAATTCACAGGAGAGGAAAACAGAGGCACAAAATTTAAGTCACTTGCCCAGAGTCATTCATTTAGTAACTGTTGGAGCCTCTCCCATTTAATAGGCGAGGAAAATAGAGGCGGAGAACTTGAGTCAACTGGCGGAAGCAGTTTGGCTGGAAAGTAGTGGATTTAGAATTCCAACACAGGTAATACGGTTTCTGCATCCAAGCTCATACCTCTAGGTGGAACTGGGGTGAGAAGTGAGGGATCTGCTTGGGTGGCCCAGCTTGAGGGAGAAGTGGGTCCCATACCCACCGCCCTTCCAAATCTAGCCCTGCATCAATCCCCTCTTCGTTCTTACTTGGATTCTGGGTCATCTTTGCCAGGTCTTTTGGGCATATATTTTTTCACCAGGCTCCTACGGAGAGAGGCAGGAAGGCTGAGCCCCCAGCCCTCCAACCGCTCCCCCTAACCCCAGGGCGAGGCCACCCTAGGGTCTCACCGCAGCTGCTTTGCATACGCCTGCTCCACCTCCGTCCGCTCTTTCACGAACTTCACGTATCTGTCCAACAGGTCCAGACCCCACTGCGTGTGCCGCTCGAGCACCTCAAACTGATCCTAGCGGGGCGATTGGGAGGACTGGGGTCAAGACCTTGGGACCCCACAGCCTCCTACCAAGCGGCAGGGGAGCCTCCAGGCTCCGAGCTCCAAGAAGGCGTGGCTTCCCGGCCCCGCCCCGAAGCGGCGCGGGGGGAGGCAGGAAACCGGCGGGAACCCCCTCCCCTTCCCGGGAAGGGCCAGGGAACAGGGGCGGGGCCCCAGCTGGACTACAGGGTCCCCTCTCCCGACGTCCAAGAGAGGTGTGGAATGGGACAAGGCCACTCCCCCTGCCCCGGCTCCCCTAATCCCCCCCAGATTCCAGAAAATCCGACCGGCCTGGCGTGAGTCAGGGCCAGAGGCGCAGGGTTCCCCGCAGCTTGGGGGGCCTCTGAATGGCCAGAGGGTGGGCACCAGGTTCCCCTGGTTGCCATGCTTCCCCGGGTGCCCCGAAGGGTGACTCAGTTTCCCTCACTGACTCCACTGCGCCTCCAAAAGAAATCCCAGCATTGGTGTGGGGGGCGATCTAGTTACCCCGGGACACCCAGGAACCCAGGAGTGCCACCGCCCCCAGAAAGAGGAGGGGTCAGAGGTCCCGGCTAGGAAAGGGGAAAATTTCTGGGGCTTCCAGGGCACAGGTTCGAGGCGGTCAGGTGGCGGCCCCTCCCAGTGCCTAGGGCGGGCTGGGGGAGGGGGCTGAGGCCGAGCCTCGCAGCCCCCTTCCCCCTACAGCGTCCCAAGCCCCTAGTTGTTGATTATAGGCAACGTGAGGGCGGTCTGTACTTCCAGGTCCCACGTGGGGTTGATAGTGGCCAGAGGGTCCCCTCCCCCGCCCCAGTCGGACAGGCGGAGGGCGGGCAGGGGCCCAGGGGCCGTAAGATAAGCCGCCGGCCCAGTCAGGGCGCTCAAAATAGGTGACCTCTCCCGGCCGCCCCGGCCTGGTCCCAGGACTTCTTCTGCCCTCCTCACTATGAACCCCGTACCTCAGTTTCCCTACGCCGCGCCTGCAAGGTCGCCCTCCGCTCCCGGGCGTCCTGAAACGCCCTAGGAAACTCCGAATGAGGGCGGAAAGCGGGGATTCCAGGGGTCGGTGGAAGGGAAAGCGCAGAGACCCCTCTAGGGTACTGCAGGGGCAAAGCAGGGGTCTGGACCCTAGGAAGGGAGGAACTTGGAGCCGGGCGGATCGGACTCACCCACAGTTCGGTGCCCCAATCCATGCTGCTCCCGCCGATGCCAACGCCGCCGCCGCACCCGGTCCACACCGCCCGCCGCCGGGAGACTCAGCCCAGGGCGCAGAGCCCGGCCCCGCCCCGTTAATGCCCCGCCCACTCCAGGCTCTGCCACGCCCCATAGGCTCTGCCACGCCCCCGCCCGCGCAGAGCCCCGGCGCAGCCCCCTAAAGGTGAGGCACACCCCCCAGGAGGCGGGGCCCAACAGACGCCCCGCCCCCTCTTAAAGGAACGATGCCACCCGAAGGCACTGGACAGACTCCTTAAAGGACCCCCACCCATTTTCCAAGTCCCTTAGGACCCTCTTGTCCTCCTCACACCTGCCCCGCCCTGGATTGTTTTTCCTTTCCTTTTTCCTTTCAACCATTCATTAAAGGGCCAAGACACTAAAACCCCAACCCAAGAGGTTCTTCCCCCACCCCATCGCAGGGAGAACCTGAGGTCACCTCGCTCTTGCGGGCCGGCCCGGCTCCAGACGTCTACGTTCGTCCCACTAATGGTCTGGTCCCTCCGGCCACAGGGCGGATGGGAGGACTTCGATCCTGTCCAGGACGCGCCTCCGCCAAGGCCTGGTCCATTAGCGCCCCCACCGCATCCTGCCTCCCTCCCCAAATCTGCGCCTGGAAACTGAGGACGAGCTGTCCTTGGGGCGCCGGGCCCAGGCCTTTCCCCGGCTCCCGTCCAGTTCGAGCCTGCACCTGCCCATTTTCCAGTTGCATCCATTAAGGCCCAATCAGTTTTAATTGTCTGCACCGACCCTGGGATTCTGACTCCACCCCCGCCGCCCCTAGAACCCTGGGGCTTGGAAGTCTGTCGTCCCTCTCATAAAAGTCTGTTCACACGTTGTTAATCCCTTTGAGGCACTGGGATGAAAGGGGAGAGATCCTAGCAGCAACCTCCTTCATCCTCTCCCTCTTTTGGTGCTTTCTCTTTGGCTACAGAGGTGACAGTCGCCCTGCTGGGGCTGGGGGCTCCGGGCCCCCGGGGACAAGTTAGGCTCTGAGCCCGCAGGCTCCCAGTACACAAACCGAGGAGCCCAGGAGGATCGCTCCGGGAGCCCACACTGAGACAGATGGCTCTGCGAGGACCTGGCCCCACCTGCTGGTGGCTTCTGAGTTAGAAAACTTCAAATTACAAAGTAGACTTGTGCTCCCGAGGTTGGAGGATCAGATCGAATCAGGAATTCAGCCTGGGGTCTGGAACTCGGTGGCTCAGCCTGGGAGTAGGGTCTCAGCCTCTAAATGAAGTTGGAATTCATCCCAGGTCGGCACCACAGTTGGGATGGAGTCTGACCGGGATAGGAGGCTTAGCAGAGGGGTCAGCCACCCAGTCGAAGGCCTGGGACTCAAACTAAGGTCCACAGGTCAGTCCTAATCTGAGGTCAGGGGTCAGTCCTAATCTGAGGTCAGTCCAGGTGGAAGCTCAGCCAGAGATTAAGGCTCAGTATAGGCTGAGGGTAGTAGGGGGTCGGGGAGTCTAGGTTTCGGCGGAGGTCAGGGCTCAGCTGCAGGTAGGGGGCTCAGGCTGGGGCCGGAATTCAGCCTGACTCAAGACCAGCCTGGGATCTGGGGATGGGCCTCCAGTTGCCTCACTCCAGGACAGAAGGGTCCACCTAAGGCTGGTGACTCAGCCTGGGATCATGGGTCATCGTAGGGTCAAGATTTAGCTTGGGGCCAGGTTTTGGCCTCTCGGTGGATCAGTAAGATTAGGAGAACAGGACAGGCTTTAGCAAATGCATGTGTTTACCAAAAGCCTGAGCTTTGGCTGGGAGCCACATCCGCGGGGTAAGAAAGGGGACGTCCGTCCTTAGGGATACTGGGAAGTGTAGTTTATTGAACGCCCCATTGAGCTGTTTGCTCCCCCTGCGTTCTGGGTAATGTAGTTCTGAACGGGTCTGTCAGTTAATAGTGGATGGAGGAATTCCCCTTTAGGGGCCGGATATCAGATCCATCACAATTGGTTGGATGGACTGTTTATCAGAGTACATCCGGGGACAATCTTTCTAGTGATTGGTGAGCGTGGAGGCGGGGTTAAGCGATATCAGCACTCCCATTCGGGGCCCGGGCTGTCCATTTGGTGTCGTACAGGGTGCGGGCTCGAGAGGAGGCGATTACTGATTGGTTGAGCGGGCTGTAAAAAGCTGAAGGGTCGGCCCCCACCTGCGGCGATTGGCGGGCTTGAGGGCGTCAGAGGCGGTGTCGGGGGAGGCGTTGGCTTCAGAGATGGCAGTGAGCGAGAGGAGGGGGCTCGCCCGCGGGAGCCCCGCGGAGTGGGGGCAGAGGCTACTTCTGCTGCTGCTGTTAGGCGGTTGCTCTGGGCGCATCCACCGGCTGACGCTGACGGTGAGTCCCGCCGTGCGGCGGTCTGGGGTGTGGGTCGCAGCGTTGGCCCGGAAAAGCCCCTGGCTTGGAGTGGTTTCGTCCGGATGGAGCGGTCCAGCGCCCCCCGCTCCCCGGCCCGGAGTGGTCTCGTCCGAGGATCCCCCTCGGTCCTCCTGTTGGAGTTGCCTGGCCAGCCGCGCTGGAGTCTTGCCCCGCCCGCCGGGCGGGGGGGGTGGTTCATCTCCCGAGACGGCGGACTCTGAGTCCTCTAAATTCTTGGGATTGCTTTGGGGACGCTAGGGACCCTTGACGCCACCCAGGGAAGTCCCTGGGGGTTCTAGAATGGGGTCCTCTGGGTAGTCATTGGGATCTTGGGGGCTCAGTTGGAATCTAAAAATTTTCCGGGAGGTGAGGGCCAGGCACCCCAAGATGCGTAACTCTGCTCTCCGGGTGATGCTCACACAGTGGGGAGACTTCCAGGTATCCCAGACTTTGGAATCCTGGACTGTCCGAACAGTGGCCAGAGGATCCGGAGCCACTCTGTCCCTGCCTGGGATGGGTCTAAGGTTATGGCCTCCAGAGTGGCCCTCTCAACCTCTCCCGTCACCCTTTGGACCTGTCCTAAATATAGAGATACCCAGAGGGGCCCGAAGCCCTTGGAGGAACCTCATGCTAGAGCCCTGGGGCTGGGCTGGTGGGAAGTCTGAGCTGCCTCTGCCTTCTTGGTCTCTGGCAGGGGGAGAAGCGAGCAGACATCCAGCTGAACAGCTTTGGCTTCTACACCAACGGCTCTCTGGAGGTGGACCTGACCCTCCTGCGGCTGGGCCTCCAGGAGACAGATGAGAAAGCCCCATTGGTGAGGGGCTTTGAGGAGTTTGCTGGAGGAGGGAGAGGTGCACAAGTTTCTGAGCTCCGCCCCCCACCCCCCACCCCCCAATTCTGGATTCACATCCTAGCTCTGCCTCTCACCCATGTGATCTTGGGCAAGTCCCTTGATCTCTCTGAGCCTCTGTTTCCTCATCTGTAACTTGGGAGTAATAATTTCTTATGCAGTACGTGCTAGGCACTGAGCTGGGGGGAGGGGAGCCTACCAGTGAACAAGACAGCCCCAGTTCCTGCAGTCGAAATGAGAAGTTAGTGTTTATTGAACGCCCGCTGGGTACCAGGTACCATGCAAATCTATTTCCATGAGTCTGTTCTGTCATAGCGACCTCTCAGGGATGCTGTGAAAATACTACACCTGTAAACCCAATTTTACAGGTGTTTACACAGACTCAGAGGCATGTGGCTTACTCAGAGTCCAAGAGCCTGGATGTAGATCCAAGTGTGTTCGCTTCCAGAGCCCAGGGCAGGAAGCCATGAACATTCTATTTAATTTATTTTTTACATCAACATTTTAAATGGGGGGAAACAGGGTGGACCAGGTCGAGGACCAGCGAAGGTCTCCCTGAGGAAGTGACATCCCAGTCAAGGGGCAAGGATGGTTAGGAGTTAAAGGAAGAGGGTTGGGGGGCTGGGGGCAGATGGGAAAAGTCAGTGAAGTGAGTGAACACGGAATCTCACGCTTAGTAGGCTTTCAGGAAATTCGAGGTTACATTACTATTGCCACTGATAGAGGCGGCTTGGAGGTCCCTGCTGGTGTCCCTCACATCATCTCTTTTTCTTGCCAGGTGGGGTTCAGTCTGACCCGGGTTCGATCTGGCAGTGTTCCTTCCTATTCAGTAAGTGGAGGGGGCAGAGGTGGAGGTGGGGAGGGGGGGAGTGAGGAGGGGCAGGGGTGGTGGAAGGGGAGGATGGTCTGTCAGCATCTGGAACCCAAAGGTCCCTGTCCTTTCCCAGAGGGGGGAGCAGGAAGAAACCCTCCCTTGCCCCGGGTGGATGGGGAGGAAGGCAGAGTGAGGCTGGACCAGTGGGAGGGGGTAACCAAGGCTCCCTGCTGCCCACTCTCCAGAGCCGAGACCCTCACGACTGTCCTCTCCGGCAAAACAGTAGCAATCTCCTGGCTCTCTTCCTCATCAACACCAAGGATCTGCAGTGAGTTGGGGGGCTGGTGGCTCCCCTTAAGATCCATCATTGGGGTTTCCCTGGTTGTGCTACCCACATGAGCTGATCAGGTGGAATCAGAACCAGCCAGAAAGAACCTTGACTCCTTTGGAGAAAGTCACTAGCTTTTTTTTTTATGGCTGCACCACGTGGCTTGTGGGATCTTAGTTCCCAGACCAGGGATTGAACCCGGGCCCTCGGCAGTGAAAGCACCGAATCATAACCACTGGACCACCAGGGAATTCCCACACTCGCTTTTTAATTTTGCCTTCAAGCCTTCTGATTATGGGAGGGAGAGAGAGGAGGGGTGCCCAGGGAGTATTAGGGTCTCAAGGCAGAAGACCCAACACAGAGGGGTGTTGTGAGTATTAATACCAGTCATTTGTGCTTGTAGGATGCACCCTGTGCTCCAGGCAGCGTCCTGGGATCTTTACAGGTGTTAACTCATTGACTGCTTAGAGTGTTATTATCCCCATTTTAAAGATGAAAAAACTGAGGCTGAAAACTGGAATTTGAACCCAGGGTCCAAAGATACTCTGTTGCCTCTCTCTATATACAGCATTTTCTTTTTAAATAGTGTGTATTTCAGTAGAATGAGTGACTCAGTGTCACAGGAAGTGACAACTAATCCTCGGTGCAGGCAGCTCAGGGATGCAGCAGCCATCTCGATGGGTGGTGGCCAAATGCTACAACTTGGTGACCACTGATGGAGCCCGACGCTGAGCCCCAGAGGGCCCGAGGGGCCTTTGAGTCCCTTAGCAGAGCAGGTGTCCCTGACCCCAGCCTTCAGCCTCCCAGCCTCATCCCACAGGGTCCAGGTACGAAAGTATGGGGAACAGAAGAAGCTGTTCATCTCTCCCGGGCTCCTCCCCGAAGCGCCCTCCGAACCAGAGCTCCCGAAGTCAGAGCACAGGGTCACCCCCAAGGTGGATGGCGGTGAGTCAGGGTGGCCGCACGGATGGGCGGGTGGGCGGGGCTGCTCCACACGTCCCGCCCATCATTCTCCTGTCTGTCTATCTCTAAAGTCACCTGCTTGCCCCTGGCAGGGACCACTACTGCACCCGACAAGGCCAAGTTGAAACCCACAGGGTCACAAGGAGACCAGCAGGTATGGGGAAGCCAGGGCAGGAGGGAGGAAGCCCCGCCCCCAGGGGGGGGCCGGCTGATGCTCCATGGAGGTCCTCTGTCCCCTCAGGGCATCGGTGGGAAGGACCAGGACCTGGTGTTGGGCCTGGGCCATCTCAACAACTCCTACAATTTCAGTGTGAGTGTCCGGGAGTGCCCGCAGCCCCTCCCCTCCACAGCGCGGGGACCCTCCACAGCGCGGGGACCCCCCACACTGAGGCCTCCTCTCCCCTCTGTCTGCCCCACCTCCCAGTTCCACGTGGTGATCGGCTCGAGGGCCGAGGAAGGCCAGTACAGCCTCAACTTCCACAACTGCTACAACTCGGTGCCGGGCCGGGAGCAGCCGTTCGACATCACGGTGAGCAGGGGTGACGAGCGTGGGCAGCAGGTTCGCAGAGCGCTCACTGCAGGCCAGTACTCCGTGCCCATTTGGGAGACGGAAAGATTGAGGCTCAGAAGCAGGGAGTCGGCCCGCGAGGGAGCGGGAGAGCCGGGGACTCACGCTCAGGGCCCCGCAAGTCTGGAGCTAGTGCGCAATCCCCCTGCCCACCGCTGTCCCCTCCCCAGGTAATGATCCGGGAGAAGAACCCCGAGGGCTTCCTATCGGCGGCGGAAATCCCCCTCTTCAAGCTGTACATGGTCATGTCTGCCTGCTTCCTGGCCTCTGGCATCTTCTGGGTGTCCATCCTCTGCAAGAACACGTAATGCCCTTGCCCCCGGGGGTTCCCCACCTCCCCTCATCACACCTTCCCACTCCTACCCCTGACGGATGCCCTCCCACTCTCTTCTGTCCCCGACCCCGCTGCCAGGTACAACGTCTTCAAGATCCACTGGCTCATGGCAGCCCTGGCTTTCACCAAGAGCGTCTCCCTCCTCTTCCACAGTGTGAGAGCCTTGGGCCGGGAGCAGGATGGGGTGGGCTGGGGTCTCAGGGGCCAAGAAAAAGCCCCTACAAGCCACTCCTCAGATCTCTGCAGACCCTGGGCTTGGGAGTTCCATTTGTCCATCCATGTGTCCATCCATTTCATCACTGTGGCCAGCTGTACATCCAGTCCTGTCCAGCTGTGACAGCCCACCTTTCAGTCTGACTGTCTGTGGGTCCAGCTGTGACTGTCCACCGGGCTGATTGTCTAACTGTCCGTCCACCCAACTATGACCTTCCCTCCATTGTCATGGCTGTGACTGTCCAGCCATCTGTCCGGCCACCGTTCTGGCCGTGACTGTCCCTTTCTCAGTCCACTCACCATCCTGATCATGACCTGTTCCGCCCACTTCCGGGCCACCATCCAACAGTGACTGTCCGTGTTCCCAAACCACCACCCTCCACCCTCTCCATCCCCCCGTCCATCTGTCTGACTGTCCATCCGTCCATCCACCTCCAGATCAACTACTACTTCATCAACAGCCAGGGCCACCCCATCGAAGGCCTCGCTGTCATGCACTACATCACGCATCTGTGAGTGCCCTTCTCTGCTGGGGGCAGGAGGTGGGCAGGGGAGGGCTGGGCCCCCCAGTCTCACCACACCCCCTGCCCCCCTCCGCCAGGCTGAAGGGCGCCCTCCTCTTCATCACCATCGCCTTGATCGGCTCTGGCTGGGCCTTCATCAAGTACATCCTGTCCGACAAGGAGAAGAAGGTCTTCGGGATCGTGATCTCGCTGCAGGTGCGTATGGAGGCCCCAGGGTGGGCAGGTGGACATGAGCGCAGGCTGGGCCCACCCATCCCACCCCCGCCCCGCAGGTCCTGGCCAACGTGGCCTACATTGTCATCGAGTCCCGCGAGGAGGGCGCCAGCGACTACGGCGTCTGGAAGGAGGTCCTCTTCCTGGTGGACCTCATCTGCTGCGGCGCCATCCTCTTCCCCGTGGTCTGGTGAGGCCCCCCGCCCCCCGCCCGCCCCCCGCCCCTGCCGGCACGTGTGGAGGCAGTGCTGACTGCCCCCCATCACCCGCTCCTTCCAGGTCCATCCGGCATCTCCAGGACACGTCTGGCACTGATGGGAAGGGTGAGGCTGTGCCCTCGGCCCTCGGCCCGCTCCTGGTCCCTCTTGCTGACCCCTGCATGCCCCTTCCAGCCCCTCTGACTGCCTCTTGCTGCCTCTCCACCCCCTCACCGTTCCTGGGACGTCCCCCTCCACACTCTGCCCCTGAGACGCTCACCCAAATGTCCTCCTGTCCCCAGCCCTTCTCCACCCCGTCCCCTTCGTCCTGCCCCCAGCCTCCTTCCCTTGACCCCCACTCTCTGTGCCTCCCCCTCAGCGGCAGTGAACCTGGCCAAGCTGAAGCTGTTCCGGCATTACTATGTCATGGTAGGAGCCCTGTGCTCGGGAAGCTTGGGAGGGGGAACAACCAGCCCACTGGCACGCCCACCCTAACCCCTCCATCTGCAGTCCCTCGGAACCCCGCCCCCCGCCCACTGCCCATAATCCCCGGCGCCCCTCCCCAGGCATCCCCAGTGGTCCTGGTGGTCTCCCCCACCCCAGTGGTCCCTCGGCCCTGTGCCCACCCGTGTCCCTGCAGGTCATCTGCTACATCTACTTCACACGGATCATCGCCATCCTGCTGCGGGTGGCCGTGCCTTTCCAGTGGCAGTGGCTGTACCAGGTGAGCACTGAGGCCCCAGGTGGGGCGGAGGGTGGCCCAGACAGTGGAGGTGGAGGCGGGGGCGTGTGCCTGACCCTCCCACTCGGCCCCCAGCTCTTGGTGGAGGGCTCCACCCTCGCCTTCTTCGTGCTCACGGGCTACAAGTTCCAGCCCACGAGGGATAACCCGTACCTGCAGCTGCCCCTAGAGGACGAGGAGGATGTGCAGATGAAAGAAGTGTGAGCCCTGGGGCTGGGGTGGGTGGGGCTTGGGCAGCAAGGGGCCGGGTGGGCGGGGCTGTGAGTGCGGGTGGGCGGGGCCTGGGCGGGGCCAAGAGGCTCAGGGGTGGGTATGGTGGGCTGAGTGGGCGGGGCCTGGCTCCCCTCAGCTAACTGATTGTCTCCTTACTGTCTGCCTGCAGAGTGACCGATTCTGGGTTCCGGGAAGGTCTGTCCAAAGTCAACAGAACGACCAGCAGGCGAGAGCAGTTGTGATCATGTCCCCACCTCGGACGCTCCGTCATCCTTCATCCTCCTCTCTTCACACATTCCCTGCTCCGGCTTCTCCCAAAGAGCGTGTGGGGAGGAGGGGGCCGGTGCTCACAAGGCACCCAGCTCCCTGGGACCTGAGTTCCTGGAGCCCGTTCAGAAGAAGACAGACAGCCCCCCTCCCTCACAAATGTTGAGCGCCCTGCCCCCACTTGCAGCTGTACAATAATGACCAATCTGTTTTGCTACCCCGGTTTCTTGCCTTTCTGGGGGTTGAGAGCTAATGCAGAGGTTATGT
This sequence comes from Balaenoptera acutorostrata, assembly GCF_949987535.1. Taxonomy (NCBI): domain Eukaryota; kingdom Metazoa; phylum Chordata; class Mammalia; order Artiodactyla; family Balaenopteridae; genus Balaenoptera; species Balaenoptera acutorostrata. The sequence continues at coordinate 181,106,159 of NC_080065.1, forward strand.
TTGAAATTGAGAGATCCGTGGGGGGCACGGGGCAGGGAGAGGTTGCAGTATCCATTGCTTTGCATATTCAGTAAATGTCAATTGAGCGACCACTGCGTGCCGGACCCTGTGCCGGGTCCTGAGGACAGGGCAGTGACCAGGACCCATCGGTCCCAACACTCAAGGTGTCACCAGACGGTTCCATCACAGGGCCCTGCCCCAGCCTGGGGAATCAGACGTGAGCAGAGAGAGTGGGGAAAGACGCAGGCCCAGATGAGGGGACAGCATGTGCAAAGGCTGGAGGGGAGAAACAAATGGTGATTGGATGACTCACAAGTGGCTCAGGGTGAGTGCTGTATGCCACACCCTATTCTAAGCCTTCCAGGGTCTTTAACTCTTGAAAAGCTTATGAGGCACAGAAAGGCTATGTAACTTGCCCAAGGTAACACAGCAAACAAGTTGTTAGAAGGCTCAGGACTCAAAAAAACACCAGCAGTCTGGTTCCAGAGCTGCCCATTCCCACTGCGTGCACTGCCCCTCTGCACCTAGACTCCCTGCCACCAAGCCTCTTGACCTTGCCCCCATTTGCTGTGTGACTCTGTTAAGTGGTTTAACCTCTCTGTTTCCTTGCATGTAAAATAGGGACCTCATAGAGTTGAGTATCACACATGATAATGGGAGTCTGGCTCAGCACAGTGCCCTGCAACAGAGCCTGGCCTTTCATGGATTTCTCTGAACCTTGAGGAGTTCAGATTAGAGATGCACCTGTACACACACCTGCACACACACCTGTGGGCAGACCCCCATGATGTATTTCTTCCCCCGCCCCACTTCACTCTTTATCTAGAACGCTCTGAACCTATTTTGGAGCTCTGAAAAATACTCCTTGGTGGGCACCACAGGCATGGGCCAGGGGGAAGGAATCAGGCTGGGGTCAAGGCTTCCTGCAAGCGGAAATGTGTCTAACTAGGGCCCAGATGAATATATAGCCCAGCCAGACAAAGAAGGAAGTGGGAAGGCATTGCAGACTGAGGAAATTATGCAGCAAGGCAATGCCCAGTATAGCTTGCAAGCTCCACTGCAGGTCTGGCTTGGCCAGTGGGAGGGCAAGGGCAGCTGGCAGAAGCCTAAAAGCAGGCAGACACACTTGGACTTGATGCTGGGGCCCACGGGAGCCAAGGAAGAGTTTAAAGCAGGGCGGGACATGGTAGTACAGGGATGGTGTTTTACGCCACGTGCGTGCTGGGGTGGGCAGAGTCATGGCTCTCCCAAGTTGTCCCCGCCCTAATCCCCAGAGCCTGTGACTATGTTCCCTTACATGACAAGAGGCACTTGGCAGGTGTGATTCAATTAAGGATCTTAGAATGAGGGATGATTCTGGATTATTCGAGTGGGTGCGTTGTCATTACAAGGGTCCTTTTAAGAGGGAGGCGGGAGGGTCAGGATCAGAGAATGAGATGCTGTAAACAGGCTAGAGTGATACACTTTGAAGATGGAAGAAAGGGCCACTAGCCGAGGAATGCAGGCAGCCCCTAGAAGCTGGAAAAACCCAGGAACGGATTCTCCCCTAGAGCCTCCAGAAGGAACACAGCCCTACTGACACCTCAGTTTCAGACTTCTGCCCTGCAGAACTGCAGTATAATAAATGTATTGTTTTAAGCCGCCAGGGTTGTGATCATCTGTTACAGCAGCAGTCAGAAACTCATACAGTTTAGGAGCACAAACTCTGGAGCCCAGCTGCCGGGTTCAAATCTCAGTTCTTACCAGCTAGAGGATCTTGGGCAAGTGGCCAAAGCCCTCAGTTTCTTCATCTGTAAAATGGGGATAGTAATAGCACCTAAGGCATTTGGAAAAAGTTAAATGCATAAAATCGTTAAGATGCTGTAGCTGACATGTTCACAGTCATTAGCGCATATTCCTGTAACATGCATCATAATTTTATAGAAAGAATGCAAAGGTGTGTTTTAGAAAAAAAAAAATCCCCAGTTGCTGTCGACTAGATGACCTGGCAGAGGTGAGTTTACAGCAAGGAGGCTGGGGCCTTAGGGGTGGAGAGAAAGGATGGGTTGGGAGAGACAGCCTAGGGGTCACAGGGCTGCTCACAGGGGATGAGGGAGAGGGAGGAAGGGGGGGGGGACTCTGGCTTGGAGGCCCGGAGGGACTGTCACCGAAATAAGAGAGAGGAGGAGCAGAATTCAAGTACGTTGTGCGCTGGCCATGTGCTGGCCACTGGCCTCAGCTTGCCTGATGCCACGTGCTGTCACCCCAAGACTCAGAGGGAGGTTCCACGGTTGCGAATGTCTAATTTACAGATGAGGAATCGAAGCTGGGAGAAGGCAGAGCTGCAATCAAAACCTCTGGCCTGGAATTCCCTGGCGGTCCAGTGGCTAGGACTCTGCATTCTCACTGCGGTGCCCTGGGTTCAATCCCTGGTCGGGGAACTAAGATCCCACAAGCCCTGCGGCGCAGCCCAAAACAAAAAAGGGTCCCTGGTGCCCAGGCCTCTGCTATGCTGTGTGAGGGGGTGGGGGGAAGGAGCCAGAGGGCAAGTGGATGGGTTTAATCAGGTCAAGGTTAACCAAAAGTTAATGAGTAATGAGTTGGGAGAGAAGGGGAAGTCCAGGCTGCTGGTGGGGCGGGGAGGTGGGGGGGGGGGCGGTGCTGGAAGGAGGGCCTGGCTCTGGGTCCTGGAGGAAGATTCCCAGAAAGCAGCATAGCACCCATCCTGGAACCGGCAGGGGTCGGGGGGAGGGGGCGAGGGGGGTCTCTGCTGCTCCCTGGCATGGCGGCGCCTGTATGGGGAAAGGGTGGGGATGGGATGCATCCGGGAGATAACGGCACTGAGGCAGGTGCGGGGGAGGGGAAGGGGGCACCTGGGCTCCCCCCACCTAGAAATCATGCCCATTTTTCCCTTTATTCTCTCTCTGCACCCCAGCTAGGGTTGCCAGACAAAATACAGGATGCCCAGTTAAATTTGAATTTCAGGTAAATAACAAATACTTTGTTGGTATGAGTTTCCTAGAGGGAATTCCCTGGCGGTCCAGTGGTTAGGACTCCGCATTTCCAGGGCCGGGGGCCTGGGTTTGATCCCTGGTCGGGGAACTAAGATCCCGCAAGCAGAGTGGCACAGCCAAAAAAAAAGTCTCCTAGATATCCCACTTAGACCCTGCCCAGCAGCCTCCCTCTCCCTCGGTCCACACCGGGGATGCGTCCTTCTCTTTCTCCCCTGCTGGCTTATCTTGCCCGCCATCCCCCTCCCAAACTTCTGGGCGCAAAGGTCCATTCCCCAGTCCAAAGCCTGGAAGAATTCCTCTGGTTTCCTCCTCTTCCAGGAGACCTTGGTTCATTTTCACCTCCATCCCTCTGGTCAATTCTTGGAGGTCATGGGCAGGACCCTTCCCAGACCTCCACCACCATGGCCCTGAGCCTTCCCTCCAAGCCCAGGGCTCCAAGCCATCTGTGTTCCCTTAATTGTCAAAACAGCAGGAACCACCATCAGTCCCATTGCTCAGATGTACTAACAGAGGCTCTGGGGTAGGAACAGCCAGCCTTGCAGGGAGACCGAGGCCAGCAGGAATTCCTTCTCAACGTTGTAAAATCACAACCTTGAATGCTTAAGGATATAATGAAACCAGGAGACTGGGTGGGTATTTTGGCGGGGGGAAAGGGGAGGAAGATAAATATTGGGGTTTGGGGGATCCTAGCAGGTGGCCCCCTTCCCAGTTTCAGAAGTGGAACCCCATATCTGGAGAGTAAGCAGGTGTTTGCCTCACCCTCCTCCTCTTCCAAAGAAAGGGTGTCGCAATCAAAGCAGACAGAAGCCAGGTTTGTTCTATTGCTCCACGCCTCCCCCTGCTTGGGGCATGGGGGCATGACCAGGAAAATAGCATGGTTTACAGGAAATCAGAGTGAGGTCCCTGTTAACCCCTTCAAGGAAGCTTTGGAAAACAGCCCTCCAGGGGTCTGGATCCCCCATCAACACACCATCCCCCTCCTACACCTGGCTTCACTCTCCCCCCTTCCGCCAGATGCTCAACTTCAAATCAAATTAAAATGACACTGAGGCAAAAATACAAAGTTTTGCCAATATGCCCTCAAGGGGAGGCCATGAGGAAATTGGCGATTTTGTGCAGGGCCGGCAAGTATGCAAATCAATATAATTATGGAGGGGAATTTAGCGATATCTAGCAAGATTACTGTTGCACGCAGGCTTTGATCCAGAATAATCTCTTCTCATTGCGGTAAGAACACTTTGAAGTTGCTGCTGTTATAACCCTACTTTACAGGAGGAAACTGAGGCTCAGGTGGTTATCAGTAAGTTGCCCAAAGTTTACCACTTAATAATCGTGAGAGCTGGGAAATAATGCAAGCTCAAGATTACTCCCTGGAGAGAGCATGGTTTTGTAACAATGGGAAGTCTGTCTGTCCATCAGTCTGGTTACTTCCACACAATGTAATACTAGGCAGTTGCCTGTAAGAACAAGGAAGCTCTCTGAGCACTGATATTAAACAATCTCTAAGGTATATTGTTTATGAAAAAGCAAGGTGTAACCCAGGGAGACCAGAAGGAAAGAGTGTGTAGAGCTTGCTGATATTTGTTTTTAAAACGTGTGAACATTTGTAAACACATAAGATACCTCTGGAAAGAAACACAAGATTTGGTTACATGGTCATGTCTGAGACCCTGATGGCTAGCAATAGGAGCAGGAGGAAGGTTATTTTTAGATGCTGAACCATATGAGTATGCAAAAAGTTAAATACATTTTAAAATAATAATAATAATATCCTAAGAGGTTGCTGATGTAACACAAAAGCTAGCCATGGGACTTCCCTCAATTATGACTTTTATAAACCATCATAGCCACTCAGGCCTCTTTTTTTTTTTTTTTTTTTTTTTGGCCACACCTTGAGGCATGGGGGAATCTCAGTTCCCCGACCAGGGCTTGAACCCGTGACCCCTGCAGTGGAAGTGCGGGGTCTTATCCACTGGACCGCCAGGGAAGTCCCACTACTCAGGCTTCTTGATGAGAGGAGGTGAAGGGAGCTCCAGGCTCTCCTTGCCCTAGAAAACATTCTCACCTGGATGGTGAACTCCTACACATACTTCAAAGCCCAGCTGAAATGTCCCCTCCTCCAAGAAGCCTTCCCTGACCCCCCAAGAAGCTGAGTTCTTCTCTACTGGGGAAGGCACTCCATGGGGCTAGGAGCTTTGGTGCTGGACTCTGTCCCCCACCCCAGCATGGAAGATTCTAGAAGTGGGACTCCAGCTGCCAGCATAGAGATGAACTCACAGGGAGGGTTTGGTGAATAAATGCACAGCCAAAAGTGGACTGAGTGAGGATCAGGCCCACATATCTGGGGTGGGGGTGCCCCTCTGTCCTCAATTTTCCTCTACTACCAAGTGGGTGTGACAGGGAAAGATCCCTGTTCACCAGCTGGCCTTGACCCTGAGGAACCCCAGGGCAGGAGGCTGTTGTGTTCCTGTTGCAGGAGGACATGCCCTCGGGTTACTTACCCCAAGCTCATGCCGCCCCACAGACTGAAAAACTTAGGAAATAGTATTGAGAAATCTGGGGCAGTACCAGGGAGGGGGGAGCCCATGGGGAGTGGAGGGCTGGGCTGAGGAGGGAGAAAGGCGGGAACTAGATAAAAGGCAGCCTCCAGCAAGCTCTGCTCACTCCTCCCCGCCTTCTCCCTCCGTCCCTCCGTCCCTCCGTCCCTCCATCCCTCCGTCCCTTCACTGTCCTGGCACCATGCATCCCACCTCGGGTCCCGGTCTGCTGCTGCTGCTGGCCAGTCTCCCCCTGGCCCTGGGGGACCCCATGTGAGTAGTCACAGCCCGACACCGAACAAGGCTGCTTCTGAGATGGGAGTGGGCATTTGCGGGTACAGGTCCCTGCAGGTTTAGGGCGCATGCGCGGTGTTGGGTGTTTCTGTGGACGGGAAGTTTGGACTTCATAGGATCTGGGAGTTTGTAGTTTCAGGATTTAAGGGTTTAGAGATTTCGTATGGGTGTATGTGAATGAGGAGGTGGAGTTGGTTGTATTTATAGGTCTGGGGTGCTAGAGGTTTAGGGAGAAGTTTAGGGTGTTCCAGGGTTGAGTGTTTAGAGACTTGGGGTGTTTAAAGATTTAGGGGTTAGGGCTCCCAGAGTTGGTGGTTTGGATTTGGAGGTTCAGGAGTTGATGGGATTTGAAGCCCCTGAGCTGTCTGCCGGTCACCAGATTCCCTGTGGGACCAGGGGTTGGGGCAGAGCGCTGACCCGGATAGGGCTGGCATCTCGGGCTCCAGGCATGACAGCTCCATGGCCTGTGCTCCCCTCCGGCAGGTATTCCATGATCACCCCCAACATCCTGCGTCTGGAGAGCGAGGAGATGGTGGTGCTGGAGGCCCACGAAGGGCAAGGGAATATACCAGTCGCCGTCACCGTTCACGACTTCCCGGCCAAGAGACAAGTGCTGTCCAGCGAAAACACCGAGCTGAACAGTGCCAATGGCTACCTGGGCACCGTCACCATAAAGGTGGGCACGCACGGGAGCCCAGCCCCGCTGACACCCCACCCCCTCTTTGAGTGCTCCCCCTGCTGAGCCCCTCCTCCCTCTCTGAGCCCCACCCACTCTGAGCCCGGCCCCTTCTGTCTGAGTCTCCTCCCCATTCTGAACCCCTCCCCTCTCTGAATCTCCGCCCCTTTTGAGTCCCTCCCTTTTCTGAGCCCCTCCCGCTGCTTCTTCCATTGCTTTCTCTGAAGTGCCTCCACCTTTTTTTTTTAACTTTTTGTTTTATATTGGAGTCTAGTTGATTAACAATGTTGTGATAATTTCAGGTGTACAGCAAAGTGATTCAGTGATACATATACATGTATATATTCTTTTTCAGATTCTTTTCCCATTTAGGTTGTTATATAATATTGAGCAGGGTTCCCTGTGCTATACATAGCCCCCTTATCTCTCTCAACTCCACCCCCTTCCAAGCCGGACCATCTCTGAGCCCCTCCCCATTTCTGAGCCCATCCCCTCCAAGCCCCTCCCCCTCTAAGCCCTCTCTCCTTTCAGAGCCCCTCCCCTCTCTGAGTCTCCTCCTCTTTCGGAGTCCCCTTCCCGTTCTGAGCTCTCCCTCCTCTGAGCCCCCTGTCTGATTCCCACTGCCCATCCTTCCCTCTGACTCCCACCCCCTCTCTTGCCCTTGCCTTCTCTCCAAGTACCCTTTTTTTCCCCAAACCTGGGCAAACAAGGGAGACCAGAAGTGATGGGCAGGCTCTGTTGTGAAGAGGGGTAGGTGTGGATCCAGCCAAAGGCAAGGGGCCCTAGAGCACATGCCTAATAATCCCCTGGTTCATGCCCAGATCCCGGCCAGCAAGGAGTTAAAATCAGACACGGGGCACAAATTCGTGACTGTCCAGGCGGACTTTGGGAACGTCCTGGTGGAGAAGGTGGTGCTGATCAGCCTTCAGAGCGGGTACCTCTTCATCCAGACGGACAAGACCATCTACACCCCAGGCTCCACGGGTAAGGGTCTGGGGGTGGCTGGAGAGGGCCGGGGGCAGGGCTGGGGGGAGGGGCAGGGCCTCACCCAGCTCTCCCTTTCTCTCCCGCCTCGTCTCAGTCCTCTATCGGATCTTCACCGTTGACCACAAGCTGCTGCCCGTGGGCCAGACAGTTATCGTCAGCATTGAGGTACCAGCCAACCGGGGCCCCAGACCTACCCGGGGCAGAGACTCGGGGAGAGACAAAGAGATAGAAACAGAGAAAGAAGACACCGGCAAAGGCCCCGCAGCAGAGACCTAAAGGCAAAGAAATATGTAGAGGCACACAGATGGGGAGACGGGGCGGGGACCCAGGGAGACTACGTGGAGAGATGCTTGCGCCCGGGGATTCTGGGTCCCGATAAACCCCTGGTCACTGTTTGACTCTGGGCAGGTCACTTCACCTTTCCAAGTCTCCGTTTCCTCATCTGAAGATTGGGATAATGACAGACGCTAATTCTATGTAGTCTGTTCCGGCTAGTGCAGCCAGAGGGCGCTTGTGAGCACCCCTCCTCTGCCCGCAGCGCTCCAGGGCTCCCACCTCCCTCAGGGTAAAAGCCCAAGTCCTCCCCGCTGCCCACTAGGCCCGGCCTACCTACCACGTCTCCTCCCTGCCCTCACCTCCTCCCTGTCTCCCCCTCGCTCACTCTGCTCCAGCCACACGGGCCTCCTCACTGTTCCTCCAACAACCCAGGCACAGTCTGCCCCAGGACCTTTGCACAGGCTATTCCCCCTACCCAAAAAACCCTCTTCCTCCAAATTTCCACACAGCTTGCTCCATCACCTCCTTCAAGTCTTTGCTCAAATATCACCAGTGTCCCAGTTCTACAGTGAGACCTCTCTGAGCGCCCCATAAAATCGCAACACCCCCTCTCTCCCCCACCCCCCAATGCCCCCCACACACACACACATGCACACACACACTCCACTCTCATTTTCCCTTCCTCCACTCTTATTTTCCCTTCCCGGCCATCTCCCTTTAGCATCTTCTAAATTGGATTTATTCATTTGTTAATTGCACCTTCCCCCAACATCCATTGAACCTAAATTCCAAACGGAAAGGGATTATCTGTTGACACCACGCTTGGCAGGTAGTAGGGTAAATAAAAACTTACTGGAAGAAGGGAGAGAGGGAAGGAGAGGCGAGAAAGAAGCAGGGAGTGATGGGCAGGGAAAAACAAGTGTAGGAGGAAGGGAGAGAGAAGGAAGGGAAGGAATGGAGCATGTGCGCCTCATGGGATCTTGGTGAGTATGTACTGAGATCACACAAACCTAACAGGGACCAGGTTCTGAAGGCTGTGAGCTGGCCTTAGGGATTGTGGGATCTGCGGGGAACAGAGAACACAGCACACACCTCCTCTAAAGGCACAGAGCTGCCCGGCTCCCATGAAATGTCACCTTGTGCCAACAGGAGCACGTTATCCACAATTACCCCAATTTCCAAGAGAAGCCAGAACACCAGATTTCTATGTGATGTCTCCTGTTGTTGGCAACAAATAAAATCATATGTGTATTAGGTCAAGCCACGCGACATTGCTATGCTTTAGGTCAAAAAAGGAGAATGTGGGCAATTATGTGTGATTTATACAAATCAAATGCTTAGTGCAGGGTCCTGCACCTACTAAAAGTAGGTGATAAATGCTAGTTTTTATTAGTCTTCAGAGAGACACTGATCACCATGAGCTCTTGCCTATATTAACATATCCCAAACCAGTGACATAGGAGCTATAATTATCTCCATTTTCTAGATGTGCACACTGAGCACAGAGAGGTTAGGTAACTTGCTCACGTCACACAGCTTGTAAGTGGCACAGTGGGGATTTGAACCCAGGCTGACTGGTTCAGGTGCATGTTCTTAACCATTGCCCTTGTAGACATGACACAGAGTGTCCAGACACAGAGAGGGAGGGGAGAGCCAAAGGGCTAAGCCTGGTCTCTGAAGAGCCATTTCTCTCCCTGTCTCCCCACAGACCCCCGATGGCATTCTCATCAAGCGGGACTCCCTGTCTTCTCACAACCAGTTTGGCATCTTGGCCTTGTCTTGGAACATCCCAGAGCTGGTCAAGTATGTCAGGCCCTCCAGGAGGGGGTTCAGGGCTCCCCTACCCCAGGAGAGGGAGTGGGGGGCTGCTAGGTCTGGTCAGATCTCTAGCCTGCTTTCGCCACAGCATGGGGCAGTGGAAGATCAAAGCCCACTACGAAGATTCTCCGCAGCAGGTCTTCTCTGCTGAGTTTGAGGTGAAGGAGTACGGTAAGAGGAGCAGGGAGCCAGGAGCCGTGGGTGGGGCGTGGGGAAGGAGCGGGGAGCACATAATTCTGGGCCCAATGCTGGCTCACTCCCCACCACGATCTGTTCCCCCAGTGCTGCCCAGTTTTGAGGTCCAAGTGGAGCCTGAAGAGAAATTCTACTACATCGATGACCCAGATGGCCTGAAGGTCAACATCATTGCCAGGTGAGGGACAGGGGAGGTGGCCAGGGGAGGGACCAGCTAGGGGGAGGGGTTCAGCCACAGCCAACCGAAGTTTGGAGGAAGACTCATCTTTTTAAGGAGGGGAGAATCTGAGACTCTCCCCGCCTCACAGATTCTTGTATGGGGAGAATGTGGACGGGACAGCTTTCGTCATCTTTGGAGTCCAGGATGGTGACCGGAGGATTTCATTGGCCCACTCCCTCACCCGTGTTCCGGTACCTAACAGAGGCCCCCTCGAAGTCTCCTCCACTCTGAACACATCTCTCCTGTCCCCATCAGCGCCCCTCCCTCACCTGAGCCCCCCTCCCCAGCCCCCCACCTCCGCTGAGCCTTCACTGTCTCCCCCAGATCACTGACGGTAACGGGGAGGCCAAACTGCAACGACGGGTCTTGCTGAATGGGGTACAGCCCTCCCAAGCCGCTGCCCTAGTGGGCAAGTCCTTATATGTGTCCGTCACCGTCATCCTGCACTCAGGTGAGGCCAGGCTGAGGGCAGAGGCCCAGCACCACCGTACGGTCCAGTCTGAGACGGGAGGCCCAGAAGGAAGGCAGGGTCCAGTCTGACAGGGATGACCCAGTCTGCGGCACAAGACCCAGTCTGAGAGGGGAGGCCTGGTCTGAGGGTGGATGTTCAGAATGAAGGTGGGATCCAGTTTATGGGGGAGATGCAGTCCAAGGAAAGAGGCCCAGTATGAAGGCAGAGTCCAATCTGAGCGGGGGAGGCCTGGTCCTGAGGGGTGGCCCAGGAGCCCAGCCTCACGATTGGCCCCCCTCAGGCAGCGACATGGTGGAGGCAGAGCATACCGGGATCCCCATCGTGACCTCCCCCTACCAGATCCACTTCACCAAGACCCCCAAGTTCTTCAAACCCGCCATGCCCTTCGACCTCATGGTGAGACCCAGGGCGGGGCTGCAACCCCCCTCCACTGCTCCTGAGCACGGCCATGCCTCTGGGTCTGCCTGAACCCCCTCCACCTGGCCTGCACCCACAGGTGTTCGTGACGAACCCCGACGGCTCCCCTGCCCGCCACATCCCGGTAGTGACCCAGGGCAGCAACGTGCAGTCCCTGACCCAGGAGGACGGTGTGGCCAAGCTAAGCATCAACACACTCAACAACCGGCAGCCCATGACCATCACCGTGAGTCCAGGCCAGCCTTGCGACCCCGCACCCGGAGACAGGGGGCTTGATTTTGTAGAGCAGGGTCCTGACATTTGCACAAAGGGATCCTGTCCTGGGCATACAGGGGGGTCCTTTCATTTGCATAAAGGGATGTACCATCCACAGAGAGATGTTTTCATTTACATAGAAGGGCTCTTTTTTTTACTTTATTTTATTGAAGTACAGTTGATTTACAACGTTGTGTTAATTTCTGCTGTACAGCAAAGTGATTCAGTTATATATATATATGACTGAATATATATATATAACTGTATATATATATATATATATATATGTATATACCTTCTTTTTCATATTCTTTCCCATTATGGTTTATCACAGGATATTGTATATAGTTCCCTGAGCTATACAGGACGACCTTGGTGTTTATCCATCCTATATATATATAGTAGTTTGCATGCATAGAAGGGTTCTCATCTGCACAGCAGGGTCCTACCTTCTGCCTAGATGTCTTATAAGGACCCTTGCAATGGCATTGGGCTCACCTGGATGATCCCATCTCCTCCCCATTTCCTCAAGGTCCTTAACCTAATCTCATCTGCAAAGTCTCTCTTGCCACCTAAAATACCATATTCCCTGGTCCCAGGGATATGGGTGTGGACACCTCTGGGGGGCCAGCATGCATCCGTCTTTCCTTACCCAGGTACGCACACAGAAGGAGAATATCCCAGCGGCACGACAGGCGAGCAGGACCATGCAGGCCCTACCCTACAACACCCAGGACAACTCCAACAACTACCTACACCTCTCTGTGCCCCGAGTGGAGCTCAAGCCTGGGGAGACTCTCAATGTCAACTTCCACCTGCGCACGGACCCCAGCCACCAAGCCAAGATCCGCTACTACACTTACTTGGTCTGTGGCTTCCTAGAACCCCCAGCACCCCCGGGAGCCCTCCTCCGCCATCCTGGCTCCCCCCCCCCCCCCCCACCGCATCCTCCCTCTTACCTTTCCGATACTTATACCAACCTGTTCTCCCCAGGTCATGAACAAGGGGAAGCTGTTGAAGGTGGGGCGGCAGGTGCGAGAGCCCGGCCAGGACCTGGTGGTGTTGCCCATGACCATCACAACGGACTTCATCCCTTCCTTCCGCCTGGTAGCCTATTACACGCTGATCAACAGCAACGGCCAGAGGGAGGTGGTGGCCGACTCCGTATGGGTGGACGTCAGGGACTCATGTGTGGGCACGGTAAGCTTTGTGGCATCTCTCTGTGCCCATCTGGGGACTCTCCACCTGGCTGTCGCTTTTCCCATCTTGGGCCCTCTGGCTCTGTCTCTCTCCAACTCTTTTTTAAAATTTTTAAATTTATTTTATCTTATTATTTATTTATTTATTCTGGCCATGTTGGGGCTTCGTTGCTGCGCTCAGGCTTTTCTCTAGTTGCGGCGAGCGGGGGCTACTCTTCGTTGCGGTGCACGGGCTTCTCATTGCGGTGGCTTCTCTTGTTGCGGAGCATGGGCTTTAGGCGCGTGGGCTTCAGTAGTTGTGGCCCACGGGCTTAGTTGCTCCGTGGCATGTGGGATCTTCCCGGACCAGGGCTCGAACCTGTGTCCCCTGCATTGGCAGGTGGATTCTTAACCACTGCGCCACCAGGGAAACCCTCTCTCCAACCTTCTGAATCTGTTCCTCTCCCCCATTTGCAGGGTTCCTGCCTCACTCTTCTTCTTTTCTTCCCTTTCTGTTTCAGTCTCAGTATCTTTTTTTCTTCCAGTTTTATTGAGATGTCATTGACATACAGCGCTAAGTTTAAGATGTAGAACATAATGATTTGACTTACGTACATCATGAAATGATCACCACAATAAGTTGAGTGATCGTCCATCATCTCACAGAGGTACAGAATTAAAGAAATAGAAAAAATAATCTTTTCCCTTGTGGTGAAAACTCAGGGTTTCCTCTAATGACTTTCATATATAACGTACAGCAGCGTTAATTATATATATTTGCATCTTGTACATTACACCCCTGGTACTTATTCATCTTACAACTGGAAGTTTGTACCTTTTAACCACCTTCGTTCAATTCCCCCTCCCCTTACCTCTGGTAACCACAAATCTGATCTCTTTTTCTGAGTCTGTTTGATGGTCGTGAAGTATAATTGACCTACATCACTATGTTAGTTCCTGGTATACAACATAGTGATTCGATATTTCTCTACGTTTCAAAGTGTTCACCACGATGAGTCTAGTGAGTGACCGTGTGTCACCATACAGAGATACTACGTGGTTATCGACTATATTCCCCACACTGTACATTTCATCCCCAAGACTCATTTATTTTGTAACTGGAAGCTTGTACTCAGTATCTCTCTTGCTCCTGGTTTTCTCTCTTTTCTTGACTTTCTGCCTGATGCCGGTTCTGCCTGCCTCCCTTCCTCTCTCTCTCCTTTCAGTCCAGCCCAGGACCTCCTTTGTCTTTGGCTTCCAGAGACCAGGGCCTTGCAGGGCTGACTTCTCCCTCCCTCCCCTCCAAACCTCCCCCTACCCCACCCTGCCCCTGACCATAGCTGGTGGTGAAAAATGGCGGGAAGGAAGAGAGGCACCATCGGCCTGGGCAACAGATAACCCTGAAGATCGAGGCTGACCAGGGGTCCCGAGTGGGGCTGGTGGCTGTGGACAAGGGTGTGTTTGTGCTGAATAAGAAGAACAAATTGACCCAGAGTAAGGTATGCCCCCGCGTCACAGAGGTTGGTTTGGAGATGGCGTTGGGTTAAGGTGGGAATGGCGCTGGGGGGAACAAATGGGTTTGAGTGTGGGTTGAGTGTAGAGGTCTGAATGGACGCAGATACGGGGATGGGTTGAAGTCAAGTTGACGATGAGAATGTGGATGGACAAGGGTCCAAGCTGGGGATGGTCCCGGGGATGGACACAGCTCCAGGTCTAACTCCAGATGGTCCACCATGGCCGGCCACCCTGGGGACCAGGATGAGGATGGATGAGGTGGGGTTGGATGGACGTGTTGGCCGGTCGGTGGAGGCACGGCTGACACGATCTCGCCACACTCTCGGCCTCCACTCCCCCCTGCAGATCTGGGACATAGTGGAGAAGGCAGACATTGGCTGCACCCCAGGCAGTGGAAGTGACTATGCCGGCGTCTTCACGGATGCAGGGCTGGCCCTCAAGACCAGCAAAGGCCTACAGACCGCCCAGAGGACAGGTGAGGATGCAGCCAGCAGCAGGGCTAGGGAGGGACAGGGCCTCCACCTCCCAGATACTGAGAACAGGTTAAGGGCAGCGCTCTGGGATGGGGGTGGGGGTATCAAAGTCCCGCCTCCACCACCATCTAGCAAATTACTTCTTTCGGAGCCTCAGTTTCTGCATCTGTCAAATGGGAGCAATAACACCCCGACCTCACGGGGGACTACTGTGGGGAGGAAACCAAGGACACACAGTAGGTGCCTAACCCATCTGATTCCTGGTCCACCCGCCTTTAGATCCTCAGTGCCCGAAACCAGCCGCCCGCCGACGCCGCTCGGTGCAGCTCATGGAAAAGAGGATGGATAAAGGTGGGAGCCCTCCTTCGGCGCTCGCCCACCACTTCCCACCCGAGATCCAGCCCCTACGGGATCCCAGACGGAGAGGGAGGGGGAGGACCTGGCCATGGGGAAGTTCTCCCTGGGGTCTGTCCTGAGGGCCTCCTGCTTCGAGGCCCGGGCTGAGGGCGCGCGGGGCGGGGGATCTGTGCTCCCACAGTGGGTCAGTACAACAAGGAGCTGCGCAAGTGCTGTGAGGACGGTATGCGGGACAACCTCATGAAGTTCCCGTGCCAGCGCCGGGCCCAGTTCATCCTACAAGGCGACGCATGCGTGAAGGCCTTCCTGGACTGCTGCGAATACATCGCCCAGCTGCGGCTGCAGCACAGCCGCGACGGGACCCTGGAGCTGGCCAGGAGTGAGTCCGGCAGCAGGGGGGAGGCCGCTGTCCAAGGGGGGGGAGGTGCCTGTCCAAGGGGGGAGGAGGTGCCTGTCCAAGGGGGGAGGTGCCTGTCCAAGGGGGAGGAGGTGCCTGTCCAAGGGGGAGGAGGTGCCTGTCCAAGGGGGGAGGAGGTGCCTGTCCAAGGGGGAAGGAGGTGCCTGTCCAAGGGGGGAGGTGCCTGTCCAAGGGGGGAGGAGGTGCCTGTCCAAGGGGGGAGGAGGTGCCTGTCCAAGGGGGAGGAGGTGCCTGTCCAAGGGGGAGGAGGTGCCTGTCCAAGGGGGGAGGAGGTGCCTGTCCAAGGGGGGAGGAGGTGCCTGTCCAAGGGGGGAGGTGCCTGTCCAAGGGGGGAGGAGGTGCCTGTCCAAGGGGGGAGGAGGTGCCTGTCCAAGGGGGGAGGTGCCTGTCCAAGGGGGGAGGAGGTGCCTGTCCAAGGGGGGAGGAGGTGCCTGTCCAAGGGGGGAGGAGGTGCCTGTCCAAGGGAGGAGGAGGTGCCTGTCCAAGGGGGGAAGAGGTGCCTGTCCAAGGGGGGAGGAGGTGCCTGTCCAAGGGGGGAGGAGGTGCCTGTCCAAGGGGGGAGGAGGTGCCTGTCCAAGGGGGGAGGAGGTGCCTGTCCAAGGGGGGAGGTGCCTGTCCAAGGGAGGAGGTGCCTGTCCAAGGGGGGAAGAGGTGCCTGTCCAAGGGGGGAGGAGGTGCCTGTCCAAGGGGGGAGGAGGTGCCTGTCCAAGGGGGGAGGAGGTGCCTGTCCAAGGGGGGTGGAGGTGCCTGTCCAAGGGGGGAGGAGGTGCCTGTCCAAGGGGGGAGGTGCCTGTCCAAGGGGGGTGGAGGTGCCTGTCCAAGGGGGAGGAGGTGCCTGTCCAAGGGGGGAGGAGGTGCCTGTCCAAGGGGGGAGGAGGTGCCTGTCCAAGGGGGGAGGAGGTGCCTGTCCAAGGGGGGAGGAGGTGCCTGTCCAAGGGGGAGGAGGTGCCTGTCCAAGGGGGAAGGAGGTGCCTGTCCAAGGGGGTTGGAGGTGCCTGTCCAAGGGGGGAGGAGGTGCCTGTCCAAGGGGGAGGAGGTGCCTGTCCAAGGGGGTTGGAGGTGCCTGTCCAAGGGGGGAGGAGGTGCCTGTCCAAGGGGGGAGGAGGTGCCTGTCCAAGGGGGGAGGAGGTGCCTGTCCAAGGGGGTTGGAGGTGCCTGTCCAAGGGGGGAGGAGGTGCCTGTCCAAGGGGGAGGAGGTGCCTGTCCAAGGGGGTTGGAGGTGCCTGTCCAAGGGGGGAGGAGGTGCCTGTCCAAGGGGGAGGAGGTGCCTGTCCAAGGGGGAAGGAGGTGCCTGTCCAAGGGGGGAGGAGGTGCCTGTCCAAGGGGGGAGGAGGTGCCTGTCCAAGGGGGGAGGAGGTGCCTGTCCAAGGGGGGAGGAGGTGCCTGTCCAAGGGGGGTGGAGGTGCCTGTCCAAGGGGGGAAGAGGTGCCTGTCCAAGGGGGGAGGAGGTGCCTGTCCAAGGGGGAAGGAGGTGCCTGTCCAAGGGGGGAGGAGGTGCCTGTCCAAGGGGGGAGGAGGTGCCTGTCCAAGGGGGGAGGAGGTGCCTGTCCAAGGGGGGAGGTGCCTGTCCAAGGGGGGAGGAGGTGCCTGTCCAAGGGGGGAGGAGGTGCCTGTCCAAGGGGGGAGGAGGTGCCTGTCCAAGGGGGGAGGAGGTGCCTGTCCAAGGGGGGAGGAGGTGCCTGTCCAAGGGGGAAGGAGGTGCCTGTCCAAGGGGGGAGGAGGTGCCTGTCCAAGGGGGGAGGAGGTGCCTGTCCAAGGGGGGAGGAGGTGCCTGTCCAAGGGGGGAGGAGGTGCCTGTCCAAGGGGGGAGGTGCCTGTCCAAGGGGGGAGGAGGTGCCTGTCCAAGGGGGGAGGAGGTGCCTGTCCAAGGGGGGAGGAGGTGCCTGTCCAAGGGGGGAGGAGGTGCCTGTCCAAGGGGGGAGGAGGTGCCTGTCCAAGGGGGGAGGAGGTGCCTGTCCAAGGGGGGAGGAGGTGCCTGTCCAAGGGGGGAGGAGGTGCCTGTCCAAGGGGGGAGGAGGTGCCTGTCCAAGGGGGGAGGAGGTGCCTGTCCAAGGGGGGAGGAGGTGCCTGTCCAAGGGGGAAGGAGGTGCCTGTCCAAGGGGGGAGGAGGTGCCTGTCCAAGGGGGGAGGAGGTGCCTGTCCAAGGGGGGAGGAGGTGCCTTTCCAAGGGGGGAGGAGGTGCCTGTCCAAGGGGGGAGGAGGTGCCTGTCCAAGGGGGGAGGAGGTGCCTGTCCAAGGGGGGAGGAGGTGCCTGTCGAAGGGGGGAGGAGGTGCCTGTCCAAGGGGGAAGGAGGTGCCTGTCCAAGGGGGGAGGAGGTGCCTGTCCAAGGGGGGAGGAGGTGCCTGTCCAAGGGGGGAGGAGGTGCCTGTCCAAGGGGGGAGGAGGTGCCTGTCCAAGTGGGGAGGAGGTGCCTGTCCAAGGGGGGAGGAGGTGCCTGTCCAAGGGGGGAGGAGGTGCCTGTCCAAGGGGGGAGGAGGTGCCTGTCCAAGGGGGGAGGAGGTGCCTGTCCAAGTGGGGAGGAGGTGCCTGTCCAAGGGGGGAGGAGGCCCCTGTCCAAGGGGGAGGAGGTGCCTGTCCAAGGGGGGAGGAGGTGCCTGTCCAAGGGGGAAGGAGGTGCCTGTCCAAGGGGGAAGGAGGTGCCTGTCCAAGGGGGGAGGAGGTGCCTGTCCAAGGGGGAAGGAGGTGCCTGTCCAAGGGGGGAGGTGCCTTCCAAGGGGGGAGGTGCTTGTCCGAGGAGAGAGGAGGCGCCTGTCTGAGGAGGAAAGAAGCCTTCAGATGAGGAGCTAGGTGATTCAGGTCTGAGGGAAGAAGGACCCAGTCCAGTGGGGGACTAGGTCCTTCTTCCCTTGCCTGGGAGGCTCATCCTGAGGCAAAGGAATTTCCTGCCTGGGAGGATCATCCTGGCCCTGGCCCTGTCACTCTGAAGTTTGACCTTAGCAGTGCCCAGGACATCCATGGTCTGAGGGAACGTTCTAGATGATAGGGCTGGTCACACTAGTTGCCAATGGGAAGACTAAGATGGGTTCTAGCCTTGCCTTTACCAAAGAAAACTAATTAATGTTGCCTTCCAAAGAGAGGTGCCTAATTTATGTCTAATCAATGTTTATTCATTCATTCATTCATTCAGTTCTGGATGTACACACTTGAAACTTTATATCTCCGGCCAAGTCAGTCTTAAGCAAAGCCAAGAGAAAATTCTCTTAGAAGCCCATTTCAAGCAAAACCAGAATGGTCTCCACCACAAAGTGGCATTTACTGAATTAACAAGAGTCCCCACTGCCATCGGCTGAGAGGCAGAGGACCCCGGTGTGAACTGATCCCCCCTTTTTTTAAACATCTTTTAATATGTCTTAATTAAGAGAAGGACTTTTCTGCCAGGATGGGCTTTGTCAAAACTGAATGTTTGCAGGCACCTCTCAAAGGCAGCCATTGCCAAAGTGGTCAAATAGGTCTAAATTCCTTTATCTGGAAAGCTAGCAACTCCTCCAACCCTCCCCCCCTCCAAAGACACAAAGATTCCCAACACACATGAACAAAGACTTCTACCTTCAGTCTCTTTGCAAATTGCAATAACTAGACATGGTGCTCCCTGCTCCAGTGACCCAAGACTTTTCTTTCGCAAAGAGGAAATTTGGACAAAACTTCTGATTTACTGGGGTGTAATTTACACACATGGGTGTTTTGTTTTGTTTTGTTTTTAATTTTTATTTATTTATTTATTTATTTATTTATTCGTTTATGGCTGTGTTGGGTCTTCGTTTCTGTGCGAGGGCTTTCTCTAGTTGCGGCAAGTGGGGGCCACTCTTCATCGCGGTGTGCGGGCCTCTCACTATTGCAGGCCCTCCTGTTGCTGAGCACAGGCTCCAGATGCGCAGGCTCAGTAGTTGTGGCTTATGGGCCCGGCCGCTCCGCGGCATGTGGGATCTTCCCAGACCAGGGCTCGAACCCGTGTCCCCTGCATTGGCAGGCGGACTCTCAACCACTGCGCCACCAGGGAAGCCCCATAGGTGGTTTTTTGTTTGTTTTTTCCCAGCATTGTGTCATTTCTTTAGCCAATTGGGATGAGACAGAGGGTTGGTTAAAAGTTAGTACCCCAAGGGCACTTTGATGGATTATTCCAGAGTATGGGTGGATTTGGGCATCTATGGAATTCCACGTACTTTGTCGTTAGGCAGACCCAGAGCCAAATTAAAATCTGTTCATCATTTTTTGAGGAAAGCCCAGCCAGGGTTGAACTCTATTCCAGCCCGGCTTCGTGCTGACGGGGTCAAGCTGGCTTTTAAAGGCCACCATCTCTTCAGCAATCTCCATCAAGTCTGGGGAACCTCTCAACTCACCCCGTTGCTTTCAGGATGGACTTAACCATCAGACACAGCAGGCATGGTGCTTGAGGGCCAATGATGCTTTTAGAGGCTCATTCATGCAAATGTTTTCGTTCCCTTGAAAATCAAAGATGGGAAAAAAAAAATCCATCCAGTTCAGTCTGGCTTATTTTCACCTTTCTACCCACAGAATTGTCAAATATGATATTTAATTTTTTTTTATGGAGAAAGGAGCCCCCAGAGGCAAATGTGCCTAGGGTCCCCGGAAGTGATCACGTGACCCTGGGTGTGTCGCTGCTAGGAATCCCTCCAGGGTATTATAGAGATAAATATCTAAAAGGGGAAGGCGGGGAAAGTGGGTCTGTTTTAACTCCCACCCACCCCCACCCCCACCCCCCACCCCCCACCCCCCCACCCCCACCCCCCCCCCCCCCCCCCCCGGCAGGTGACCTGGATGATGAAATAATCCCGGAGGAGGACATCATTTCCCGAAGCCAGTTCCCAGAGAGCTGGCTGTGGACCATTGTTGAGGACCTTAAAGTCGCAGACAAAAATGGGTAAGGCTGGGATGCTCCTACTTCAGCCCACCCCCAGGCCAGCCCCGATCATCACCCCAGACTGGACATTGAGTTTGCATGCACCTCAATGCCCCCTCTTTTCTGGAATCATTGTGGAATCACACAACCTAGCCTAGAAGAGTTGGGGCTACCTACACGTGCCCACCCACCAGCCCCCCCCTCCAACCCTGTCCCTTGGGGCCCCTCCCTACCAGCTCTCCCCCTCCACCCTGCTAGGTATCTTCTAATGCCTCCCCTCCCCAATCCAGAATCTCCACGAAGCTCATGAACGTGTTTTTGAAAGACTCCATCACCACTTGGGAGATTCTGGCTGTGAGCTTGTCAGACAAGAAAGGTGAGAGAGGATAGTGGCCTGGTCCTCAGGAGGCCAGGACCCCAGAACCACCCGGGCATTTTCTCATTCAATCCTGACAGATCCTTTGTTTCCTGGTGGCTGGCACTTTCCCCTGGTTCCTGGAGAGGCATTAGAGTGTAGAATGTGAGTGACATTGTGCTTTTTGTAAATAGATTTTAGTTTTAGAGCAGTTTTAGTTCAGAGCAAAATTGAGAGGACGGTGCAGAGATTTCCCATATACCCCTTTCCCCACCACAGACACAGTCTCCCTCACCATCAACATCCCCCACCAGCATGGTGCATGTGTAACAATCGAAGGCTGCATGGATACATCATGATCACTGCCAGTTCTTAGCTGAGGTCAGGGTTCACTCTTGGTGCTGTACGTTCTATGGGTTTGGACAAATGTATAATGACGTGTATCCACCATCATAGTATCATACAGAATGATTTACAGCAACAAAAACTTTGCAGGGGTGATGTTGCCATGATATTGGGTAAAGCAATTAAGAAAAAATACAAGAGGAAGCGGGATGAAATGAGTGATTGAAACATTGGTGGTTAGATTGTGAAACACGACAAGAGAAGGTGTATGTGTACCCCCCCCCCGCCCTCCCTCCCCACCGCCACCAAGGGCTGGGTGTGAGACCCTGCCACACCCTAGCCAAATATGGATGACTTATAGCAGGTCTGAGAATGGGGCAAGGAGAGTGAGGCACTGACTTTGAATGCAAAATTAAGTGGGTGCCAAAAAACTCAGTCATCAAGATAAATCATATTTTCATGCAATAGTGTTTTGGGGAAAACATCCAAATGAATGCAAAAAAAACCATGTTGTACAAAATATCCAGATTTTAAATATAAACCAGCACCGTACCGAGCCATAATGGAGTTTGAGGCAAAAGGAAAGGTGTGCCCCATATGCGTGTTTTATGTATATTTTAAAGGTTAATTTTTTTCCAGAGCATTAAAGTAGTTGAAAAACTATTGAAAACACTAAAACATTTTAAAAATAGGTGTATTAAAACTCACAACATTAAGTGTATTTTATTTATACCAAACTCAGAATTTAATATACTCTAGTATAAGTGTGTTTAGTTGTAATTTATCATAAATTATACTTTATTATCATTTTACTTTCCTGGCTTCAAGATTTTCAAAATCTGCTTCTTTGCCTATCTTGCTTCTAACGGAAGGAATTGCAATTTTCTGCTAATTTCTCTTGAACAACTGATGATGGCAGATGAAATCATATACACAGAGCACATAGTTTTCCTTCTGCCTGAGACTCCAAAGCCACTCAGCACAGTTCTAGTTTGGGGCCCCCATCCCTGTTTCAAATCAGAGCATCTTCGTATTCGCCTGTTGTACATTTCCATATATCGAGATTCTGTGTGAGGTTTCCTTTACCTAAAAAAAAAGTTCCTGCAGCCTGAAAAAAAAAAAAAAAATGGTTGAAAACCACGGTTAGATCCTTGCCCCTCAAAGCCTATTCCCTGGACCAGCTGCAATCTGGTAAAGTAGCTTTACCAGGGAGTTTGTTAGACATTCAGAATCTTAGTCACTCCTGACCGGCTCAGCCAGAATGTGCATTTTATTACATGATCCCCGGGAGATTTGTATGGACATGAATGTTGGAAGAGTTCTTCCCTGCACCAGCATTTCTCAGTCTCATCCCTGATGTCATTCTGGGCTGGGTCATTCTTTGTGGCAGGGGACTGTCCTGTGCAATATAAGATGTTGGGTATCTTCATGGCTTCTACCTGCTAGATTCCAGTAGCAACACATCTCCCTAGTTGTGACATCCAAAATGTCCCCAGATATTACCACATGTCCCCGGGGGTGGGGTGGGGCAGAATCCCTGTGGTTTTTAGATCTTGCCTGTGATATCTTTTCAACATTATTAACTCTCTACATAGTATCTCATTTAATGCTCACAACTACCCTATAAGGTTGGTACTATGATTCTCCTACAAATGAGAACACTGAAGCCAGGGAAAGAAGGTGACTTGCCCAGGATCACAAGTGAATGAAACTTTCAGGAATCCAAACTTCAGAATAAAGACTGTAGCATCATAACCAATAGAACTTGAAATTTTTAGACTTGTGAGCTATTAGGAATTAAAGAGTCAGTAAGGTTAAAAGCAGGGAGCTTCCCAAGCCCAAGTGCCTGTGTCCAAATCCCAGGTCCTCCTCTGGTCAGCTGTGTGGCCTTAGTCAAGTTACCCAGCCTCTCTGTGCTCATCCATAAAATGGGCACAATAGAAATAGTACCTACTCAAAGTGTTGGGATTTTATAATAGTGATAATAGTACCTGACACATTGTAAATGTTCAATGAGTGTGAGCTATTATTTTTATTATTGGAGTCGAACATACTTTAGGGATCAAAGGGTAAATGCCTTCCGGAGATGCATAGGTGCTTCCTTAAATGACACAAAGCAGGCATCAGAAGTCATTTCTTTCTTTCTTTTTTTTTTTTAATTGAAGTATAGTTGATTTACAGTGTTGTGTTAGTTTCTGGCGTTGTCATTTCTTTTTTAAAAAATATTTATTTATTTATTTACTTTTTGGCTGTGTGGGGTCTTAGTTGCAGCGCGGGCTCTTCGTTGTGGCGTAAGGGCTTCTTTCTAGTTGTGGCGTACTGGCTCCAGAGCACGTGGGCTCTCTAGTTGTGGCTTGCATGCTCAGTAGTTGCGGCTCACGGGCTTAGTTGCCCCGTGGCACGTGGGATCTTAGTTCCCAGACCAGGGATTGAACTCACGTCCCCTGCATTGGAAGGCGGATTCTTAACCGCTGGCCCACCAGCGAAGTCCCTCATTTCTTTTTAACTAAGAGATTTTTTAAAAAATGTATTAGGTTTTCAGAAACAATTGAGCAAAAAGTATAGAGAGGTGCCACGTACCCCTCTCTCCCCCAGATTCCCCTATTGTTAACATCCTGCATTAGTGTGGTACGTTTGTTATAATGGATGGGCCAATACTGATACATTACTATGAACTGAAGTCCATAGTTGGCATTAGGATTCACTCTTGGTGTTGTACATTCTATGGGTTTGGATAAATACATCATGACTTGTAGCCACTGTCACAGTATCACGCAGAATAATTGTTTCACTGCCTTGAAGTGACAGGAATTGTGTATCAGAAGTCATTCCTTTTTTGGTTCTCTTTCCATTCTTCCTTCCATCTCATTCAAGGAGAAAAGCTAAGTCTAGTGCAAGGATGTCTTCACCTTGTCTCTAATTCTTGTTTAACTCCTTTTTTTAAACAAAGAGAGAGTGGTCTAGCTTTCTGCGGACAACACAAGCTAACCAGTATTTAACAAAATCATTTTGTTTTCCTTGAGGTAACCTTCTGTTTATAGCACAAGAACCTGGGTTCTCATGCACCGTAGTAAATTAAATTTGAGTTTAAAAATGTAAATAGTAGGTAAGAAATGGTAAATTAAACCAGTGACTATAGCAGACCCCCCGAGGGTGATGAGTAAATGACTGTAGATTGGGAAATAAGGATTTTGTTCAAGCCTCTGATTATTATTTTTTCTGCCATTGAAGAATACGAAAAATTATCAGATCTTCTTAGTTTTTCTTTTTTGGCGGTGCTGCGTGGCTTGTGGAATCTTAGTTCCCCAAGCAGGGATTGAACCCTGGTCCAATCAGGGATTGGCCCTCAGCAGTGAGAGCAGGGAGTCCTAACCACTGGACCGCCAGGGAACTCCCTCCAATCTTAACAGATTTCTTGGTGTAACATTATTATTAATGTGATAATGTTTTCACAAATTTCACTTGCATCGACACTTTGCTTACATTTAATCTGGTAACTGCTGTATCACAAGTAACCACTGTTTTTAAGCATCGTTTTGCTCGATGTTGTCAACAAAATTCAACTGAGTAAATCTGAAGATCTAATTGGGTTTGTTAAACAATTCATGAGCTGGGCAGCATCTTATCTGGCAAGCAGAGAGCTACTCAGAGGAGTTGTACAAAATGAAAGGTTTTTATAGAGTGAAGGGTAGGGCAAACAAGTCATCAGCAAGAGAAAAATTTCCTCATTGGAGGAAAGTAACAGTTCAGGTAAGACAGCTTCTCATTGGCTGAGCTGCAGTGTTTTCATTGGCTGGGCTTGTTCCTGGGCAGGAAGAAAATCTTCCTTCCTCCTGCTGTAGTAAGTTAATTGCACTTTCTGCTTGGGAGTGCAAACATCTCTTCCAGTTGGGGTCTGTAATTGAAGCTTCTTCCTGTTGGGATCTGTTGACATCTTCCTGTTTGGGATAACATCTTCCTGTTTGGGATAACTGAAGTGAGTGGTAGGACATCAGAGCTCCTTCTACAGGCCTTCCCTTCTCCAATTTTAGTTGAGGTGTCCTATTACTTTTTACAATGTAGATCAGCACTGTCCATTAGAAATATAATGCAAGCTGTGTATGTCATTTAAAATTTTCTGGTAGCCCCACAAAAATGGAGTAGATTAAATCAATTTTAATAATACATTTTATTTAATCCAAATATATCCAAAATATTATTATTTCAACATTTTGTAAAAATTTGCAAAACCACTACCACACTAATCATGTTACAATAGCAAATCTATTAATGTTTAAGAATAACCTATTAATATCTCAAATTTTTTAATCATGTATTTTATTTTTGTTTGTACTAAGCCTTCGAAATCTGCCATGTATGTTATACTGACAGTGCATCTAAATTAGGATGCTAGCTTTTCATTGAAAATACTCTGATCTGTATTTTGGGATCCATAAAATTTACAGCTGAAAAGGTAGATTGGCCCATCCAAGTTGTTCTAAACATACTTAAACTACAAACTTTAAAAGTTTTCCAATCACTGAATCAAGCATCGTTTTTAAAATTGAGATATAATTCACATAACATGAAAGTCACCGTTTGAAAGTGAACAAGTCAGTGGTTTTTATTACATTCACAATGAGCATTGGTTTTTAAGTTTAAATCTAAGTTAATTAAAAGGAAATAAAAGTAGGAATCCAGTTCTCACTGGAGCTAGCCACATTTCAAGTGCCCAGTGACCACTTGGGGCTACCATTTTGGAGATTGTACATATAGACCCTTCATTTATGCTTGCCTTCTTCCCTCCTACACAACTATCTATGAGTAAAATTACAAAGAAAATGGGAACCACTAAATCATGGCAACTCCCAGCCACCACCACCATCTGTAAGTTATCACCATTAATGATGGTTCGTCTGTGGGCTTCTGCAAAGACAGGCTGACCTTGGGACAGCTCCAGTGGTCAGAGGTAAGCACTGAGACATTGGTAGGGGCAAGAACTTGGACCTGAACTTGGATCCAGTCCACCTTGCCCACCCCCCACCCCACCCCTGACACTTCGTGTTCTGTTTCCACCCGGGCAGGGATCTGTGTGGCTGACCCCTATGAGGTCACGGTGATGCAGGATTTCTTCATTGACCTGCGTCTACCCTACTCTGTTGTGCGCAATGAGCAGGTGGAGATCCGAGCTGTCCTCTACAACTACCGGGAGGCGGAAGAGCTCAAGGTGGGCCCCTGGTGCAATGGAAGCATGATGGGGGCTTGGAGAAGAGGGTCTGTGGCACATTCCCCTGACTTGATACTCTCTCTCCCCGGCAGGTGAGGGTGGAATTGCTCTACAATCCAGCCTTCTGTAGCCTGGCAACTGCCAAGAAGCGCCACCAGCAGACTCTAATCATCCCACCCAAGTCCTCGGTGCCCGTGCCTTATGTCATTGTGCCCCTGAAGGTCGGCCTCCATGAGGTGGAGGTCAAGGCTGCTGTCTACAACCGCTTCATCAGTGATGGTGTCAAGAAGACCCTGAAGGTCGTGGTGAGTCCTTGGGGTACCTGCTGCCCCTTGTCCCTCAGGAAAGGCTCCTGTTCTCCCTGTGCTGTCAACCCAGGTTAGAGACCCAGGCCAACCTTAGGAAATTCAGGAGTCCTGGAGGTTTGGAAGCAGGGCCGGGATTAGGGTGAGGCAAGTGAGGTATTCTCCTTGGGCACACAATTTTAGGGGGCACCCGAAAGCTCAAACAAAGATCAATAATATTTTTTTCATTAAAATATATTTTAATATCAAATATAACATTTTGTAACACATTTCAGCATAGGAGTTTTCTTTTGACTTTAATAATCTTGATGGGAATTCCCTGGCAGTCCAGTGATTGGGACTCGGCGCTTTCACTGCTGGGGCCCCGGGTTCGATCCCTGGTTAGGGAACTAAGATCTCATAAGCCGCAGGGTGCAGCCACATAAATAAATAAATAAAATAAAAAGGTTTGTCTGTAGACACATGACAGCTCACATTGGGCCTTTGATTCTAATTAAGATAGCCCCTATTTTAATTGAGCACTTATGTGTCAGGCACTGTGTTAGTACTTATGTACATTCTTTCATTTATTTCTTCTTTTTCTCTTTTCTTTATTATTTATTCTTATTTATTTATTTAAAATTTTTGTTTTACTTTTATATTATTTGTTTTATTTTTAGATTTTTATTTTTATTTTATTTAGCCCATTGAGAGGCATTTGGGTTAAAAACAGACTCTGGAGCCAGACTACCAGGTTCAAGCCCAAATTCTGTTCTACTCACTGTGTGACCTTGGGCAAGTTACTTTACCTGTCTGTACCCCAGTTCCCCCATCTTTAAAATGGCACTGATAATAGCAGTACCCACTCCAGTGGGTTGTTGTGAAGATTACATGAATTAACCCCAGGAAAGCAATCTTCTAGGTGCATAGGAAGATTTCTAAAGGTCTTGTTATTTCTTCATTAATTTATAATTTTATTATTAATTTGCACAACAGTGGGTATGAGGTAGATGTTTACATTACCTCCTTATAAGGAAGGAAGCTGAGGCACAGACAGGTTAAGTAACTGACTTCCAGTCACACAGCTAAGGTCAGGTGGAGGCCATCATGCCTTGTGCTATAGTAATCCCAAGAACAGTGCCCTGCTGACTGTCTGTCCGTCTGCCCTTTTATGCACACGACTCCCCCTACCCCCAACACTGTCCAGCCAGAAGGAATGAGAGTCAACAAAACTGTGGCCGTTCGCACACTGGATCCAGAACATCTGGGCCAAAGTGAGTCAGCGAGGCAGAGGGGGTGAGGCCGGGGTGGTGATGCAGGGCGGGGTGGGAGGGGGCTGGTGCCTCTGGTGTCTCCCATTCACCCGGCAGAGGGAGTGCAGCGAGAGGAAATCAAAGCTGCCAATCTCAGTGACCAAGTCCCAGACACGGAGTCAGAGACCAAGATCCTCCTGCAAGGTGAGATGCCCTTGGCCCCAATCCCAGGGGACCCAGAATGGTGTTGCGGGGCCATGACTCCTGAGAAGGGAGCCCAGTTCCATCTAATCCCAGGAGTATTTAACCACTGTGTCTCCCACCTCCTCTTCAGCTAGAACCCCTCCTTAATCTGCTTCATAGAAGGCTCCAGGCAGTACTTAGTTCAGCAAATAGCTTTTGCTGATAAAGAGCGGTATAGTTCAAGAGCAGAAATTCTGGATTTAATTGCCTCGGATGGAGAACTGGGGCGAGAAGGGACAAGACGGAGCTGGAAAGGCACCTTGCAACTTGAGAGCTGTAAGGTTTTGGGAGGAGACCCTTGGTTTCCTCATCTGTGATAGGGGCGGAATAATAGTATTGATATCTAAGGGTTGTTGGGAGGATTAAATGAGATACTGTATGGTATTAGAACAGAGCCTAGCAAATAGCATTAAGCATGATAAAAGTATTCATGGTGGTTGTTCCTGGAATTATTTTACCACTGGTGTAACCAGAGGACCCAGGGACCGGAGTTGCCCTGTGAAGCGGAAGCCCACTCCCACCGCCCACAAATGCAGAGCCCCCTCTCGCCACTCCGCCGTGCATCATTTCCATCATTCACATGCTCCCAGCTGTGTCCCTGACCCCTTGGGCCCTGGCTGGTCAGAGCCTGGAAACGCTGGGGGCAGCCCCAGACTTGAGTGCCATCCTCACGCCCGGCTGCAGGGACCCCAGTGGCCCAGATGACAGAGGACGCCATCAACGGGGACCGACTGAAGCACCTCATCCAAACCCCCTCGGGCTGCGGAGAGCAGAACATGATCAGCATGACGCCCACGGTCATCGCGGTTCACTACCTAGACAACACCGAGCAGTGGGAGAAGTTCGGCCTGGAGAAGCGGCAGGAGGCCTTGGAGCTCATCAAGAAGGGTGTGCGCCCCACCCGCCCCTCGGAGCCGCCTCCACCCCTGAGACTCCACCTCTCTGAGACCCGCTCCTGTGAAAGCCCTCCACCCCTGGACCCTGCCCCTCTGAGCCCCTTCCACTCCTGAGACCCCGCCCACCTCGAGGCCCCGCCCCTCCACTCCTGAGGCCCCGCCCATTCGAGGCCCCCGCCCCTCCTCTGAGCCCACCCCCTCACCCCTCTCTGAGCCCCTCTCTGAGCTCCCTCCCCCGCTGAGGCCCCCTTGCCCCTGAGAACCCATTTTGAGAACCCTCCTCTCTCTGAATCCCCTCTCCTCCGAGAACTCCTTCCCCTTCTTCTCTCTGATCCTCCCACCTTCTCCGAGTCCCTCTCCGCTTTAAGCTCCCCTCCCTCCCATACACCCGTCCCCTGCCCAGAGCCCCCACTTTTCCTCTCTGGACCCCTGTCCCGCCCCTCACAGAATCTTTATCCTCTTTCTAAGCCCCTCCCCTTCCTGGCCTACCCACCCCAGCCGCCCCCTCCACGCAGCCTCTGGTGACACTTCTCTCTTCCCTGCAGGGTACACCCAGCAGCTGGCCTACAGACAACCCAACTCGGCTTACGCCGCCTTCCTGAAACGGCCACCCAGCACCTGGTGAGTCTCCACGATCAGCTTGCCCATCCTCAGCCTTGCACCTCCCTGAGCAGGGCCTGGATCCCGGCCTGGGGTGGTCTAGGCGGGTCGCCACCCAGAATCAAGGTACCAGCCCGCTGTGTAACCTGCATGCAACGCTGGGTCCTGAGCTTTGGGAAGGGAACCTGGGCCAACCAGGCTAGGCCCTGCCTCTCTCTGCTCATTGGTTGGCTGGGATGCCAGTCTACGGATCCCAGAGACAATTGGCTCATGCTCTGTACCCACCCACCAGGCTGACAGCCTTCGTGGTCAAGGTCTTTGCACTGGCCTCCAACCTCATCGCCATCGACTCCCAGGTCCTCTGTGGGGCCGTCAAATGGCTGATCCTAGAGAAGCAGAAGCCTGATGGAGTCTTCCAGGAGGATGGGCCCGTGATACACCAAGAAATGATTGTAAGAGGCAGAGATTCGGGGCAGGCTGGGGGGAGAGGGGCACCTGAGCATCCCAGGACAGACTGGAGGAAGATCCCGCCATCCACCCACTGCCCAATTCACTGTGTGTGGCAACAGGGAAATGAGGGAACTGAAAGTGTCATTCCTCCCTTGCAAAAACCAGAGACCTGCAGGATCTGGTGCAAAATGAAATTCCCCTGGCTCCCCATTGCTCTTAAACACAGAACTCAGAGCTGTGGCCCTAAAAGTGTGGTCCCCAGGCCAGCAGCGTCAGCACTACCTGCAAACTTGTTAGAAATGCAAAATGTCAGAAATTCTCAGGCTGCACTCCAGATGCACTGAATCAGAAACTTTAGGGGCGACGCCTAGGAATCTGAGTTTTAACACCCTCCCCCCACCACCCCCACCAGGTGTGCTTAAGTTGGAGAATTGATGCCTTAGCCTGACCTTTCAGGCTTCCAGCCTCATAGCCTTACCTCCTTCTTTCCACACTCCGTCTGTACTGCTGGGAGCCTTGCTCTATACAGACACAGGGCCTTTGCACATGCTGTTCCTGCTGCCTGGCATGCTAACCCCTGCCCTCTTTGAGACTTTACTCTTACTCACTGTTCAGATTGTGGTTCCAGCTACCATTGCTCAGGGACACTTATCCATGACTGAGTCACCCTCCCACTATCCATTCTCAATGCCACATCCACTTCTCCCGTGCAGCACTCATCAGTTTGTAATTATATATTTGTTGATGAGCTGGTTGGTTCCTATCTGTCTCCCCTACCAGATGGGGAGTTCCATGAGGGCTGGGGCCGGAGTCTGGTTTTCATCCAACATCTCGACCACAGCATCAGCGACATTTGCAGAATGAATAAATGAATGAATGAATACCAAAGAGCTTGACCCTCCTGGGGAGGAACCTGGGAAGAGACCCAGCCCTGCCTTGACCGGCTGATCCTACAGGGGGGGGTTGGTTGGCGTGTGGGAACACACTGGTGACCCTATCCTTGTTTCCTGCTTCTCCTCTAGGGTGGCTTCAAGAATCCCGAGGAGAAAGACGTGTCCCTCACGGCGTTTGTTCTCATCGCGCTGCAGGAGGCTAAAGACATTTGCGACGCACAGGTCAACGTAAGTGTCCCCCGCTCTCTCCCTTCTTCCTCTCCCCTACCCAGGACACATCCACCTGGGAAGGTGAGGTGTTGCTTTCCAGCCATTTCCAGTCCTCCCAGTGTGGTAACAACCCCCACAGCGGCCATAAGAGTATCTAACTAAGATAAATCATCTAAGAGTGTGACAAGTTTAAGTCCTGTAATCCTTGTAACAGCCCAAGAGGTAGGCTACTCTTATTATCCCCAGTTTACAGAAGAGAAAACTGAGGCACAGAGAAATCAAAGATCGGGTCCTTTCTGCCTGCTTTACCATTGTCAGAGAGTTGTAGCCAATTTCAACAAAAGCCCCTTCAGCTTGCTTTCCACAACACTCCTACATCTGTATCCTTGCTGCTTCCCTAAAGAAAACTCAGGACACAGAGCTAAAAGGGGAGTGAGGGCGGAATCCTCAAGATTATTACCTTAGTCTGAGGGATCTTTCAGGAGATTTTTAAAGGGGTCCATGACCCCAAAAGGAAAAGCATTAAAAATGTTGGCTCATTGCTATCCCCTTTTCCTCTAGTTTTGGTTCTGAAGCAGAGAAGCTTAGAAAGACAGGCTCCTGAGAATCTGTAATCACTCCATCTGCTTTGCCCTGGGGTTTTGAGAGTGGGTTGTTTGACTTTTAGTTACCCTAGTGGGGAACCTCAGGATCTCCCTTTCAGCCAGCTGCTTCTCCCTCCTCAGAACCCCAGAAAAGAGGTGGAGGGGAGGGGGCTGTTACCTTTTATGCCCAAGAGGGACCCAGGCCTTCCTGGTTCCAACCTTGAAGATTTGAGAGAAATTATAGCAGAAAAGAGCACTAGAACTGTGGGGTCAGACAAAACTGACCTTAAATCCTGATTCTCAGGCACTTCCCCTTGCTGGGCCTCAGTGTGTGCATCTGTAAGATGGGTATAATAATCTTTGTGGGTTTTTTTTAGGACTCTCTGAGTTGTCCTAGATGTCACACATGTGTCCTAGTTATCATACGTGTGACCTAGATTGTACAAAAATAGATGGGAAATTTATTTTAGGGATCTAAGAATTTATCGAATTCAAAGATGAAAGTAGGGACTTCCTTGGTAGTCCAGTGGTTAAGGTCCGATCCCTGGTTGGGGAACTAAGATCCCACATGCCTGTGCAGCCAAAAAAAAAGAAAAATGAAAATAGCCTCAGGGACTCTGCCAGGATGCTTTGTTCTTCATGTTCTCACATGTCTTTCATTCCCTTCTTGCCCAATAATTCAACTTTTCCCTGCCATCCAGCCTGCCTGGCAGAACATGGCTGTCTTCCTTGGGGAAATAGTCAGACCAAGGCTACAGCTCAGGTTCCCAGTGAAGGATTCTGATTGGCTCAGCTTGGGTCAGGGATTCACCCCTGGACCAATCAGGTGAGGCCAGGAAGTAGGTCTTAGTGGGCAAATATGGCTGCTTCCACTGTGGCCACGTGAATGAAAGGGAGGAGGTATTCTTAACAACAATCAAGGACAGATGTAGGAGGGGTAGCTGGGCAGGCAAAAGGATTGTTTCTTCTACAACACAGCATGAAGTATGGCATAGGCTATGGAACCAGACTGCTGGCATTTAAATCAACAGGGTGCTGCCCAGCTTGTGGAAGCCAGTTGTTAAATTTCCAGGACTTTGCAAGCTGGTTGTTGAACACAATCATTGTTAAAAATTAAATTGTATAAACTTACAGTTAAACTGCAAACATTACACACTAAAAACACAGGTAATAAACACTTAAAATGTATCACTTCCTAAATATTTTGCTACCTTTTATCATTATCCTCTTGAGGTTATTTATGTCTATTGTATCTGTATGGTGGAAATATTATATGATGTTGTGTTACTGCCCATCTCTTCCCAAATCTACATTCAGTGATGCCACATTGCTAGGTTGAAATCAGCCATGGTAGTATTGACACCATGGAAATCAGCAAACACTTCAAATCATGTCTTCCCCCGATCCCCATCTTTCTGAGTCACAGTATTTTTATCTGCGCAGTAGGATAATGATGAAAATAGTACCTGTCTCATAGGATTTTGTGAGATTAAATGAGCGGATGTATGACTGGGACATAGTAAGGGCTAGCTGTGATGATTATAATGATTGGATAAGAGGTGTTCCCTTGGTGTGCTGAATCTGCCTCATACTAGCTCACGAGTGCCTTTTGGGGGCATCTCTTCCCCACTCCATGTTCAGGGACATCACATTAGTAGCTTGAAATTGACCATTGTGGAAGGTTTTACACCACAGTAATTGGCAGTCTATAAACTAGCAACCCCTCCACCCCCCCCCACCCCCCCCAATCCCGTGCCTCCACTGGAGAGCTGGTTGTTAAACATTTACTAGCACACCACGGGGTATATAGACTCCCCCGCCCCCCACCCCAGCACAGAGTAGGTACTCAGCAACAAAGCAGCTCACAATGGGAAACCCTCAAAAATAGACAGATCCAAGACAGATAGGTCCCAAGGACAGAAACCACCTGGTGCCCAGGAAGTGATGCTTATGTGATCCTTACCAGTTCTCTGTGGCAGCAACGCCCACCTGACCAGAGTACCCAATCCTCTTTCTCGTAGAGCCTGGGACGCAGCATCACTAAGGCAGGAGACTTCCTTGAAGACCACTACCTAGAGTTGCGAAGACCATATACTGTGGCCATTGCTGGCTACGCCCTGGCTCTGTTGGGCAAGCTGGAGAATGACCTCCTCAACAAATTTCTGAACACAGCCACAGGTGAGGGGCAGCCTGGAGGGGTAAAGAGGGATGCATGGCTGGGGTTTGAGGGTGGCCTCTCAAGCTGGGATGCATGGCTCTAAGCTGCACTGGGATGGATGACTCTATGGTGTGAAAATTTCTCAATGTAAGCCACACAAGAAGGTTCCTTGCACAATTCATTCAACAATGTTGAATGTTGTGTGTTGAGCACTTGCTATGACACAGCAGTGAGGTGTCATTAAGAACACGGGCTCTGACATCAGACAGATCTAAATTGAAATCCCACCCTGCCACTTTCTCACTGTCTGACCTTGTACAAGTTGCTTAACCTCTCTGGACCTTAGTTTCCTCATCTTAAAATGATACCTATGTCATAGGGTGGTTGTAAAGATTAAATGAATAAGGCAAGTAGAAAAGGGTCTAGCATATGGTAAGAGCTCTATCACTGATAACATCGTTGCCTTTAATATTGTTAATAATATTATCATTATCTCAAGGGTAGTTAGGATTCGATAAGATAATGCCATAGGGAATTCAGCACAGTGATGACACTGTATCAAGTTTGCACTCACTGATAATAACGTATCGCAAGTAACATAGTGTAACATATACTAAAGTGGCTTAACACAACAAAAGTTTGTTGTTGGTGAACAGCTCTCCTCCATACAATGAAGCAGGGATCCAGGCCTCTATCTTTTCCAGGCTCTGCCACTCTGGGGCCTCAGAACACATCCCATCCAAGCTGAAGGGGAAGTAGGAAGACTGTGCAAGGGAGGTGGACCAGACATGGAAGGGGCCCCATCATTGCCGTGCACATTCCATTGGCCAGAGCTCAGTCATGTGGCCATACCTACCTGCAAAGGCATCTGGGAGATGTAGTCCAACTGTGTACCCAGGAAGAGGAGGGTATGGTTCTTAGTGACAGTCTCTGCCATTGTTAATTTCTTAGGCACTTGGGACACCACAGTGAACACAGCACAGCCCCTGCCATTATGGCCTCGCACTCCAATTGAAGAAAGAAATGAGTTAATAGATTACTGTAGAGCGTCATAGTGCTGGGACAGGAGAAGCACAGGATGCTTTGAGAGACAGGAGGAAGAAGAGCCTCACCCAGTCTTGGGGTGCCATTGAAGCTGAATTGTACAGGGTGGGTAGGAACTAACCAGGAGTAGATAGAGAAAAGGTGCTCCAAGTAAAGGGAACAGAATACGCAAAGGCTCAGAGGTAAGAATGAGCATGGCAAGTTTAGGGAATCTCCTGCAGTGGGGCTGCAGTTCAGAATTCAGATGGAGA
Source organism: Balaenoptera acutorostrata (assembly GCF_949987535.1). Lineage (NCBI taxonomy): Eukaryota > Metazoa > Chordata > Mammalia > Artiodactyla > Balaenopteridae > Balaenoptera > Balaenoptera acutorostrata. The sequence continues at coordinate 181,140,871 of NC_080065.1, forward strand.
AGTGAAGGTTAATGAGGGAAGAGGATGAGGCAGGAGCCAGCAGACTGAAGACCTTGAATGTGGGCCAGGACACCTGAACACCAAGAGGCCTAGTATGAGTCTTTTTTCTGAACTTTCTCTGAGCTATTTACAGGCTGGACAGAGCAGTGAGCATTGGGGGCTGGGGGTTCTCCCTGCAGAAAGGAACCGCTGGGAGGAGCGTGGCCAGAAGCTCTACAACGTGGAAGCCACATCCTACGCCCTCTTGGCTCTGCTGGTGCTCAAAGACTTTGACACTGTGCCTCCTGTTGTGCGCTGGCTCAATGAGCAGAGATACTACGGAGGTGGTTACGGCTCCACGCAGGCAAGTAGCCTCACACCCCCCAGGCACCTGCATCCCAACCTCCTATGGCCTCCCATTAGCTTTCTGGAGAGGACACTGAGACCAAGAGAGGCAGTGCTTCTGTCCCATGAGCCAGGATGATTGGGATGAAGTTGAGAAATGTTTTGTTTTTTTTAATTGAAAACCCATCTATGGATTCTAGATTACATTCTGGATGCCCCAACCTGTGTTCTGAGCCTCCTTTTCCATCCTGGTGTCTAGATCATGTTCTCAGGGCCCAGGTTCAGGTGTGAGCCTCTCTCTCCCCTAGTGGGTTCTACATCATGTTCCCAATTCCACCAGGTTCCCATCTTATCCTGTCTCACTGGTGGGTTCTAGATTATGTTTGTTTCACCAGGCCCCCAATGTTACCCTGTCTCACTGGTGGGTTCTAGACCAGGTTCTTAATGATTCTAGGCCATTATCCAAGCCTTTCTCTCCCACTGGTGGGCTCTAGGCCATGTTCTCAGTTCCATCAAGCTCTCAGTGTTACCACATCTTACTGTGAGTTTTAGACCAGGTTCTCAGTTATTCTAGTCCCTAATGGGTTCTAGACCATGGGTTCAGTAACCTCAAACTCCAGCAACCTCAGATTCCAGTTTAACCCTTTTTCTTTCTGATGGGCTCTCAATCACATTCTCAGTGTCAATTTTGGGTTCTAGATCAGATGCTTAGTGTTCCCAGATTCCAATTTTATTCTTTTTTTCATGAGTGGGTTCTAGACACATTCTCAGCGCCTCTAAACTTTTGTCTTAGACTCTCTCCTCTGGATGGGTCTAGACCACCTTCTCAGTGTGGCTAGACTTTCAGTCTTATGTCTATACTTTCTGGTGGATTCTAGACATGTTCCCAGTGTCTCCAAGTTCTGGTCTGAACCTCTCTCACTCAGAGAGTTCTAGGACATGTCCTCGGTATCCAGCAACCCCCAGTCGTATTCTCACCCTCTCTGGTGGGTTCTAGGTCACAGCCTCAGTGCCCCAAGTCTGATCTGAGTCTCTTCGTCCTTCAGTGGATTCTAATCGCTTTCTCAGTCGCCCAGATTCACCCTCTTTCTCTGTCATGGGCAACAGGCCACTTTCATGGTGTTCCAAGCCTTGGCCCAGTACCAGAAAGATGTCCCTGATCACAAGGAGCTGAACCTGGATGTGTCCATCCAACTACCCAGCCGCAACTCTCTGATCAGGCATCGTATCGTCTGGGAATCTGCTAGCCTCCTGCGCTCAGAAGAGGTATAGCCACCTGGCCAAACCCTCCTCACTTCCATCCTCCATGCCAGTCAGAGTTTGCCAGGAGGCAGGAGGGAGGGCAGATGACCATCACAGCCAGGGGAAGGCTTGGTTCCCAATGCTCTCTCTTCTCTCTCCCCACAGACCAAGGAAAATGAGGATTTCACATTAACAGCTCAAGGGAAAGGACAGGGCACCTTGTCGGTAAGGAACAGGAACCCACACCTTCTTGGCCCACCACTTTCTCTAGGCTCCTCTGCCCCAGAGGCACCCTCTCCTTCCCAAGTCAAGTGGGCTGACACCTTGTCTCCCCTCCCATCTCGCCAGGTGGTGACCGTGTACCACGCCAAACTCAAAGGCAAAGTCACCTGCAAAAAGTTTGACCTCCGGGTTTCCATACGTCCAGCCCCCGAACCAGGTAAAAGGAGTACAGACCCTATCTGTCACCCTTCCACCACCCCCATTCTAATGTCTCCCTCCCTCTTGGATCAGAACCCAGGAACCCCCCTCCCCCATCCTTCTGTCTTCTGTGTTTCTAGTCAAGAAGCCTCAGGACGCCAAAGGCTCCATGATCCTTGACATCTGTACGAGGTAAGAGACGGGTCACTGGGGTTCATCTTGGCCATCCCTCTGTCTCTAGCAAGACTTCTTACAAATAATAACTGTGATGCTTAATGCTTTCTGAGAGTGTATTGTGCATCTAGTCCTGTGCTAAATACCCACAAGGAGACAGCAAGCAGTCTTCACTTTGCATGACAGTGCGAGACTAGCAATGACAATGTAAGCTGAGTCTGTACAAAGTCATCTTAATCAGCCATGAAATTACAATTGTTCCATGACCTTTATTTTATTTTTTTTTAAACTTCTTTATTGGAGTATAATTGCTTTACAGTGGTGTGTTAGTTTCTGCTTTATAACAAAGTGAATCAGTTATACATATACATATGTCCCCATATCTCTTCCCTCTTACATCTCCCTCCCTCCCACCCTCCCTATCCCACCCCTCTAGGTGGTCACAAAGTACCCAGCTGATCTCCCTGTGCTATGCGGCTGCTTCCCACTAGCTATCTATTTTACATTTGGTAGTGTATATATGTCTATGCCACTCTCTCACTTTGTCCCAACTTACCCTTCCCCCTCCCTGTATCCTCAAGTCCATTCTCTAGTAGGTCTGTGTCTTTATTCCCGTCTTGCCCCTAGGTTCTTCATGACCTTTTTTTTTTTTTTTTAGGTTCCATATATATGTGTTAGCATACGGTATTTGTTTTTCTCTTTCTGACTTACTTCACTCTGTATGACAGCCTCTAGGTCCATCCACCTCACTACAAATAACTCAATTTCGTTTCTTTTTATGGCTGAGTAATATTCCATTGTATATATGTGCCACATCTTCTTTATCCAGTCATCTGTTGATGGACACTTAGGTTGCTTCCGTGTCCTGGCTATTGTAAATAGAGCTGCAATGAACATTGTGGTACATGACTCTTTTTGAATTATGGTGTTCCATGACCTTTAAAAATTTTAGTCACAACATCAAAAACTCTCACACTCCCCGTTTTAAAGGTCTGGAGAAACGAAAGTATAGTAAGATGAGTATTTGTTGAGTACACTGTAATTTAAAACATTAGAACACTGAGACAACAATTGGTTGGGTTTCTTTCTCCCTCCTTTGTAAAACACTTATCCAAAGCACTGTGGTTGGGACAGTGTCTCCTCTTTTCTCTTTGTATAACTTATGAGATAAAGCAAGCATCTTTTCATGCCATAGTGAATTGTCACGTTCCCTTGTAAGTTTGGGTCAACTTCCAACATTTCATTCTTGGAGCTTTCAATGTCATCAGATATCCAAGAGACCCTTTCATGTGATGGTTTTTGCTGGTGTCCCTTCCTCTGGGACATCCACATCCTTTTTGTCACAACCACTTTCCTCATTTATGTTGATCAGTTCGCCTCACTAAGTTCCCCTGGCCACATAGCTAGTCTTGCAAATGGCAGTAGGGTCAACCTCCCCATGGTCTGCTATTTTTTCTCTAACTCCATTTATGTTCTACTCAAATTTTACTTCCAGTGTTATCACTCTTCATTTCATGGCTGTGCTTCCATCTTTGTTGGCCAATTCCCTCTTTCAGTGATCCATTTTTGTAAAATGTCACACAGGTCTTTTCCACTGTGAGAGAAAGGAGTAACACGACTCACACCTTGCTGTCTGTGTGTGAACTGAATAACGGATGCTCAGTGATCCAACAGACTTTGAAAGAAGGGATGTGATTGGTCATTGGTTGTGAGGTGCATCTGTTATTTATGAAGTGATTGGTGGAGTGAAGAGCTAGCAACAAGATTTGTACTTTATGCCATTACTCACGATTAATATACCGTGGTACTGAGATCTGAACCATGGTGCTGAGGGACTGGTGCCAATGAACTAGACCATGGTAACGGAATCATGCAAAGTGAGACACGCCCATATTCTTATATCTTCATTCTCTAGAACTAAGGCAGGGAGAGGTTAAGTAACTCATCAAATGTTACAAAGAGCTGGGATTTAAACCCAGGCAGTTGGGCTCCAGAACCTGAGCAATTAATCACCTTGATCATTATGCTACATTTCCTGTATTCCCCTTGGGGGAATGTTTCCTAAAATCGAACCTCACTCTATGCTGCTATGTGGGAACTAGAGGCCTCAGTCCCTGATATGACCCCCTTGTTCAAGCAGTGACCCCACCTTAGGGCCCAACCCCTCTCCCCCTGCCCCATCCAGGTACCTGGGAGACCAGGATGTCACTATGTCAATCCTGGATATATCCATGATGACTGGCTTCTCTCCTGATATTGATGACCTCAAACTGGTATGAAGGTCTTGGGCTCGGGGGCTGGGATCCATGGGAAGGAGCCCAGGGTCTGGAAGAAGCTGGAGGGAGGGAAGGGGATGCAGGAGGGATTTTCACAAGCCCCACCCTTCCCCAGCTGAGCACTGGTGTCGACAGATACATCTCTAAGTATGAGCTGAACAAAGACTCCACAAAGAATACCCTCATCATCTACCTGGACAAGGTAAGGCTTCCACTGGGATCTTGACCCCTACCTGGCTGGCCTTTCCTTCTCCGTTGGCCTTGTCTCCAGGTCAGGCCAGCCCCAGCCTAGGGGAGACAGGGTCTGGGCTGCTGGTGTGGGAGGAAAGGGCATGTAAAAAAGGTCAGCCCACCTTCTAGAAGCATCTCACCTTTTTTTTTTTTAATTTATTTATCTTATTTATTTCTGACTGCATTGGGTCTTCATTGCTGCATGCGGGCTTTCTCTCATCGCGGTGAGCAGGGGCTACTCTTCGTTGTGGTGCGCAGGCTTCTCATGGCGGTGGCTTCTCTCGTTGCGGAGCACGGGCTCTAGGCACACGGGCTTCAGTAGTTGTGGTGCACGGGCTCAGTAGTTGTGGCTCGTGGGCTCTAGAGCGCAGGCTCAGTAGTTGTGGCACACGGGCTTAGTTGCTCCACGGCATGTGGGATCTTCCCGGACCAGGGATCAAACCCGTGTCCTCTGCATTGGCAGGTGGACTCTTAACCACTGCGCCACCAGGGAAGTCTGGATCTCACCTTCTGACCACTCATGTTCCAACCTCATTTTTCACTTGCTCCCTCCAGCCTCTTCTCATCAGAGTCTTAAACAACCATTGAAAAAAACCACCTTGGTTAAAAAAAAAAAGTGCTCAGTGGAGAAAAAGGACTTCCCTTGCTCCCAACCCCCTAGCATTTCTCTCTTATTTTCTCTCCATCTAGCCTTCTCTTGCTGTCTTTATCTTGAACATGATTCCTTCTCTTTCCTGCTTATTTCTTCCCCTTCTCCTATCCTCATATCTTTCCTGCTAACTCCCTGTACCCTCACCCCACATTAGTCAGCAGAAGCAACACTAGCTACTAAAATAAAACCCCTAAGAATATGGGGGTCTCAACACAAGAGACTTGTATGTCTCACTCGTGTAAAGTCCAGCTGGTATGGGAGGTAAGGAAGGGGACTTCTACTCCATGTGGTCACTCAGGGATCCACGTACCGTCCATCTCATGGTTCTGTAATCCCTAGGATTTAGGACTCCTCTGCTGGATCCATCCTTTCTAGAAGAAAATGGGGTTGTGCATGAGATGGATTTTTTAATGGGTTTTGTTTTGTTTGTTTGTATTTTAATTTTTGTACCTTAAAATTTTTATATAATTTCAACCTTACAAATTTCAGAGCACAATAGAGAAGTTCCATATAACCTTTACCCAAATTCACTAATTGTTAGCATTTTCCTCCAAATATACATGATGCCTATGTATATGTACATATATATGTATATCTGTTTCCTTCCTTCATCTCTCCCTTCTTCCCTTTCTTTTTTCTTTCTTCCTTTCTCTTTATTTTTTGCAGCTTTATTGAGATTTAACTGACATGTAACATTGTGTAGGTTTAAGATATACAGTGTACTGATTTGATATGTGTATATATTGGGAAATAATTACCAAAATAAGGTTAGTTACATCCATGCCCTCACATAGTTATAAAGTGTGTGTGTGTGTGTGTGTGTGTGTGTGTGTGTGTGTGTGTGTGTTAAGAACTTTTAAGATCTAATCTTTTAGCAACTTTCAAATGTCTATTGCAGTCTTGTTAACCATGGAATGTTTTTAAGGATATAGATAGCAATCCTTGGCCAGAACTCAATCACATGGCCGCATGGAACTGAAAACACGCTGAGAAGTGTAATCTAGCCATGAGCCGTGGAGAAAAAAAAATGGATTTGATGAACTGCTCATTAATCTTTTGGCAAAGATTCCTGCTCCCCCCCATCTTCCCCACCCATATCCCTCCTTGATCCCTCAGTTTCTCCACCACTGCTCCAACCCCCAGACCCCATGCTGGACTTCCTCCCATGTCACCCCCTTGACCAACCTCCTCCTTCTTTCCAGGTCTCACACACCCTGGAGGACTGTCTAGCCTTCAAAGTTCACCAGTACTTTAATGTGGGGCTTATACAGCCTGGGGCAGTCAAGGTGTACTCTTATTACAACCTGGGTGAGCAGCTGTCCTAGGGCCTGGGGTCCCAGGGATCTGGGAGTTAGGAGTCTAGGGGTCCCAGGAATCCAGGAGTTAGGAGTCTGGGGGTCCCAGGGATCTAGGAGTGAGGAGTCTGGGGGGGGGTCCTGGGAATCCAGGAGCTAAGAGCCTGGGGGTCCCAAGGATCTAGGAGCTAGGAGTCTGGGGGTTCCAGGAATCCAGGAGTTAGGAGTCTGGTGGTCCTGGGGATATGGGAGTTAGGGGTCTGAGGGTCCCAGGGTTGGGGACCTGGCCTCAGCAGGTCTGATGGACTGAAGTTGGGAAACTGAGCCCCCGCCAGGTGTGGTCTCTGGGGTGGAGGCCCTAGCCCTCCCCATCTCCTCTGCCCACAGATGAAGCTTGCACCCGGTTCTACCACCCGGAGAAGGAGGACGGGATGCTGGACAAACTCTGCCACAAAGATACATGCCGCTGTGCTGAGGGTGGGTGCGCAGGCGCCAGGAGGGGTGGCCACGCCCACTGGACCCCTGATTCCATGGGGTGGGGGCGGTGACTCAAGAGGGCTGGGCGCACCCGTGGGTGATAGGCTCTGAACGAGAAGCGGGACTTAGACCGTGTCCCCTGCCCACGCACCCACCCACCCCACAGAGAACTGCTTCATGCACACGGAGGAGGAGGTCACCCTGGAGGACCGGCTGGACAGGGCCTGCGAGCCGGGCGTGGACTATGGTGAGTCTGGCGGGGGGGACGGGGTGGGCCGGCGCGCGCATGCGTGGTTGTGTGTGAGCGGAGGCGTGCCGGCGTGTGTGGTCATGGCCACGTGCGGCTGTGGTTGTGTGTGTGATGTGTTGTGAGGGGCTCTGATTGCACGGGGAACCGTGGTCATGAGTGGGATGGAACGTGGGCGTGTGTGGGAGGGGTGGTTGTGAGTGATGTGGGTGTGTGCATGGCTGCGGGGAGCCGCAGTTGTCTGGGAAGGTGCTTGTGGGTCCCAGTGGATAGGAGCAGCTGTCGTTGTGCCTGTGACTGTCGTTGTGGACGGCTGTGATTGTGTGCATGGCTGTGAGTGTGGCTGGCTGTGTTACTGCGGTGGGGGGCGCGCAGGGGGCTTGAGCCTCCCTGGCTGTGGTCCTGCCCGTATCGGCTTGGGAGGAGCCGGGTGACGGCGCCCCACAGACAACCCTGCCCAGAACCCACGCTGCCTTCTTTCCCCCGCCCACAGTGTACAAGATCAAACTTCTCAAGAAGGAGCTGTCGGATGACTTTGACGATTACATCATGGTCATCGAGCAGATCATCAAATCAGGTCAGCCCTGTGTCTGCTGTCTTTCTGCCTCCCCCTCCCCCGTGTCCGCCCCTCCCCCCAGCTCAGCTTCCCTCTCCCTCCCCTTCAGGCTCCGATGAGGTGCAAGTTCAACAGGAGCGTAGGTTCATCAGCCACATCAAGTGCAGAGAAGCCCTCAAACTGAAGGAGGGGGCCCGCTACCTCGTGTGGGGCATCTCCTCGGACCTGTGGGGAGAGAAACCCAAGTGAGTGCCCGCCCCGCGCCTGCGTGTGGCCACCTCCTCCCGCCCTTCCCCTCCCCCTCCCGCTCCTGACCTGTCTCTCTTCCCCCAGCATCAGCTACATCATCGGGAAGGACACCTGGGTGGAGCTGTGGCCTGATGCGGATGAATGCCAAGACGAGGAGAACCAGAAACACTGCCAGGACCTGGCCAACTTCACCGAAAACATGGTTGTCTTTGGCTGCCCCAACTAATCCCGCTCCCGTTGTCCAGTCAATAAAGGTCCAGTTCTATTTCACAAGTCTCCCAAAGTCTGGAGCTCTTTGAGAGGGGGAGAGAGGCAGCTGTGATCCCCCGCTGCCTCACCTGCAGCTCAGCTCCATCCTACAGGAACTTCCTGTAGTTCACCTGCAAGTTCGCAGGCTTCCTCACCTACAGCGCGTGTGCCTGCCTCGCCTGCACCTAGCCGGAAGTGCACCTACATCTCCCCCTGAATCTCAGCTGCACCTCAGCTCCATCCGTACCTGAATTTTCATTTGCATCCTCACCAGCAGCTCACTGCCCCTTCACCTGAGTTCTCACCACCTTCCTTACCTGCCTCTTTATTGCATCCTCACCTGAACTCTTACCAGGATCTCATCTGGATCTTTACCTGCACACTCAACCTGCACACTCGCCTGTATTTTCTGCATCTTCACCTGCTTCCCCCACCTACACCTTTATCTGTAAACTTACCTGTATCTTTACAAACATTCTTACCTATACCCTCACCTGTCTTTCCACTTGCATCCTCACCTGTGTTTTCTCTGCATCTTCATGAGGGTGAGGACCTGCATCTTTACCTACATTCTTCTCTGGATCTCTTCGTGTGTTCTTACCAGCATCCTCATCTACATCCTCACCTGCGTATTTACCTGCCTTCTCACTTGCACCTTCCCCTGCGTCTTCACCTGTGTCTTCACCAGCATCAGAACTCTCCAGTCCTCCTCTGCCTTCTCACCTTCACGCTCACCTGCATCCTTACCTGCCATCCTCACCCGTTCTCATCTTCATCCCATTTGCTCTCATCCGCAGCTCACTTTCACTCCATTTCCCATCTCACGCATCCCATTTGCATCCTCTAGACTCACCTCACCCTCCAGGTCACCACTTTGTAGATGGGCCTGAACAGATTGGTAGGATTGTGTGAGGCAGCTGGGCTGGGAGGGGGTGGTAAAGGTCAGGCAGGATGATGTTTCCAGCTGGAGCCCTGAGGGACCAAGCCAGAGATGTGACTCATATCTCCGCGGTTGAAGAAGGAGTGCAGGGGCTGTTGTGGTCACAGCCTCACCAGAAACACATGGTGGGGAGCAGCCATAGTTGAGTGAGGCCACTGGCTGCCAAGGGGCCCCAAGTGCCTCTTCTAACTCCACCTGTGGTCCCTTGAGGACCATTGAGGGTGGAATCCAGGCTCCGACTCTGGGTAAGGTCATCACAGGAAAACCCCCCTGAACCTGGAAGTCACGCCTGCATAGCCCCCTTCCCCTAAGACCCTGGGTCCTGGAAACCCCACCTCCCAACTTCAGGAATGTTGGGGAAATTGACTCACAGCCTACCCCCACTCCCTCCAGCCTCCAGTTGCCGGACACCCCCGTCAAGGGAAGACACAGATCCTCATTACTCACTAGGTGTCACAGCTGACATCTGCCAGGCCCCCCTGCCCTCCTTTATGTGCAATTTTTCGTTTCTTTTCTTGCTCTGTTTCTTTAATGTGTGGGATGTTTTTGTTTTGTTTTTTACTTTTTTTTTTAGCATCTATGTTTCTAGGCTGTGAACAGCACAGACTGAACCTTACATTCTAAAGATAGCATGGAGTTGATTTCAGACAGTGAGGGTATCCAAAAAGGAAAGGAGATCAGGGTGACCTGGGAAGCCTGCCTGCAATGGGGCCAACCAGCAAAGTCATTTAGATTGAAGGATGGTTCAGTTTATGTGTCAGTTTTGTTAGGCTATGGTGACCAGTTGTTTGGTCAAATACCAGACTAAATGTTTCTCAGAAGGTTTGTTTTTTTTTTTTGAAATTTTTTTACTTTTTATTGAAAACTGCACTGAACACTAAATGTCCACCTTTACAATAAACAAATACAGTAACAGTAACACACTAAAACAAAACATACTTCTGATAGCCATTATTTTTCTGTTTGGGACAGTTTTGAAGGTTCTTTGGTCACAAAACAGGAATGTCAGGACTTTCCTGGTGGCACAGTGGTTAAGAATCCACCTGCCAAAGCAGGGGACACGGGTTCGAGCCCCAGTCCAGGAAGATCCCACATGCCGCGGAGCAAGTAAGCCCATGCACCACAACTACAGAGACTGCACTCTAGAGCCCGCGAGCCACAACTACTGAGCCTGCAAGCCACAACTACTGAGCCTGCGTTTCACAACTACTGAAACCCACGTGCCTAGAGCCCGTGCTCCGCAACAAAAGAAGCCACCGCAATGAGAAGCCCGCGCACTGCAACAGAGTAGACCCCACTCACCGCAACTTAGAGAAAGCCCACACGCAGCAATGAAGACCCAGCGCAGCCAAAAATAAATAAATAAATTTATTTCTTAAAAAACTTGAAAAAAATAAAAAAACAGTAATGTCCCTATCCAAAGGCTCAAAATAGGCCATCTTTTAACCAAAAAGGTGGTGATTCACAAAAGGCTATGAATACAACATGTAACCAGTTGATATAAATCTAATAGGATTTGTTAAAATCAGTCACATCTAATAACACACCTGAAGTATTCTTATATAAAATATCTCACGAAGAAAAGAAGACTTTATCAATGTCTAAAAAAGTGCATTTGTTCATAGACAATCTGACAAGTTACCATAAAATGTTTCCTGAGACATAAGATAACGCAACATTATTCTTCTTGAACACTTTCAGTTCAAGACTTTCCACTCAGTAAAATAGCTGAGGATATGAAACTGAGAAAATATATTTGAGTACAAACAGCTTGTGAAACTTAATACTTTTTTTTTTTTTTTGCATCATCAGAAGGTATTACTGAACTCACAACCAATTTGCCCGCTCTGTATGCAGCTCAGATGGGTGAGGCTTCTCTGTACAGAAGCCTGTACTGTCTTCGATCCTATGCTCGTGGTTGTCTAACACAAACAGTTTTCTCCCCGTTTTGTAGTAATTTAACCTTCCTATTAGCAAAAAAGGTAGCCAGCCCCCGTGGACTGAAGGAGCTAGTGTCAGAATGGTGATTTCCTCTTACTATTTTTTATTTTGATGTTTGGAACTCTTTTTTGTTGCTGGGTTTTGGTTTTTGGTTTTGTTTTTATTTTTAAACTTTTTTTTTTTTTTTTTTTTTGGCTACGTTGGGTCTTTGTTGCAGAGCGTAGACTTTCTCTAGTTGCCGCGAGAGGGGGCTACTCTTTGTTGCGGTGCGTGGGCTGCTCAATGCAACAGCTTTTCTTTGTTGAGGAGCACAGGCTCTAGGCGAAGGGACCTCAGTAGTTTTGGCGCACAGGCTTAGTTGCTCCGCGGCATGTGGGATCTTCCCGGGGGGGGGGGGGGGGGAACAGGGGAACCCAAGTCCCCTGCATTGGCAGCAAGATTCTTAACCACTGAGCCACCAGGGAAGCCCAGTTTTTGGTTTCTTAATATTTTTTTAGTTTTGTGTTTGTTTGCTTGTCTGTTTTTAATTGAAGTATAGTTGATTTACAATATTAAGATATTTGGGACTCTTGATGCAACATTCTAGAGCAAGGGGTCCAGGACCTGCTTTGCCCAAGGGACGGATAAAGGAAAAAGATCTATTTGTTCTTTTTTTTTTTTTTTAAGAAATTGGCAATGTAATTTTTTCAAGTATTTCTTTATTTATTTGGCTGTGCCAGGTCTTAGTTTCGGCATGTGGGATCTAGTTCCCTGACCAGGGATCGAACCTGGGCCCCCTGCGTTGGGAGTGCGGAATCTTAACCACTGGACCGCCAGGGAAGTCCCAAGATCTATTTACTCTTTGTGATTGGATGCACGGATGAAAAACTTAACACACAATAACAGAAGTTGGTCCTTACTAAATCACGTCCAGTCTTTTTCCGTGCTTCTGTAAGCAGATGACATCTCCTTCAGTTTGCCCCTGTCGCTAGCTCTTTTGTGGTTTTAACACTGCACCGTCCATGATGCAAATGTCCAGAATCAGTTAAAAAGACTGGCAAATTCCTTTTCTCTTAGTTCATCTATTTTTCACCGTCTCTTGGTGCCAGGTGTATCCAAATGATTGCCTTTCCTCACTCTCTGCTCTTGCTTGTTGGGGTGTTCTGGTTTGTCCCCACGTTTTTGTGGGCTGGTTGGGACAGGGAGTTTGGGAGGCGTGTGCCACCAAGGGGAGGTTGTGGGTCACCAGGATGCCCCGGGGGATGATCCCTTCCATGGCTGCAGGAAGTCCTCCCGGAGCCATGCCCATGATGCCTGCTGGGCATCTGTAGGTGGCACCGCTGAACTCTGGATGAATTGCTCGCTGATCTATTCTGGACCAGGGTGCTGTTGTGACCAAGAATTCCTTGTTCACAGTTTCTTAAGCTCTCTGGCATGCCACATGTGATTGCCTGGCTGGTCTCTGCTCACTATGCCAGGCCGTGTGAGGTGGACAAATGAGATGTGGTGCATCTTTCAAGGGACCCTGAGCAAGGCTGAAAGGCTCCGATTGGTGCACCTGGAGGGCCGCCCGTCGTATCCTGCCTTCCTTGAGGGCTTAGGCTAAGACTTTCTCATCCAGCAGTTCCCCGCAGGTGGCATTCACTGGGAATGCCCCTTGTCTCATCTGCTTTATAGTAAAATCAGTGATGAGCTGGTGGTTATATCCGTTGAGACTACGGTGCAAGGAGACGCAGTCTCTCTGATACAGCAAGTCCTGTAGGGTGTAGATCCTCTGCACACCCAGGGACAGCCCGATCCCATCCTGCAAGTAGGGGTCATAAAATATGATGCTGAATCCAAACCATCTGCCCCGTGCGACAGAAGCGCATGAGGCCCAGCATCTCCCCACGGATGCAGGCTGCCCCTGAGGCAACCTCCTGGATCAGCTCGACGCTCTGTACCCACGGGCTTTCCGCAGTGCCTGGTACAGCCATGGGTTCCCCCGGGACAGATGGAGGATGTGGCAGATGGTGGAGTCGTCTGTCTCTTCCACTGCCGCCATGGGATGTTAGCACAAGGCGATCCCGAGCTCGCCCGCAGCCTTGCCGTCCACGTGGTCGAAGCTGCTGCCTATCTGCACCATCACCCTCGGGGCCTTGAACTTCTCCAGGTCCTCCCCGGTGAGGGTGATGGTGTGGTACATCATGGCACAGACAGCCTCCTTTAAAACCTTCTCGTGGATCTCCTGAGTAGACTGTGTGTCACAGAAGGCCACGGTGGCCAGGTCCTTCAAGGTAGGCATCTCCACTGTGCAGTCTCGGCCATGGAGCAGAGCCACGGGGGTGGAGGTTGCCAGGGGCCCATTCATGATCTAGGGGAGGATACCTTCACAGATTCTGTCCAATCGCTGTCGCTTGACTTTGTGCTTATCCACAAGGGCCATTCTTTTTTTTTGGTCGCGGGGCGCACGCCATTCCAGATCTTAGTTCCCGACCAGGGAGCGAACCTGTGCCCCCTGCAGTGGAAGTGTGGAGTCCTAACCACTGGACCGTACAAGGGCCGTTATTTATCGAACTTTGCACCTCTCTCATTCAAAAGCCCAAGTGGTCCTCTAAGAACTTCGGGACCCTCTCAGGAGTCCGTGGGCATTATGTCACTAAGCACCCAATATAAATTTGTCCACAAACTCTATAGTTCACATCATGGGCTGTCCGTCTTTTCTTTTTTTTTTTTAATTAATTAATTTTATTTATTTATTTTTGGCTGTGTTGGGTCTTCGTTGCTTCGCGCAGGCTTTCTCTAGTTGCAGCGAGTGGGGGCTACTCTTCGTTGTGGTGCGCGGGCTTCTCATTGCGGTGGCTTCTCTTGTTCTGGAGCACCGGCTCTAGGCACGCAGGCTCAGTAGTTGTGGCGCGCAGGCTCAATAGTTGTGGTGCACAGGCTTAGTTGCTCTGTGACATGTGGGATCTTCCCAGACCAGGGCTCAAACCCGTGTCCCCTGCATTGGCAGGCGGATTCTTAACCACTGCGCCACCAGGGAAGCCCCCGTCCTTTTAAGAGATTCCAACTTCATGGATTGAAAAGCATTTCAGGTGATGAAACCCAAAGCAGGAAGATTCTGCTTCTCCTGGAGTTTCTTCTCAGGGGGCAGGAGACGCCAGCTTTCCTTATTTATGGGCAGGAGGGGCTCTGGGGTGGACGGGACTTCCAGGAGCTAACTCTCCCCTGTAGGTATTTTTAAAGATGTGATTCACGGGCTTCCCTGGTGGCGCAGTGGTTGGGAGTCTGCCTGCCAATGCAGGGGACACGGGTTCGAGCCCTGGTCTGGGAGGATCCCACATGCCGCGGAGCGGCTGGGCCCGTGAGCCACGGCTGCTGAGCCTGCGCGTCTGGAGCCTGTGCTCCCAACAGGAGAGGCCGCGATGGTGAGAGGCCCGAGCACCGCGATGAAGAGTGGCCCCCGCTCGCCGCAACTGGAGAAAGCCCTCGCACAGAAACGAAGACCCAACACAGCCAAAAATAAAAATAAATAAATAAAAATTTTAAAAAAATTAAAAAAAAAAAAAAAAGATGTGATTCACACCTATGGTCAGTTGACTTTAAAAGCAGATTACCCATGAGACTTCCCCGGCAGTCCAGCAGTGGAGACCCTGTGCTTCCACTGCAGGGGCATGGGTTCGATGCCTGGCTGGGGAACTAAGATCCCACATACAGTGCGGTGTGGCCAAATAAATTAATTAATTAAATTAACAAAGCAGATTACCCTTGATAATGTGGGTGGGCCTCTTCCAATCAGTTGAAGGGCTGAGGAGAAAAAGTGGGTTTCCTGAGGAGGAAAGAATTCCGGCTGGCAGTGTGCAGATTCTGCCTGAGATTCTTGCCTTCAGACTCAAGACCACAACATCAACTCTTAACTGAATCTCCAGTCTGCTGGCTTGTCCTACGGATTTCGGATTTACCAAGCTACAAAATCACATGAACCAACTCCTTACAATCAATCAATCAATCTCTCTCTTGATTGATAGATAGATGATAGATATTAGATATAGAGATACATTATTGGTTCTATTTATCTGACTAACCCTGCCTAATATGGGTGGTCAGGGAAGGCTTCTGTGAGGAGGGGGTTCTTTTTTTTTTTTTTTTAAAGATGATGTTGGAACAACGCATTTATTTTATTTTATTTATTTATTTATTTACTTATTTATGGCTGTGTTGGATCTTCATTTCTGTGCGAGGGCTTTCTCTAGTTGCGGCAAGCGGGGGCCACTCTTCATCACGGTGTGCGGGCCTCTCACTATCGCGGCCTCTCTTGTTGCGGAGCACAGGCTCCAGACGTGCAGGCTCAGTAGTTGTGGCTCACGGGCCTAGTTGCTCCGCGGCATGTGGGATCCTCC
Organism: Balaenoptera acutorostrata; assembly: GCF_949987535.1. Taxonomy (NCBI): domain Eukaryota; kingdom Metazoa; phylum Chordata; class Mammalia; order Artiodactyla; family Balaenopteridae; genus Balaenoptera; species Balaenoptera acutorostrata. The sequence continues at coordinate 181,156,502 of NC_080065.1, forward strand.
CAGACCAGGGCTCGAACCCGTGTCCCCTGCATTGGCAGGCAGGTTCTCAACCACTGCGCCACCAGGGAAGCCCCCAAGGAGGGGGTTCTTGAGTCAGGACATAGATGACAAGGAGGAGCCAGTCACGGGGGATCTGGAAAAGACTGTTCCATGCAGAGGGAACAGCAAGTGCAAAAGGCCCCAGATGCCCGGGTGCAAGGGCTTCAAGATAATGAAGACCACTCAGTGTCTATTCTCTTTTTTAAAATTATTTTATTGAAGTATAGTTGGCTTACAATTTTTCTTTTGCCCCACCACTTGGCTTGCAGAATCTTAGTTCCCTGACCAGGAATTGAACCCGTGCCCTCGGCAGTGAAAGCACAGAGTCCTAACCACTGGGCTGCCAGGGAATTCCTCTTAATGTCTATTCTTACCTCAGGGAACAGCCCTTCTTCTATAAAGGGCCGTATAGTAAATATTTTAGCCTTTCGGGACCGAGAGATAAAATCGAGGATATTATAAAGGTACTTATAAAATGAGAGGAAGCTTCCAGCCTGCCATATGCCCCGTTTGCTTGGGATGGGCCACCCAGGGTGGAGGACGTGATTTGTGCTCTGCTACTGGCAACATTCTCTGGATGAAGAATGATGGGCCCAAGGCTTGGAGATCCAGGTGGGTAGAGAGGGTGTGGGATGACCGCTGAGGCCAGTTTCTCTCTGCTCCAGTGACAACCAGATCCCAGCCAACCTCTCTCTCCCAAATCCCAGCTGTCTCATCTGGATCAGCTGGCCAGAGTTGAGACAACATGCTGAGTCACCAACCCCCAGAATGAGACTCATCCACTCAACACCCAGCGGTTGATGACAGAGGACATGCCAACATGTAGGTGGCAGCCAGCGTGACCAGCTACAAAGTGTGGACAGGGGTGGGCGTTGGCTGCTGGCCCAGGAGGCTGGCACTGAAAAGCAAAAGGGGGAAGAGGGGCCAGAGGAGGATGCCCCATCTGAGACCCTACCGCTCACTAAAGTGTCAGCCCCCAAGAGCAGCTCCTGTAGCTGTACAGAAACATGAGCCTAGCCTGATTCAGCTCATGAGCCATAATTTGCTAACCCCCATAAGCTCAATGGAAGCTCATTGGAAGATTTTAAACATGGAAGAGGTGAGACCTGACTTATGTGTTTAAAAGCTGATGCCAGCAGTTCCAATCCTAGGTATACACCCAAAAGAATAGAGAGCTGGAACCCAGACAAATACATGCACACACATGCTTGTAGCAGCACTTTTCAAAATAACCAAAAGGTGGAAATAACTTAAATGTCCATTAACTGGGGAATGGATAAGCAAAGTGTGGTTCATCATACGCTGGAATATTACTCAGCCTTAAAAAGGAGTGAAGCACTGACACTCGCTACAATGTGGATGAACCTTGAAAACATTATCTTCAGTGAAAGAAGCCAGACACAAGAGACCACGTAGTGTATATTTCCATTTTTTTGAAATGTCCAACACAGCTAAATCCATAGAGCAGGAAAGCAGACTAGTGGTTGCCAGGGTCTGTGGGTGGGAGAGTTGGGGAGTGACTGCTTAATGGTTATAAGGTTTACTTTTGAAATGCTTTGGAAGTAGGTAGTGTTGCACAACATTGTAAATGTACTAAATGACACTGAGTTGCTCGCTTTAAAATGGTTTGTTTTACGTGGTGTGAATTTACCTCAATTAAATAAATAAATAAATAAGCGAGGCCACACCAGCTCCAGGGTAGAGAATGAATTATAAGGTGGCAAGAGGTAAAGTAGTACATCCATTTGGGAAGCTACTGCAAGAGTCCAAGCAAGAAATGATGACAGCAGTTCCAATCCTAGGTATACACCCAAAAGAATTGAGTGTCTTAGTCCATCTGGGCTGCTATAACGAGATACCCTAGACTGAGTGGCTTAAACAACAGATATTTACTTCTCACAGTTCTAGAGGATGGAAGTCTGAGATCAGGGTGCCTAAGTGGTTGAGTTCCAGTGAGAACCCTCCTCCTGGCCCTCTTCCTGGCCTCCTTCTCTCTGTATCATCACATGGCAGAGAGGGAAAGAGAGCATATATCTTATATTTCATCTTATAAGGACACTAATCCCATTCAGGAGGGCTCCACCCTCATGCCCTAGCACCTCCCAAAGGCTCCACCACCAAATACCATCACATTGGGGGTTAGGGTATGGACATCAATTTGGAGGGCACATAAACATCCCGTTCATAGCACTTAGGGTGGTAGCAGTGGAAATGGAAACAGGTGGCCGCATTTGCGATCTGGTTTAGAGGTTGAATCAACAGGGCCTACTGAGGGTAGGATGTCATGACAGGACGGAAGGAGGGGTCCAGGACGACTCCCAGGCCTTGAGTTTAGTTAGTTGAGTAGACAGTGGTTCTACCCTCTGACTGTGAATTTCAATTAAAACTTGCATGCATGCACACACGTGTGCATGCAGACATGCAGGCACACTCAAGCACGCAGCTGCACCTGCACATACATGTATGCACACACATGCATGCATGCATACACAGCACACGCATGCATACACACAGACACGCATGCACACACTCACACACACGCATATACACACCCACACACGTGCACACACACAAACCACTCGTATTTTCCACTGCTCTTATCACCATCTCGAACACTAAATAGTATTTTCTTATTGGGCTTTCTTATTAGTTTTTCTCAGCCTGCTAGAATAGGAGCTCCATAAGACCAAGGACTTCTGTCTCTCTTGTTCATGGCTGTGCCCCCAAACCTAGAACAGTGCCTGGCACACAGGAGGTGCTCAGTAAGTATTTGGCAACCATGTGAATGACACGGCCAGAAGGGAAAGCTGGGGCCTTCCCTCTCCCATCCCCACCTGAGTCACATCTTCAGATGCTTCTGGAAAGTGTGAGAGACTCTGAGTGAGAGTGAGATGGGGCCGGGCCAGGGGTGGGGGGACAGGAAGAAGAGGAGGATATGGGGGGAAGGGGGAGGGGCCGAGCCCCAGCTCTAAAGGCAGCCCCGGGACCCACGGGCGCCTGTCGGCAGCGTGAAAAGCCCAGGAGTGTTGGGCAATCGTGGTTTCCTCCCAGCCCGCAGGACCCAGCCGTGCCAGCCCAGCCCCGGGCGTCCTGGGGCCTCATCCGCTCAGGCATGGAGGAGACAGTGGTGAGGCCCTCGGTGTTCGTGGTGGATGGACAGACGGACATCCCTTTCACGAGGCTGGGACGCAGCCGCAGGAGACAGCCCTGCAGTGCTGCCCGGCTGGGCCTGGGCCTCCTGCTGCTGCTGTTGGCGACCGGAGTGGCTGTCCAGGGCTGGTTCCTGCTGCAGCTGCACTGGCGCCTGGAGGTGATGGCCACCTCCCTGCAGGTAAGTGGTGCTGGGGTGGGGGTGGGGGGGCTCGAAGCCAGTGTCACTGAGCATCTGTGTGTGTGCGTATGTGCAGAATGGAGGACAGACTAAGAGCAGCCCAAGGCAAGTTAATTCACCTCTCGGAACCTCAGTTTCCTCATCTGTAAAATGGGCATGATAATAAGCATCTTCCTAGGGAATAGAATATGATATTGTGTGTGTGGTGCCCAGCTGGCCCACAGCAAGCATTCAACCAATGAGAACTGACATTTTTTTTTAATTGAGATATAATTGACATAGAACATTGTGTAAGTTTAAGTGTACAACATATTAATTTGTTACATACATATAGCAATAGGGTTGCCATTGTAGCGTTAGCTAATGCCTCTCTGGTATCACATAATTATCATTTCTTCTAGTGGTGGGAACTAACAAAACCTAAGCCTTTAGGAAGTTTAACGTTTATAACACAGCTGTGTTGTCTGTAACCCCTGGAACCGACATTCTGACATGGCTAGTTATTATTATTTTTAAAAATATTTATCTGGGGCTTCCCTGGTGGCGCAGTGGTTGAGAGTCTGCCTGCCAATGCAGGGGACACGGGTTCGAGCCCTGGTCTGGGAAGATCCCACATGCCGCGGAGCAAATGGGCCCGTGGGCCACAATTACTGAGCCTGTGCGTCTGGAGCCTGTGCTCCGCAACGAGAGAGGCCACGGTGGTGAGAGGCCCGTGCATCGCAATGAAGAGTGGCCCCCGCTTGCCGCAGCTAGAGAAAGCCCTCGCACAGAAACGAAGACACAACACAGCCATAAATAAATAAATTAATAAATTAAAAAAAAAAAAAAACTTGGGCCAAATTAGACTGACTTTTAAAAAAAAAAATATTTATCTGACTCTTCCATTTAGCCACTTTTATTTTTATTTTTAATTTTTTGGCCGTGCCGCGTGGCATGCGGGATCTTAGTTCCAAGACCAGGGATCGAACCCGCACACCCTGCATTGGAAGCGCAGAGCCTTAACCACTGGACCGCCGGGGAAGTCCCTGACATGGCTAGCTATCATCAGCCGTAACCTGATCACCATTTTTGGGACTGTCACTAATCCACTTTGTCCGAGTCTGTGAGAATCTCTCTCTGCGTCCATTTCCCATTGGCCTTAGATGTCTCTGTCTGTCTGTCTGCCACACCTGTGGGTCTGTGTGTCCCAAGCCATGCATGTGGTCTCAGCCTTTTTGTGTTTCCAGGTCCTTTCTGCTCATGGCTGGACCTGTGCTGCTGTCCTGCACCCATGTACCCACACGGCCATGTACTCACCTGTCTACAGCCCATGTGTGGACGTCATGTGTCTGTTTCTGCGTCTCCGTGTGCGCAGACCCACGTGGCTCCAGAAGCCACGCAATCCACGTACCTGCGTCCACGTGTGCCTTGTCAGTGTGTCACACAAGTGTCCAGGTCTGTGCCCATGTGTCCATATCCACGTGTTAGCATTTATGTCCAAGTGTCCAGCCATCCAGGTGACCATGTGTCTTCGACAGCACTCATTTAATAAACCCTTATATAGTACCTGGCACTGTAATATGCTTTTCACGTGAGAATTCGCTGAATCCGAAGCAGGCACTTTTCATGTGTCCATTTACAGAGGGGAAAACTGAGAAACTGGATGGTTAAGAGCCTGCTGGGCGGCGGGGTGTGATGTGGGGTGTGCATGTGGCCTTGGACATGTCTGAGGGTGATGTCTGTGCCCGTGGTCTGCATGTGTCTCTCAGCCACGAGTCTGAGTGACGCCAGGGCATGGGCCCCACAGATCCTCACTACGGGCTGCTCTGCACTTTTAGGACAGAGGTGCAGGACCCCGGGATCTCCTGGTGCAAGGTGAGTCAGGGTCCTGGTCCCAGGGGAGGGGATGGAATGGTTCCCACGCTGCCCTCACCCCTTCAGCCCATTGCCCAATGTGATTTGCACAACTGGCTTAAGCCCCACAGACGCCCGTCCCCCAAGCCGGAGAAGCAGAAGTTTGGGTCATTCCGGAAAGGGTGGGGTTGACACCAGGAGGTGGGCTGGATGACCGCTCTGGAGGCTGGCCCTTACCCCTCTGACTTCTGACCCTCTCTCCCCAGATCGGAGGCCCCAGCAGGCCAACCCGGCAGCACACCTCACAGGTGAGGGGGCCCCCAAGTCCTGGCAGGGGGTAGGGGTTCAGCGTGTCCTGGGGAGACCAGACAGACACCCCAACATGGCAGCGCACTCCTTCACTCATTAATTATTCACAGACTTGCCCAGAGCACAGGCACTGCCTAGGTCTGTGAATTTCTAATTTTATTTATTGAATAAACCCTTGTAATCTGTGGCACGAATCGTGACGTTCTTTCCACCTATTAATTCATTAAATCCTTAGCTGGTACTATTCAGAGCTCCATTTTACAGAGAGGGAGACTGAAGCACTCAGAGGTTATAAGCCTGCTGGGCCAGGATGTGTTCTGCCACTTACAACTTTTGACGGTTTGGGCAAATCAATTGCTCTGTGCCTCAGTTTCCCCGCCTGCAAGAAGGGGATGAAACGAGTTAAGATGTATGATAAGCACGTTATTTTGCCACCTCCTGGGCCTCCGTTTCCCCACCTGTAAAGTGAGGATAAAGTGAGTTCATATATCTAAAGCTCTGGAACAGCCTAGCACAGAGGGGGTGGTGCTCAGAGAGGGGTGGCGACTGGCCTGGGGTCACACAGCAAGCGTGGGACCTATGCCTACCAACTCCCCCTCTGTCTCCCTCCGCAGGGGCCAACTCCAGCCTGACAGGCAGTGGGGGCCCGCTGCTGTGGGAGACGAAACTGGGCCTGGCCTTCTTGAGGGGCCTCACCTACCGGGACGGTGCCCTGGTCATCGCCCAGGCCGGCTACTATTACATCTACTCCAAGGTGCAGCTGGGCGGTGTGGGCTGCCCCCAGGGGCTGACCGGCAGCCTGCCCATCACCCACGGCCTCTACAAGCGCACGGCCCGCTACCCCGAGGAGCTGGAGCTGCTGGTCAGCCGGCGGTCACCCTGCGGGCGAGCAAGCAGCCCCCAGGTCTGGTGGGACAGCAGTTTCCTGGGCGGAGTGGTCCACCTGGACGCCGGGGAGGAGGTGGTGGTGCGCGTGCCTGATGAGAGCCTGGTCCGAGTCCGCGACGGTACGCGGTCCTACTTCGGGGCGTTCATGGTGTGAAGGAAGGAGCTAGGGTAGATGGAACGGAGTCCGACAGACAGAGAGGTGCCTCGGGAGACAGGAAAACCAACAAGCAGAGATTTTGGAGTGTGCCCGGGAGAACCCCAAACTCAACAGGTGGAGAGCTAAGTGGGGACCACCGGGACCAAGAACCCAGTTATTCCACAAGAAGAAAGACCCAGCAGGCACCTCTGAAGAACCAAAGGAGACTGCAGACCCTGCCATGGACAACTCTGAAGACACAGACCTGGAGACTTGGGGGTCTGTTAGCCCCCAGGCAGGGGTAAAGCTGATCTGCCTGATATTCAGGAAAAAGGGGTGAGGGGTGGGTATTTATACTTTTGATTCAGAACTAAGTGGGACTTGGGGGTCCAGGGAGTTGGCTGAGAACAGGAAACGTCTTATCACCCTCTCCGCTCTCACAAGTGTGGGCGGAGTGGGGGGGGCAGATTTATCACCAGGACTCACCCACCAGTGGAGAGCCCAGCCCGGCCCTGCCCATGGTCATAGTCACCCACCCAAGTCCCACCTACGGGCTTGTGGCCACACCACAGCCTGGCCGTGAAGTTACACTCAGAGATGCAGGCATAGGCATGTGATAGTAGATGTTTGACAACCAGGTTTTCTGGGAGGGGAGAGGCTTTGTAGTGTGTGTCGATTTCCATGGTGTAAATATTCCCACTGTGGCTGGTCTCTGTCTCCCATATATATCATCAGCCAGTTGGCTGTATCCCAGCACTGCTAAGAGCTCACGTTCCATCAGGACAGCAAAACTGTTTCAGCACCCAAGCCAGAGCCTGGCACAGAGGCACTTGGAAAATGTTTGCAGAAAGAAACACAAAGAAAGAGAGAGTGAGAGAAGCAAGGGACGGAGGGAGGGAGGAAGAGAGGTAGGGAGGGAGGGAGGAAGGAAGGAAGGAAAGAAAAGAAAGAAAGAAAGAAAGAAAGAAAGAAAGAAAGAAAGAAAGAAAGAAAGAGAGAGAGAGAAAGGAAGGAAGGAAGAAAGGAAGGAAGGAAGGAAGGAAGGAAAGAAGGAAGAAAGAAAGAAAGAAAAAAGGAAAGAAAGAAAGGAAGAAAGAAAGAAAGGGAGAAAGAAAGAAGCTACCATCACAGCTACAGCATCACAGAGAATCACAGCTCCACAAGTTCAGTCACTCCTTCACAACCACAGACACATACACACAAAGCATCAGATTCTCATACAACCTCACACAAGTCATAGCATCACAAGCCCTCAATCACAAACACTGCATTACAACCACATAGGACACAGTCACACACAAGTCATCATCAGAGCCTCAGTCACCCACACAGGCCGTACAGTCACACCACGTGTGACACACAGGGTACAACGCTTCTCACATCAGACTTCCACGTGCTGTCTCACAGTCACACCCATCACACACACAGCATCACAATGGCAAACACACAAATACACACGCAGCCTCAAGTTCCTCCTAGCCAAGACATACACATCCTGAGGTGAGGACCAGACTTAGTCTGTAGCCCTGGTCCCCTTGACCACTGGTCTTGGAAATAAATGGTGAACTTTGCACCTGGATCTGTCTAGTTCTTAGGGGAAGGATGGCTCATGAAGGCACAGGGATAGATGGAATGACCCACAAAGGTCACTTTTACAGCTGAGAAATATGAACCCAGCTGGCTCAACTCCATGCAGGAAGCTTAGCAGGGAAACCAGAGACCTGATGCCCAGGTCTGCCTTAGCCTCAAATCCACAATTCCTGAGAAAGTAGAGGCTACACACTTCCAAGTACCCTTATTGCAGACATCCAGCACAGATTGGCAGTCTACCCAGCCAGTCGGAAGCTTGGAGTAACTGGGGGCATGAAAGAGTGTGGGGTGGTGCAGATAATGATATGCATACAAATCAAATGGTTTATGCAAATGAGCATGGACCCAGGAAGTAAGACTTCCCTGGATCCTAGGATGAAGACTCAGACCCCAGAGGTGAATGAATCATTCTTGTTATTGGTGACATTGTTGTTGACATTGTTGCCTGGTACAGGGGTAAAGGCGGCTTTGTGATCAGATGGTCCTGGGTTCCAAGTCTACTCTACCACTTCCTGGCAGTGTGACCTGGAGCAAATCCCATCACTTCTCAGTACCTCTTAGGTAACAAGAGTCCTTACCTCCTAGGTTTATTGTAAAGGTTAAATCTGATGAGAAAAAAGCCATTTGGTATGGTGCCTGGTACACAGTAAGAGATCCATAAGTGTGTGAATGCCGTAAGTGATTTACAAATATTAAGGAGAGCATTTGTCAGGCATGTCCGCTACGCCAGGCATCTCGTGCAAGTCACACCTTTATCTAGATCCCTGGGCAGGAGGTATCGTTGCCCCCATGTTCCAGATGTAGAGACTGAGGCAGGGATGCGTCCCCCACTCTGCCTGCGCCAAAGGCACACAGCTTCGTGCCTCTCTGCCTGTGTTGGGCTGGTGGGAGATGAGACAGCCCCAGATGCCCAGACCCCACCCATGCTGGAGTTTCCTTTACTGTCATCATGGTCTTTCTGTTTCTGTGGCTTTAATGAGGAGACCAAGGTGTGGGGAACTTATCAAAGCCACCAGCAGCCACCAGCGTCTGCCTGGGGATGGAACCTCTAAGTTTAGCCTCCGAAGATCATTCCTGGGAGGGGCCTTGATTTCAGATAAAGTGCAGGAGCAGGAAGGCCCTAGCCCAAGCCAGTGACCTACTTTACAACTTCTTAGAAGTCTATCTACTTGATTTCCGCTTTCACCTCTGGTGTCTTTTCAGATTTCACCCTCCCGCCCCACCAACTCTCTCAAGACCCAAAGTCTGCTATCCTCAGCCTCCTCCCCAGCCCAGGGGCAGGAAACTCTCCTGCTTCTGTCCATCTCTTGCCAGGATCCAGAGGTAATAGAAAGCAAAATAATGGCGATTAAATTGTTTCTTAATTTCCTATGATGACACGATACCCTTCCCTGCTACATATCACTGCATACAAACACTGAGATGCATCATCTCAGAGAAACAGAATGGGTCTTACACCAGAGCCAGACCACCTGGGTTTAAATCTCTGCTCTGCCATTTCCCAGCTGGGTGATCTCGGGATCCATCCTTGGCCTCTTTAGTCCTTAGTAGGTATTTTTTTGTGACCATAGTTGTGATCACGTGCACATTTAAATTTCGGGTTCTTTTCAGTTATTACATAAGGTGACCTTACATCCATAGACCACGTCTAGTCACTTGAGTGTGTTTTTCAAATGGGCATTCATAGCCAATGTTTAAACATTACAAAACTTTACACGTGGACAAATCCAGATTTCATGGCAAGTCGGAGGTTACGACAACTCAGGCTGGGTAGCAATTGTCCCCTTTGGACGGGGCATGAGCTCACCAGCTCACAACAGTCTCCACCCCTCCCTGTGGTTTCCCACTTGAAGGCTGAATGTCAGTTGCCTTTCTTCATCATGTTTGCATGATTGTTTTTCTTAAAATAATAATGATCTTTAATTATAGGTCATACTTCTAATGTACCCACTGCACTGTGTTAAGTGCATTAACTCACAGTAACTCATTGAATTCTCAATGGTGTGGGGTGGGGGGGTACTGTTATAATACCCATTTTATGGATGGGGAAATCTAAGCACAGAGAAGTTAAGTCATTTCTCCATCAAAGGTGGGAAAATATATGACAGCCTAGATGACCATGAGTTTCAAGAAAAATGAGAGTTCCTAGTTGTATTAGTTTCCTATTGCTGCCTAATACAATACTAATTTGTTATCTTACCGTTCTGGAAGTCAGAAGTCAGAAATGAGTCTTATGGGGCTCAAATCAAGGTATCAGAGGGCCGCATTCCTTCTGGAGGAAAGATTTGTCCCCCAAGCCCTTTTCTCAGGCTCTGCCTCTGTGGGAGCCCAAACTAAGACATGTGTGTAGAAAACATGAATCTCAGCTCACAAGGAGTGAAAAATAATTCAACTTCCTTTTATTCGTAACGCACCTTAATTTATGCAAAGATCCTTTTGCACTGGCATGCCGAGACCTTGATATTAGTCGGTTGGGAACCATACCTCCCCACACGCTCCTGTTCCAAGACTGTCAAAATTCCAGGGAGCTTAGGAAATGCCAAGGCATTAAGGATGAGGGAGGGAGCGGTCTAATTCTCTAGCTACACATGCACACTGGTGCCCCGTCTCCTTCGGATCCACCTTCCCTCTATTTTTCTCCTTGTGACCTATCAAAAGTGGTACCTTCTCTGCTACTCCTGAACCTTGTTCGTGAAGCTGATTTTTAAGCCAGGTTTGGGTACAGGAAACTCTTTGAGGCTCTCTGTGGCTTCAGCTGCCCAGAGACACCATTGAGTCATTTCCTTTTTGGGGACCTGCAGCCTCTCTGCAACGAGGAGCAGGACTCAGCCTCCTCTAGTTTTCAGTCCCCCTAGAACTTCTCTGGGGGAACTTTCCATGTTTCCAAGGTTGTTTTTTTCCAAAAAGCAGAGCACAGGAACTTCCTGCCCTGTCATGGCTGTTGAACTGTGTCTTCCCCAGAATTCATATGTTGAAGCTCTAACACCCAATCTCAGAAGGTGACTATATTTGGAGATAGCACCTTAAGAGAGAAAATTAAGGTGATTCAAGTGGACCCTAATCCAGTATGACTGGCGTCCTTATAAGAAGAGATTAGGACACAGATGCACACAGAGGGAAGACCATGTGAGGACACAAGGAGAAGGTGGCCATCTATACAAACCAAGGAGAGAGGCTTCCGAAGGAACCAACCCTGCAACCCTTTGATCTTGGATTTCCAGCCTCCAGAATTGTGAGAAAACAAATTTCTGTTGTTTAAGTCACTCAGTCTGTGGTCCTTTGTTATGGCAGCTCCAGTGAACTAATATATCACCCTAACCACCCTCCTGCCCCACCCCACTACCTAGGCATAGTTAAGATATGCCAAGTGCTTAATTGAGCAGTTCCTGGCACATACTAGGTGCTCAGTAAACATTGGCCATCGTTGTTGATATTATTATTATTTATTTCTCCCATCCCTTTCCCCATCTGGGCAGAAGTTGGCTTTGCATGTTCATTTCTTCACAAAAGAGATGGTGGAAAGCAGGAATAACCTATGAATCTCCACCTGGCATTGATCTCCAAAAGCATAAAGTAATGGAGAGGTTTAGGGTTTGGCCAGAATTGGGGGGGATACGTAGGGATAATTCTGAAGAGCCACCCTGGCTTCAGAGCTCCCCGTGAGACCCACTGAAGCCCCTGCTGTCAGAGCCCAGCTCTTCCCTCTGCCGGGTCCTGCTGCCCTCACACCCTCACACGTGCTGAACCTGACAGCATTTTGCAATTAACCTCCACCATGCAAATCTCCCTTGCAGAGCCTGTTTTGCGGAAACCCAGTCTTTTGAGAGCGGCCCCAGCTGACACAGACAGACCCTGCTCCTACTACAAACTCATAGACATGCTGAATAAAGTATAATAAAATATTACAACATATAGATGAACTTGAAGAAAGAAACATCCCTAGATGCTTTTGGAAGACAGAAATTAAAGCCAGAGTGACAGTGGGGGGTGGGGGAGAGGACGTTGGTCAATGGATCAGGGTGGGGGTGGGGATTGGTCTCAAAAGTAGACTCTAGGGGACAAAGAAACGGGGATGTGGTAACCCTTAGGGTCAGCGCTGTGGCTTAGATCTGTAGGACGCCAAGGAAAGGGAACTGGGGCCCCTGCCCAGAACCTGAAGCTTGGAAAAGTAGTCCATTCTGATTAAGGGGATCTAGAAAAAGTCTACCTATTATGGGCAGGGAGAAAAGTCACCCACAAAGGATGGAGACCTCAGACCTGCTTCACACGTGAGTGCATTTGGAGTCTCTACAGAAAGTGCAGGAACCAGAAGGCAAGCTCCTTGCGGTCAGGGAATGTGTCTTGTCTTTTCCATCTCATAACCAGAACACAATAGGTTCTCAAATGATCATGGTTGGATAAACTGACTGTGACTTACCTTGACCGACAGAATGTTATGAAAATGACATTCCAGGAATTCTAGAATCTAGTCCTCAGGAAGCCAAGTAGCTTCCAACGTTTGTCTTCTCGGAGCCCCGAGTGGCCATGTGAAGAAGTACAGCTGTCCGGTGAGAGAGGATGGGTGGACGGAGAGCCCTGGAGGATGAAATGATGTGAGAGGCAATCCGTATAGTTCCACCAGCCCCAGATAAGCTGCCCCAATCCGTTGAGCTGAAACTAACCATCCCCGCCAAGCCCTGCCGGGCCAACTCACAGAATTATGAGTGAATTAAACACTTGTTGTTTTACACAAGTGTAAGTTTGGGGTGACTTGTTATGCATCAGTAGGTAACTAATAGACTGTGCAAGCCCTTTTCTATAACCATACAGATAGATAGGCAGGCAGACAGACAGGGAGACAAATAGATGGATAAATAGATGGGTGTTTCGATGGGTGGATAGATGGGTAGGTGGGTGGGTGGATAGATAAGTAAGGGGATGGATGAGTGAATGGGTAAATGAGTGAAAGTATGGGTGGGTGGGTGGATGGATGAATGGATGAATGGGCAGATATGTGGATGGTTGAGTGGTTGGCTGGATGGATGGATGGATGGGTGGATAGATGTGTGGATGGGTGGTGGATAGATGAGTGGGTGGATTGGATGGATGGATGGATGGATGGATGTACAAACAAAGAATGAATAAATGGATGTTGAATGAATGTATACACACATATATTCTAAATCAAACTCTAACCTTAGTAACAGCCTATTTTGGCAAAAAATAAACACTAATTCATATCATGTAGGCATCCATTGTAGGATGTACCCCAATCTTAGAGTAAAATCTGTGTAACTAAGAGGCAAAAACAAAAACAAAAACAAAAAAACAGGGCTAATACATACGCCAGATTTGTATCTAGCTTAGAGGAAGCAATAGGTTGTCACGGGCACATCATCCTGATGGCAAGAAAGTCCTCTGAGAGCATCTTTTATGTCCCAAGAGGAAGCCAGGCAGATGATAAACTCTATTCCATTGGCCGATGTGTCTGTACCAAGACTAGTACCAATACTGTACCAACACTGCTTTCACTGATATGATGAATACAATAAGTCCTGCTATCTGGGAGGACAAAGCCCTTCTTATTCTACATCTTCAGGATTATCTTGGTTATGTACGGTCCTTTACTCTGTCAAGTTCCATGAAAAACCCAGTTGAGATTTTTACTGCAACTGCATTGAATCTGTAGATCAAACTGGAGAGTACAGATACCTTTATAACACTGAATCATCCAGTCAATGAACACGGTATAACTCTCCTTTTATTTAGGTCTTCTTTAATGTTCCTGAATAATGATTCATAATATTCTCCATAAATATTTTGTACCATTTTTAGATTTATTTCTAGGTGCTTTACATTTTTTGGTGCTGTAATAAATGTCATCTCTTTTTTAAATGATATTTTCTAACATCTGTTGCCGGTATATACAATGTAATAGATGTTTGCAGTCATCACATTAACACTGGAAAAAAAGTCCCTAAAATGGACATCCTTGTCTTGATTCTGATGTTTAAGTGAATGCTTTTAATGGTTTATCCTTAATGATGAATCTGCTGTAGGGTTTTTTAGGTGGCCTTTATCAGATTAAGCAAGGTCCCCTTCTATTCCTAGTTTGCTAAGAGATTTTTTTCTTTTTAACCCCCCACCCGGCCACCCCCCGAGATTTTTAAAATCATGAATAGATGCTGAATTTTATTAAATGTTTTCTCTGCCTCTCTTAAAGTATCACATGATTTTTCCCCTTTAGACTGACAATGTGGTGAATTATGTTCATCAGTGTTTTAACATTAATCCAAACTTTTATTCCTGGAATAAATCCAGTTTGGTCATGATATATTTTTAATACATTACTGGAGTCAATTGACTGATATTTTATAGAGGATTTTTGCATCTGTGTTTAGAAGGGAGATAGTCTGTGGTTTTTCTGACTCATATTATCCTTGTCAGGGTTTGGTATTAAGGCAATGCTGGCCTCATAAGAGAAACTGTGTGTGTGTGTGTCTGTATTCTGAACTAGTTTGTATGCTGTTAGCATTATTAGCTACACAGATATTTAGTCGAACTCTCTTGTAAAAACATCTGCATCTGGTGCCTTATTTGTGGGAAAGGTTTGTGTGTGAGTGTGTGTATGGGAAGGTTTTAAAGTCATTATTCAATTTCTTTAATGAGTTTTAAATTCTTTAGACTTTGTGTTTTTTCTTTTTTTCTTTTTTTAATTTTTTTATTTATTTTTTAAGTATTTATTTATTTATTTATGGCTGTGTTGGGTGGGTCTTCGTTTCACTCTTCATCGCGGTGCGCGTGCCTCTCACTATCGTGGCCTCTCTTGTTGCGGAGCACAGGCTCCAGACGCGCAGGCTCAGCAATTGTGGCTCACGGGCCTAGTTGCTCCGCGGCATGTGGGATCTTCCCAGACCAGGGCTCGAACCCGTGTCCCCTGCATTGGCAGGCAGATTCTCAACCACTGTGCCACCAGGGAAGCCCTTTGTGTTTTTTCTTGATTCCGGGTTCTTTAAGTTATATTTTTCTAGAAATGTGGATATTTATCTACATTTTCCCAATCATGGGTGAATAGGTGCCCTATTGGTGAATAAAATCATTCTCCATGTCTTTTTAATGCTTCTTCAACCTCTGCAGCCTCTGTAATTATGTCCCCTTTCTTATCAATTATACTTTTTTTTTAATATTATGTTTTTTACGTTCCCCAACTTTTCAAACAATTTATTTATTTATTTGTTTGTTTGTTTTGGCTGTGCCGGGTGTTAGTTGCAGCACGCAGGATTTTTAATTGAGGCATGCGGACATCTTAGTTGCGGCATGCATGCGGGATTTAGTTCCCCAACAAGGCATCGAACCCGGGCCCCCCCGCACTGGGAGCACGGAGTCTTACCCCCTGGACCACCAGAGAAGTCCCGATAATATTTCTAATTTTCACTTTTTCTTTGTTTTTCCTTGATCAATGTCACCAGAAGTTTATCGTTTTTCTTCTTTTCAAAAAAACTAAATCCTGGCCTTTTTAATTTTTTGAGGAATCACCATGCTGTTTTTCTATTGTGGCTGCACGATTTTACATTCCAACCAGCTCCCCAAATATATGTTGTGTATTTTTCGGGAGCTCTGTTCATGTTTCATACATGTGGCCACGAGATCAAGGTTGTTCGTGTATTGTTCAAATCTATATCCTTACTTTTTAAAAATTGAAGTACAGTTTATTTACAATGTTTCAGGTGTACAGCAGTGATTCAGTTATACATATATATATATATTCTTTTTCAGATTCTTTTCCATTATAAGTTATTGCAAGATATTGAATATAGTTCCCTGTGCTATACAGTAGGTCCTTGTTGTTTATCTATTATACATATAGTAGTGTGTATCTGTTAATCCCAAACTCCTAATTTATCCCTCCCTCCCCTTTCCCCTTTGGTAACTATGTTTTCTATGTCTGTGAGTCTATTTCTGTTCTGTAAATAAGTTCATTTGTATCATTTTTTTAGATTCCACATATAAGTGATATTTGTCTTTGTCTGACTTTTCACTTAGTATGATAATCTCTAGGTCCATCCATGTTGCTGCAAATGGGCTAATTTCATTCTTTTTTATGGTTGAGTAACTTTCCATTGTACATATGTACCACATCTTCTTTATACATTCCTCTGTTGATGGACATTTAGGGTGCTTCCATGTCTTGGCTATTGTAAATAGTGCTGCTGTGAACATTGGGGTGCATGTGTCTTTTCGAATTAGTTTTCGCCTTTTCTGGTATATCCTTACTTTTTGTCTGCTTGAGCTATGGATTGCTAAGAGAGATGCTTTAAAAATCTCCCACTTCAGTGGTGTAGTTACCTAATGTAATGTAATTTAGATCCTTCCCCCACCCCCATTTCAGGTCTTCAAATTCTGCAGAGCATTTTTACATCAATAGCACATCTCAATTTGTATCATCCACATGTTTGAGTAGTTCTGTCGATCCTTGCTTTATTTATTGTGAGACTATGTTATTAAGCACATACACATTTAGAATTGTTATATTCTCATGACAGAGAGCTAGTTATATCTAGTAAGGCTTCTTACATTAAAGTCAGTCTATGCTGTCCAATAATAACAGGGTTAAATCAACTTTCTTTCTAGCTGTTTACATCCTTTAACTGGCAACTTATTATACCTTTTAAGTTTAAATGCAAACAACATGTTACTGGATTTTAATTTTTCTTATCCAGTCCGACGATATTTGTCTTTTAATTCGAGTATTGTACTGATGCTGTCCAATAGCAATGTAATGTGAGCCATCTCTGTAATTTAAATTTTTCTAGCAGCCACAATCAAAAGGTGAACAAAATGGTGAAATTCACTTTAATAATATGTTTTATTTTAACAACATAACCGAAATGTTATTGCCTCAAAAAGGAATCAATATAAAGTTAGTGATATTTTACCTTTTTTTAATTCTAGGTCTCCAAATTCTGGGGTACATTTCACACTAACAGCACACCTCAATTCAGACCATTCACATTTCAAATGCTCAGTTGTGATATATGGCTTGTGGCCACTGCATGGACTAGTGCTGACTTAGATCATCTACATTAATTGCAATTACTAATGTGTCTGGATTTATTACGTGCTTTCAGATGGTCCCTCCACTTCTATAGTTTTTTTCTCTCCTTCCTTGCCTTGTTTGGGATTTTTCTCATTCCAATTTTTTCTTACACTCAGTTCAGAAATTACACATCCTATTCCTATTTTGGACACTTCCTTAGACGTTTTATTTTTTTTAATTTTTTATTTTCAATTAATTTTTTATTGGAGTACAGTTGATTTACACTGTTGTGTTAACTTCTGCAGACACTTTAATTTATAAATGTAATCTATCAAAATCTAGCGTTATTCAGTCTTTTTCATCTCCAAAAGCCTCCGAGATGGTCTGCCTGTATCCACTTTCACCCCCTACAGGCCATTCTCCACACAGCGGTTAAAGTGAGATTTTTGGTAAACTTTTTTTTTTTTTATGTGTAAAATGTGCAAAATCAGGCATCATCTCACGTAAAGACATCTGTTTGACCAAAAATATTTTAGGGTAAAAAAATCTTTTTATACTATTTAAAAAATGAAAATTACTAATCAAAAGGAACAAAAGCCAACTCAAGTACCACAGAGAAGCAAAGAGTAACAAAGGATTGTAAATTCACTTTTTTAAAAAGTTGTTTAAACTTTTTAAAAAGTTGTTAAAAATTTAAACAAATGTCCATCAACAGAAGAATGGATAAAGAAGACGTGGTACATATACAATGGAATATCACTCAGCCATTAAAAAGAATGAAATAATGCCAGCTGCAGCAACATGGATGGACCTAGAGATTGTCATACTGAGTAAAGTAAGTCAGACAGAGAAAGACAAATATCATATGATATCGCTTATATGCAGAATCTAAAAAAAACATGATACAAATGAATTTATTTACAAAACAGAAACAGACTCACAGACTTAGAGAACGAACTTATGGTTACAGGGTGGGGACGGCAGGGTTGGGGGGAGGGATAGTCAAGGTTTGGGATTGACATGTACACACTGCTATATTTAAAATGGATAACCAACAAGGACCTACTGTATAGCACAGGGAACTCTGCTCAATATTCTGTAACAACCTAATTCGGAAAAGAATTTGAAAAAGAATAGATGCACGTATATGTATAACTGAATCACTTTGCTGTACACCTGAAACTAACACGATATTGTTAGTCAACTATATCCCAATATAAAATAAAAAGTTTAAAAAAACATAAACAACTTACATTTACTTTTTAATTGAGATATGATTGACATACAAAAAAGCTGTACATATTAAATGTATATATCTCTATGAGTTTGAAGATAAACACCCTTAAAACCATCAGCTTCAACAATGCTATAAACTTAAACATCACTTCTAAAAGCTTCTTTTCTATTTTTTTGTGATAAGAACATTTAACATAAGATCTGCCCACTTCAAAATTTTTGAAGTGTACAATACAGTATTTTTAACTATGTGCATTGTGCTGTATAGTAGATCTTAGGACTTATTCATCTGCCATAACTGAAACTCTGTACCTGTTAAACAGTAACTCCCCATTCCCCCTCCTCGAGCCCCTGGCACCCACCATTCTATATTCTTTCTCTATAAGTTTGACTGCAAGTCCCTCATGTGAGTGGAATCATACAGTATCCTTTTCTGTCTGGCTTATTTCAAGTAGCGTGAGGACATCCAAGTTCATCCATGTTGTAGCAAATGGCAGAATTTCCTTCTTTCTTAAGGCTGAAAAATATTCTATTGTATGTATATCTCATATTTCCTTTGTCCATTTATTCATTGGTGATCACTTAGGTTGTTTCCACACCTTTGCTATTGTAAATAACACTTCAATGAACATAAAAGTTCAGGTATCTCTTTGAGATCCTGACTCCAGCTATTTTGAGTTTATATCCGGAAGTAGGATTGCTAGATGGTAAGGTAGTTCTATTTGAGGAGCTTCCATACTGTTTGCCATAGGGGCTGCACCATTCTGTATTCCCACCAACACACACACACACACACACACACACACACACACACACACCCTACTAAGATATTGATTGGGATTGCACTGAATCTATAGATCAGTAGATGTTGATGTAGAATTAATGTTTTCACAATATTGTCTTCCAATCTATGACCACAGTATATTCCTTTGCCCCGCGGCCACTTTCCCGCCAACGTTGATGGACGGTGAGGCCCTGTCCGCGGCCACCAATCAGGGGCAAGCTGGTGGAGCTGGCAGATGGTTGGCTTCCGGGGGTGGGGCCGCCGGACGAAGAGGGGAATCCCCCAGGAGTGCGCATGCGTATGTCAAGTAAATAAACGACCCCAAGCTAGGAATGGATGGATGAATTAGAAGAGAAAAAAATAAATGAAAGAGGGAGGTAAAGAACTCCCTGTTTCCACGCACCTCAAATTCTGGTGTGCAGGCAAACAAACTGGAGAATGTAAGTGTTAATCTTTACATCGCTTTACCTAGTATGGTTCTCTGAAGCTAGTAAATACTAGCTAATACTGAAATGAATAGTAGCAATGCTGAGCCCATGTTTATTGGGAGTGATCAAGAATTGAGACGAGAGATAAGGTTGGAAAGAGGGACGGGGCAGCCAGTAAAATGGCCCTTTCTTTTATTACAATTTTTATTTATTATACTTTAATAACATTATAAAATAATGTAAAACTTAATAAGATATATTACTATATTTTTCACAAAAGAAATGTAGGTTCATTGTAGAAAATTTAGAAAAGGAAATCTAGAATAAGAAAAAAATGGTAAAAATCACTCAGAGATATCTATCCACTGTTACCGTTTGGGTGTATTAGCATCCAATATGCTTTAAAATATATACAGGTGTATATATATATATTTTATACACAAATGTAATTTTGTATATTGCTTTCACTTAATAATAATATACATCTTTCCATATTGACAAAAAAAGGGGGAAGTGACAGGGATGTATAGGAGCGAAGTGTTTGTATACTATTGAAAATATGTTAGTATTATTAAAACTAAGCTGTTATAAGGTTGCTAAGGGGTTGGGTTGTAATCTCCAAGACCACCACTAAGAGAATAATTTTTGAAGAGAAATGAAAGAGGGCAACCAAAATGGTACACTACCAAAAGTCCATTAAATACCTAAAAAAGTCAGTAATGGAAGAAATGAGGAACAAAACATATACAGAAGACAAATAGCCAAACTGCAGAAGGAAATCCTTCCATATCAATACAGTAAGTCCTTTACACAAGAACCTTCAAGTTGTGAAATTTCAAAGATGTGAATGTGCGTTCCCTCAACGTCAGTCATGAGTGAAACTTCAGCTTGCCCTCCGTCTCCTATTGCTGACGATTCTTCAACTGTACCATCTCCCACCTCCTGTCCTTCCTCCAGCCAGTAACTCTTCTTCCCTGTTCACCTGATGGCAGTCCCTGTATGCCAGCTATTGTACTACTGTGCTACTCTACGTTTCAAGGTACTGTACTGTAAGATTAAAAACGTTTTCCTTATTTTTTGGGTTTGTTTGTTATGTATTATTTGTGTAAAAAGTATTATAAACCTATTACAGTACAGTACTATATAGCCAATTTTGTTAGTTGGGTACCTAGACTAACTTTGTTGGACTTATGAACAAATTGGACTTACGAACAGGCTCTCAGAACTCATTCAAATGTAGGGGACTTACTGTAATTGCTTTAGAAGTAAATGGATTAAACTTTCCGAAAAGGCAGAGGTTGGGATATTGGATACAAAAAACAAGGTTCATCTGTCCACAGAAGACTCACTTTAGCTACAAAGACACACAGAGGTTGAAATTAAAAGGATGGAAAAAGATATTTCATCTAAATAGTACCAAAGGAGAGCTAGGAGGCTATATTATTGTCAGACAAAAAAGACTTTAAATTTTAAAAAATTACAAGGCACAAAGAAGGATATTATATATTGGTAAAGTATCAATGCAGCAAGAAGATATAAAAATTATAAACATATACACACCTAACAAAGGAGCTCCAAAATATATGCAGCAAAAATGGAATTGAAGAAAGAATAAACAGTTCTACAATAATATTTGGAGATTTTTAACACACCACTTTCAATAATACAACAACCAGATAGAAGATCAATGAGAAAGTAGAAGACTTGAACAACAATATAAACTAATTAGACCTAACACATATACAGAACACTCCACCTATCACCAGCAGAATACACATTCTTCTCAAGTACACATGAAACATTATCCAGGATTCACCATATGTTAAGATAGAAACAAATCTTAATTATTTTTTTTTAAGTTTTATGCAATTTTAAAAGGTTAATTCCCATTTACAGTTAATACAAAATATTGGCTATATTCCCATGTTGCACAATACATCTTTAAGCCTATCTTACACGCAATAGTTTGTACCTACCACTCCCCCACACCTATATTGCCCCTCCCCCCCCACTGGTAAACACTAGTTTTTCTCTGTATCTGTGATCCTGCTTCTTTCTTGTTATATTCACTAGTTTGTTGTATTTTTAAGATTCCACATATAAGTGATGTCATACAGTATTTGTCTTTCTCTGTCTGACTTATTTCATTTAGCTTAATAAATTTCAAAAGATTGAAATTATAGAGTATTTTTTTCAATCACAGTGGAATGAAACTAGAAATCAGTAAGAGAAGAAAAATTGGAAATTTCACAAATATGTAGAAATTAAGCAACAAAATCTTAAACAACAAATGTGTCAAAGAAGAAATAGGGAAGTTAGAAAATTACTCGAAGTAATGAAAATGAAAACACAGCATACCAAAACTTATAGGATGCAGCAAAAGAAGTCCTAAGAGGGAAATTTATAGCTATATATGCATCCATTAAAAAAAAATCTCAAATCAATAACCTAAGTGCACACCTAAAGGAACTAGAAAAAGAACAGCAAATTAAAACCAGAACTATCAGAAGAAAGGAAATAATAAAGGTTAGAGTAGAGATAAATAAACTAGAGAATAGAAAAATAACAGAGAAAATTAATAAAACCAAAAGTGATTATTTTAAAATATCAGCAAAATTGACATTTAGCTAGATTCAGTGATAAAAGTGAGGGGAGAGGTGGGGTGGGGGGGACTCAAATTACCAAAATCAGAAATGATTTGGGGACATTACTATTGATTTTACAAAAATAAAAAGGATTATAAGAGAATACTATGAATAGTTCTATGCCCTCAAATTTGATAGCCTAGATGAAATGGACAGATGCTCAGAAATACATAATCTACCAAAATTGACTCAAGGTGAAATAGAAAATCCGAATAAACCTATAAGTAGTAAGGAGATCTGACCACTAATCAAAAACCTCCCAACAAAGAAAAGCCTAGGACTGGATGGCTTCAATGGTGAATTCTACCATTTTTTTTCAGATAGCCCTAAATTTTTTGTTTTTGTTTTTGTTTTAATTTTTATTGGAGTATAGTTGCTTTACAATGTTATATTAGTTTCTGCTATACAGTAAAGTGAACCAGCTGTAAGTATACATATATCCCCTCTTTTTTGGATTTCCATCCCATTTAGGTCACCACAGAGCACTGAGTAGAGTTCCCTGGGCTATACAGTAGGTTCTCATTAGTTATCTATTTTATACATAGTAGTGTATATACATCAGTCCCAATCTCCCAATTCATCCCATCCTGCCTTCCCCCCCCCACACCCACCCCGGTATCCATACATCCGTTCTCTATCTACCAAACATTTAATGAAGAATTAACACCAATCTCTCCCAAACTCTTCCACCAAAAAAAAAAAAAAAAATTGAGGAGGGAACACTTTCTAACTCATTCTGAGGACAGCATCACTTTGCTATCAAAAACAGACAATGGCATCACAAGAAAAGAAAACTACAGACCAATATCTATTATGGAATATAGATGCAAAAATCAGTCATAAAATACTAACAAACCATATAAGATACCAGCAGCATATTAAAAGGATTATACACCACGACCAAGAGGGATTTCCAGAATGGAAGAATGGTTCAACATATAAAAATCAATCAGTGCAATATACCACATTTTTAAAATGAAGGGAAAAGACACATTATCATCCCAATTGATGCAGAAAAAGCTTTTGACAAAATCCAACACCCTTTCATGACAAAAACACTCAATCAACAAAGAATACAAGAGAACTTCCTTAACATGACAAAGGCCATATATGAAAAACTCACAGCTAATATCATACTTAATGATGAATGACTGAAAGCTTTTCCTGTAAGATTAGGAATAAGACAAGGATGCCTACTTTTGCCAATTCTATTCAACATAGTACTGGAAGTTCTAGCCAGAGCAATTAGGCAAGAAAATGATATAAAAGTCATCCAAATTGAAAAAGAAGTAAAATTGTCTCCATTTACAGGGGACATGATTTTATGTTTAGAAAAACCTTTAAAGTCCACCAAAAAATGTTAGAGCTAATAAATGAATTCAGTAAAGTTGCAGGATACAAGATCAATGTGTAAAAATTAGTTGTATTTCTATATATTAGCAATGTACAATCCAAAAAGGAAATTTAAAAATCAATTCCACTTACAATAGTATCAAAAAGAATAAAATATTTAGGAATAAATCTAACCAAGGGGAAGAAAATTAATGTTAACAGGAAAAATCCTGTAAGGAAAGTCTAGATACTATTTCCAACAAGGTAAAAATTTTAAAAGGAATTATCTCAAATGAATAAAGAAATCTTTAGATGGTTATTTAAAATGGGATAAATAAAATGGACATTTATGTGATTAAAACACAAGGCTTTTATATTACTACACTACCTTAGGTTAAATGGGCCAAAAGGGACCCCTACTGGTCCCCAGCATTAAAAGCCAAACAAGTCTGCTCCATTTACCCCAGTTTTAAAAAATATATCTAAGGAGCTAGAAAAAAATTTACTCTGAGATACATGACCAGCAATTATTTGGAGCAAGAGTTAGGCCAAAGGGTCTGAGTTCCTTGGCTCAATGCCCCTCTGGGGATCCCAGAGTCTTTTATATAAAAATAGATAAATGTGAGGCAGGAGATAGATGGGCCCCAGGCTGAGAAATTTCTCCCCTATGGACAGATATGCCAAAATAGGAGAGAGGAGGCTGAGCTCTGCCCAGATAAGAGATAAAAGACCACATATCTCATTCTCAAAGCCAAGCAGACCTCCCCAACTACACATGCAGAGAAAGGCTCCTTGAAGGTCAAAAAGGGAGGGGACGCCACCCCATAGTAGGTGATGTCAACCTACCCATAGGCCTCTTCGGTAGAATCCATCTTGGCTAAGAGATGCACGCGCACACATGGGAGGACCCTGAGATAAACCAAATTCGGACTCAGAACCAGGCAAAGCAAGAGGATTGGCCAAAGGAAACCTGGAAGAAATGCCTCATATAAGTGATTCAAACTATCACGAGGGCTCAGCTCTCTCTCTGAGCCCACCTGTGTGTCTATCCACATGTACTCTTTTCTTCCCAATAAGCACTTTACTTGCTTCACTACTTTCCGTCTCTATGTGGAAATTCATTCTTACACAGCTGATGGGCCAGGGCCTTGTCGCCGGCCACTGGTCCCTGGTGGTCTAGTGGCTAGGATTCAGTGCTCTCACTGCCACGGCCTGACTTCAACCTCTGGCAGGGAACTGAAATCTTGCTTCAAGCTGCTGCAGGCCAAGGCCACCTGAGACCAAATTGACAGGGAGTAAAAAAAGGAAAGAAAAACTTCTAAAACTCCTCCTGTAAGATCAAAGCTTGATTGGATCCTAATGAAAACTAAAGTTAAAGGGTATAAAAGTTGACAGAATTGAGATGAAAGTGTATAAAATTGGTATGTTTAAGTGGGCTTTATATAAGATGGTTACATCTCTTTTGTTTAATTATATTGTGGGGTAGGCATGTTTCACTGGGGAATGCTTCCCCTGCATGACACATAAATCTGTGCCTCAGGAAATATTAATTGAACATACTAAAGAAAACCAATAGGGTTCCCTGAGCCATACAAATAAATAAAAACTGGAAACTAACATTCAAGAGCTAATAAAAATAAAAATAGTCGCTTTGCTCTGGGTTTAACTTGTAAACCCAGAATGAAGATCTTTGCTAATGCCTTATACAAGCTTTTGAAGTCATGATAAATTAAACTCTAAAGTTCTAGAACATAGAATTCATAAATTTCAGTTTAGTTAGAAATCTTCTCACTGATATATAGTTGGACAAATCAATCTTTTAGTATCCTTCAGGTGACAGATGTGTTCTTTGGGGAACTAAAGGCAACTGTCTTTCTCTTGCAAATCTCTACAAACCAGAAATGTAAATATAGGCCACAAGGACCTGGGACTGAACCTAATTAGCTAAATCAGGCAAGACCTGAAACCAAGAAAAAAAAAAGAGAGACAAAGTGACAGTTTTAAAATTCCATCCGCTGGGAATGCTCCTTCAGCAAAACTTTACAAATAGTAAAGCTTTAGTCATCAGAGCAAGCAACTTTAATGTATTCCAACTGTTTTTGTAAACTAGTAAGTTCATGTTGTAATACCTGATTCATAACTAAGTTTTTTTTAAGTGAAGCCCTGAGATCTCTAGTTTTGCCCATTTATATTATATGTCTGTCTACACATTATACATATGAGATGTCTCTGCCTCTGGAAAGTATTATCAAAGTTAAATTTATAAAGAGGTCTATTTAATTTAAAAGTAACCACTTACGAATTAAATATAAAAGAAAACAGCCAAAATGACTTTCAGGTTCACGTGAACTGGGAAATATTCAATATTTAGTTGATACCTGGTATTAAAGTTTGTTGATCTAATTAATATGGACATGTGTTTAGAGTCATCAACATTAAGTCTAGTACTGTATTATACCTAGGTTTAATAGAAGTCAAATAAGACCTTATAATATCTGTTACAAGGAAAATAACTTGATATGATGAGACTTTAAATGTAAATGAGATAAGAGCTTTTGGGTAAACTCTTTAAAAATAATTATATTTTAGAAATGTCTACTTAAAATGATCTTTCCAGATATTTGGTAACTTAAAGTTCTAGAGTTGTGCTAATTAAAGTGATGGAAGTTTATTAAATAGATAGATAATTTCAAAAAAAAGATACTGAGACATCAATTACCAAATAGAGAAACTAAAGGCATTTAGGACCATTAATGAAAATGTTTGGTGCCACACTGAGATGTTCTCTGTAAGAAAACAAATGTTTTTAGAAATTATCACTGATATTTATGTTCATCAATTTACAGAATGCTAATGTAAAAGACAGTTCATAATTGCTTACTTCTTAGTTTTCACTAGAAATTAAGGTTTTTAAGAGTTGAGAATTCTAATGTAAACATGTAACTAAAGCTAATAGAAATAATAAACATCTCAGTGTACAGTGTGTTTTCAATAAAGAAGGTAAGAGGAATGAAATTATATTTTATTGAGGAAAAAGAAAAACAGTATGTCTTAGAGCTGGTTGGTTTTATTTGGATAAAAAAATAAGGGACAGGCTGATCCGGATACAAAAAAATGATGAAAGGTTGTGGAAAGGAACCCTGAGAAAAATGTTTTATGCATGGTCAGGATTAACTAAATTTAGATTAAAGTTAACTAAGTAAATGGATTTTGTTAAGTAAGCTAATACAAGACTGAAATTTCTCTCTCTGCTAGAGTGCTCCTTTTTGATAACAGACTGTGTGAGTTTCTGTGCCCTCAAGTGATCTGTATTTGTTGTTTTCTTTTCATCGTTTTGTGACTTTGGTTAAATGAATAAGTATCGTTTCACAATGACCTATAATCCTGTTGTGTTTTAAAGCTTTGATATTTTTAACAAACTTCCCAAATATCAAAATGTAACTAAAGCTCTTTTAGCCTCCAGCTGACTCTGAGATGCTTTGAAGGAACATCTCTGAGACATCTCAGAGAGGAATGTTAAACTAATTAAGTTTATTTGGTATGTTTAATTACTTCAGAAATATTGTCAAGTGATTGGAGATGAATTTTAAATTATAGTGTATGGATAAATGTCATTAATATAGATATTCCAAAATTTATATGGAATCCTTAACATCTGATATGTCTTGATATAATCTTAACAGTCATAATTCTAGTTATTATCCTAAAATGTTATATGTCACAGAAATATCCAAGTTTCCTGCTGATTGCATTGTACCCGAATCTTTAACCATGCTATTTTAAGTTTTGTCTTTTATAGACAATCATTATCTTACACTGATGTTTTTAAAAAATGAAGATTTTCAAAAAGACTCATAAAAATAACTTTTTTTTAAACAAATATAAATTTCTAATAGCTTTCAGATAATACTACTGAACTGGGTAATAAATGACAAAACTCTGGTGGAAAACCTGATTACTTCATCCAGATCAACAGGAATTAATTACATGGGACTCAGTGAACTGATGAATATGATTTATAACTTTATGACTTTGGGAAATATACTAGCCTTAATCTTTGTTTTCCAAAAAAAACAACCTTTTCTCATGTTATGACCTACAACAAGTTGATAAAGCATACCTTCGTAAACGAAGATGAAGCATTTATCTCTACCTGATCCTGCTAGAATTTGGCTTTTCCAGCTGGCTCTCCTGTAGACTTCATGGTTTATTGCAACTGGATTACAACTAGTTATGTAACAGGGGAGATCAAAGTCTGACTCCATGTTGGATCTGTGAAGATCAAAATCTGACTCCATGTTGGATCTGTTTCTTTTACTTTAACCTTTGAAACCTTCCCGTTTCTTTTGTTACTATAATCCCTAAAAGGATGCTGTCTATAGCTATAAGAATACACAATGACCTCCCTCAGGGAACACTGCCACCAGCCTGAATGTTAAACCAAAGTGCCTTTTTTAAGAAATTAACACATCCCCTCTCTGAGGCTGGCCAAACCAGGAGATGTTTTGCAAGACTTATGGCCTTTTTACTTTACTTCCTCACCTCTTCTCCTTCTCTGTTCTATAAAAGACATTAGCATCCAGACCCCAATAAGATGGTACTCTAGGGCACTAGTCCACCATCTTCTTGGACACCTGGGTTTCTGAATAAAGTTGCTATTCTTTGCCTCAACACCTGGCCTCCCAATTTATTGGCCTGTCGTTCAGTGAGCAGACCAAGCTTGGACTCGGTGGCAGTTATACTAATCACCGTTTTATTTATTTTTTATAAATTTATTTATTTATTTTCGGCTGCATTGTGTCTTGTTTGCTACACGCAGGCTTTCTCTAGTTGCAGTAAGCGGGGGCTACTCTTCGTTATGGTGCACGGGCTTCTCATTGTGGTGGCTTATCTTGTTGCAGAGCACAGGCTCTAGGTGTGCAGGCTCCAGTAGTTGTGGCTCGCGGGCTCTAGAGCGCAGGCTCAGTAGTTGTGGCGCACAAGCTTAGTTGCTCCGCGGCATGTGGGATCTTTCCAGACCAGGGATCGAACCCGTGACCCCTGTATTGGCAGGTGGATTCTTTTTTTTAATAAATTTATTTATTTGTTTGTTTGTTTATTTATTATTTATTTTTGGCTGCTTTGGGTCTCCATTGCTGCATGCAGGCTTTCTCTAATTGCAGCGAGAGGGGGCTACTCTTCATTGCAGTGCATGGGCTTCTCATTGTGGTGGCTTCTCTTGTTGTGGAGCACAGGCTCTAGGTGTGTGGGCTCCAGTAGTTGTGGCACATGAGCTCGGTAGTTGTGGTGCACGGGCCCAGGTGCCCCACGGCATGTGGGATCTTCCTGGACCAGGGCTCGAACCCGCATCCCCTGCACTGGCGGGTGGACTCCCAACCACTACACCACCAGGGAAGCCCCGGCCGGCAGATTCTTAACCACTGCACCACCAAGGAAGTGCTAATCATCGTATTAATTTGTTCTTTGTTTCCAAATTGTTTATGATTTGTGTCTTCCTGCTGCACTATGACTTTGTCAATATTACTAGTGACATTACTTATATCCCTTCTATTTTATAAGATTTTGTCTCTTATAGTACTCAATGTGTAACCAGGCCTCCAAAAAATGTGATGGCTAAACATCTTGAGGAAATAGATCACATTTATGACTCCATAGAATAACTGTAATAGTGTGATTCTGAGGCAGGAGATAGATGGGTCCCTGGGGCAAACAGTTGGATTTCATTCTCTGTGGACCGATACTCCAAGACAAACATAGCAGGACTATTGAGGGAGGAGGCTGGGCCCTGCCCAGATAGAAGATAAGAGACCACATATTTCTCATTCTTGAAGTCAGGAGACCTCCATGACTGAACCAGCACAGAAAAGCTCCTTGGAGGTCAAAAAGGGAGGGGGCGCCACCCCATAGTTAGTGTTGCTAGCTACCCATAGGCCTCTTCGGTAGAATCCATCTTGGCTAAGGGATGCGCGCACACATGGGAGGATCCTGAGATACACCAAATACGGACTCTGAACCAGGCAAGTCAAAATGATTGGCCAGGGGCTTCCCTGGTGGCACAGTGGTTAAGAATCCGCCTGCCAATGCAGGGGACACGGGTTCGAGCCCTGGTCTGGGAAGATCCCACATACCACAGAGCAACTAAGCCCATGAGCCACAACTACTGAGCCTGTGTGCCACAACTACTGAAGCCCGCGCACCTAGAGCCCATGCTCCGCAACAAAAGAAGCCACTGCAATGAGAAGTCCGTGCACCTCAGCGAAAACCCAACACCTCCAATAAATAAATAAATAAATTTATTTAAAAAAAAAATGATTCGCCAAAGGAAACCTGGAAGAAATGACCCATATAAGTGATTTAAACTGCCACGAGGGCACAACTCTCTCTCTCTGAGCCTGCCCGTGTGTCTACCCGCATGTACTGTACTCTTTTTTCCTCCTAATAAACATTTTACCTGTTTTCCTACTTTCCGTCTTTGTGGGAATTCTTTTTCTGCAAAGCCGAAGAGCCAGGGTCTTGCCACTGACCAGTGTTTAGTGGCTGGGATTTGGTGCTCTCACCGCCGAGACCCCACTTCAATCACTGGCCGGGAGCTGAAACCCTGCTTCAAGCTGCTGCAAGGCCAAGGCCACCGAGATCATATTTGGTGCCCAAACCCAGGAATTCGGGAAGTCAAGATAAACCGCGGGCTTCACCCAGCTGCAGCTTGAGGCCCCTGACTTTCGCTCTTGCTTTCTTTCTCTCGCTTTGCTTTCTTTTCAGGACCCACAGGGCATAACCTCTGTCTGCTCACAGCATTACGGCTCCTGCCAACAACATTGAGGGTGGCAGGGGGAATTCCCCAGGCCGTGAATATTCTAATAACGTTTGGGTGACAGCTGACGCTGTCCTTTGCGACATGGTGGAAACATGATTTCCGACTGTGCAGGAGCCCAAGGGGTGTCTCGCTCTCGCTCTCTCTCTCTCACTGCCCCACGTGGAACCCTCCACGACGCCTTTCCTTCCCACCTTAGGGAAGGATCTCCTGGACATCATTCCTAAACCGCATCCCCACCACTGCCAAACCCGGTGCTGCCTGTTTCAGACAAAATCATCAGACGATTCCTAATTCTATCTCAGCTGTGAGACAGATAGGGCAAAGGATTTGGGGTTCTTCTGTTGTCTAGTCTCTCACCTCACTGAATGCCCAGAGATTTACCATGAGAATTTCTCTGCCTCCCGGTCCTTGAGCCTTGAACCCCATGCCATCTTCCATAGCACCCAACTCCAATTTCTCCAAGGATTCGTCTTTGCATCTATCGGACCCCCTTCACTCCTGGCCTTGGCAGCCTACACACTGCTACAGACAGCCTATCAGGCTGGCCGCTACCCAGAAGCTCGAATTATAAACTTTGTAGGCGCTCAGTCGCGAGGAATACACCCCAGTGTAGGAAGACTTATCAAAGGACATAAGCTCTATAGACAAGTGGTCCCTCCTAAGGAAAGTCCTGGCAACTGGTCTGCACTGGTTCAAATGTCCTCCGCTGGCCGTGTTGGGGGAGACACCTTGCGCAAGTTTCCAAGCAAAGCCAAAGGCCTCTGGTCAGAAATCGATGGGAGAGTAGAGGAAGCTTGAAACCCCAACAGGTTTGAAGGGAATTTGGGGGACGCCCTGAACCCCTTCAGGTTAAAGCCTCCTGGTAAATGTTTGTGGGACACTGGATTCCATTCCAGGAGGGCTCTCTCATTCTCGGTTACAGGTTACTTAACATGGGAGGGTCCCCCTCCAAGCCAGAAGAAACACCTCTGGAGTTTATACTTAAGAACTGGACATTTTTTTAAATAGAAGGACTAAGGGAGGAAAAACTTAAGTTTTACTGTAGCATTGCCTGGCCTTTGTATAAGTTGGGGAATGGAGAAAAATGGCCTGAAAACGGGTCTCTAAATTACAATACCATTCTGCAATTGGATCTTTATTGCCGCAGGATGGGAAAGTGGAGTGAGGTTCCCTATATTCAGGCTTTCATGGTCCCTTACGAAAATCACACCCTATACGGCTCTTGTAATTCAAACCCTGGGGAACCGGAAGACTCTTCCAACATTTTAGATGATCCCCTTCTCAGCTCTCCCATCTCTCAGTGGGGAAACCCAGGTCCTCCTTCTCCTGACTGTATCACTACTTCTCCAGAGCCCCCTACTTCTCCTGCTCTCTGTGACCGATCCCAAACTCCACCTCCCTATGTCCCTCTGTACCCTACATTACCCCAAGAAAGAGAGGCTAGTCCCTCTGGGGTAACTCTCAGTGGAGCTTCCTATTACCCGGGATCAGGGAAATTAGGCCCTCTTAGGGAAGTGGCAAATGGCAAAGGGACAATCAGAGTACATGTGCCCTTCTCTTTAACCAACTTACCCCAATGTAGACAGAAACTGGGCAGATTTTCTGAAGACCCTAGTAAGTTTGTTGAAATGTTTCATGCCCTAACTCTGATCTATGATTTAACTTGGAAGGATGTCCAAGTAGTTCTATCTACCTGCTGTAACCCTGAGGAAAAACAGAGAATCTGGACAGCAGCCCAGGGGCATGCTGACCAGCTGACCAGAGACCAACCCAAACATTTTGCTACGGGTGGAGATGCAGTCCCAAATCAGGAACCCCCTTGGAATTATAATCCCCAGGCAGGAACAGAAGCCAGGAAGCACATGATCCAATGTGTATGAGAAGGGATGAGAAAGTGTATCAAAAAGTCAGTTAACTATGAAAAGGTTAAAGGAGTGACCCAGAAGAAAAAGAAAATCCAGCCCTCTTTCACGGGCAGCTTGTGGGGGATTTTAGAAAGTACACCAACATAGATCTCTCTCGAAGGTCAGCCTCTGCTGGGACAGCACTTCATCAGCCAGCCCCCACCCCCGATATTAGGCAGAAACCCCCAAAATCACAATTTGGCCCACAAACCCCCATGCCCCAACTCCTAGATGTGGTCTTTGGAGTATTTAATAATCGAGAGCAAGCTGAGGAGGAAGAAAGAACCCAACATGAGAAAAGACAGGCCAGGGCTCATGCAAAACTGATAGCCGTTGCTGTCAGCCATGCCTTGCGACCTCAGGACAACCCAAGGGGGCCAAGAAGGTCGAACTCTCCATCTGGAGGTAAGACCAACAAGGGGGAATGCTACATGTGCGAGTCAACTGGTCACTGGGCCCGAGACTGCCAGAAAGAGGCCCCCAGGGCCATGCCCAGCCTGCAAACAAACAGGTCATTGGAAGAGGGACTGCCCTCTGTCCCGAAGGGGAATAGGGGACTCCTGCTCCCGAGATGGCCATGCTGGATGACTGAGGTGGCCTGGGGATTCTGGCGGCTCCCCCCAACGAGATGTCTATCTCCATTGAGGAGCCCCAGGTAGATCTTGACTTGGCAGGTAAGAAAATCGATTTTTAAATTGATGCGGGAACCACTTACTCTGTCTTAATTTCTCACGCTGGACCTCTTTCCTCCAAAAGCTGTACTGTGATTTGTGTTGATGGAAAGCCTCGCACCCATTGCTTTACTGGGCCTCTCACTTGCCAATTTGAGCAGCGGTTGATTTCGCGTGCCTTTTTAGTTGTACCTGAGTGTCCCACCCCACTACTGGGGAGAGACCTTCTGAACTCCCTCAGGGCCATGTTACAGTTAAGAGGCCCCGAGCAGCCCCTTATCTTGACTCTGACTAAGACGGACCAGCCAGAAGAGCAAGGTCCTATTCCTAGCCATATTCTACAGGCAGTGGACCCTTCAGTATGGGACAAAGGAATCCCTGGAAGGGCCATAAAAGCCCAACCTGTAAGAATTAGCCTTAGGCCAGAAGCTGCCTACCCTAACAAGAGACAATATCCCATAAAGCTGGAAGTGAAGAAGGGTTGACAACCCCTCGTAGATAAATGTTTAAGGCATGGCCTCTTGGTGACCTGCCAGCCTACGTGCAATACTCCTATTCTACCAGTTGTTAAGCCAAATGGGGCATATAGGATGGTACAAGACATTAGAGCAGTAATTGATGCAGTGGTCCCTATACACCCCCTCGTGGCCAATCCTTATACTATATTTACCCTAATCCCTGAGGATGCCAAATGGTTTACTGTATTCGATCTCAATGATGCCTTTTTTTACATCCCAGTTCATTCCTCATCACAATATCTGTTTGCCTTCGAGTGGTCTAACCCCGACTCAGGCCAAATTCAACAATATACCTGGACGGTATTGCCTCAGGGGTTTCGGGACAGCCCACACTTGTTCACCCAGGCCCTAGGAAGGGAACTAAGGGAAATACACCTAAAAGAAGGTGCTATTCTACAGTACATAGATGATATTTTAATATGTAGTCCCACCATGGAGGCCTCAGATCAAAATACTGTTGAAGTCCTTAATTTTCTTGGAGCCCTGGGTTACAGGTCTCTCAGACAAAGGCACAAATCTCAAAGCAACAAGTTAAATATCTGGGATATATTATAAACCCCAGAAGCAGACAGTTATCTCCAGATAGAAAACAAGCTATATTAGGCGTAAGCGCTCCAAAGATGAAGAAACATACCTTTTTGGACATGGCAGAATTTTGAAGAATTTGGATTCCAGGATTCAGGCTAATGGCTAAGCCCCTACATGAAACCAGTAAAGACCCAGACACAGAACTGTTATTTTGGAACAGGAAAAGGCTTTTAATGATATCAAGCAAGCCCTCACCAGATCCCCTGCTCTGGGTCTCCACAGTTTGAAAAACCCATTCATTTGTACATGGCTGAAAAGCAGGGGAACATCACTGGGGGCCCTTATACATAAGCTAGGAGAAGTTCCTCAGTCTATAGGCTACTTTTCCAAGCAGCTAGACTCTGTGGCCCGAGGTTGGCCCTGCTGTCTCTAGGCAGTAACTGCCACCACTTTATTAGTAGAAGAAGCTAAAAAGCTCACCTTTGGACAGCCCCTGGAAGTCCAGACCCCTCATCAAGTGCAGGGGATTCTAGAGATAAAAGGCCATCATTGGCTAACTGGAGGCTGCCTTATTAAGTACCCGGCTTTGCTCCTCGACTCCCCAGAGCTAACCCTCAAAACTTGTCACACTCTTAACCCCGCTACATTAATGCCCACCAAAAGCCCAGAGCTAACATTCTTGCCTCAAAACCCTTGACCAGGTCTATGCCTGTAGATCTGACCTGACAGACCAGGCCATAGAAAACCCTGAGGAAGAGTGGTTTACTGATGACATTAGTTTCATTAAAGATGGAGTCAGGAGGGCAGGGTATGCTATCATGTGTGCTCATAGCATCATAGAAGCAAAACCTTTGCCACCTAACACCTCAGCCCAAAAGGCTGAACTGATAGCTCTAACCCAACCCTGAACCCTAGGGGAAGGAAAGATTGTAAATATATGCAACGACTCAAAATATGCCTCCCTTGTTTTACATGCCCACGCAGCTATCTGGAAAGAGAGAGGACTTCTAAATGCAAGAAATTCCCCCTATAAAATACGGGGCTGGGATTTCACATCTCATAGAAGTGGTTCAAAAACCAAAACAGGCAGCAGTCGTACACTGCCGTGGGCACCAAAAGGGAACACCTCAAATTTCCCAAGGAAACGACAGGGCATATCAGGAAGCAAAGAAAGCAGCCCTGGTGCCCACAACTGAAATGGCATTAATCCCATCCCTTACCCCTTCTAATGTACTCAGCTTCTGAAGAGAACTGGGCATGAGACAGAGGGGGAACTAAGGGAACGGATGGCTGGTGGCACATACATCAGAAATTGCTCACACCTCTCTCTGACCAATGGGAAATTATTAAAGGGCTACATGATTCTCTCCATCTGGGGAGAGACGCAATGTCTACAACTGTTTTCCGACTTTTTACAGGGCAAGGGCTCCTGGAGACAATTAAAAGAGTTACTCGAGCCTGTGCGCTTTGTGTCATACATAATCCAGGGGGCAACCTCAAGCCTCCCCCTCTCGTTAGCCCAGTCCAGCGATGTGAAACTTACCCAGGAGAGGACTGGCAAATAGATTTCACTCAGATGCCCTCTTTCCAGGGCTTCCAATACTTACTTAGTCTTTATAGATACTTTTACTGGATGGATAGAGGCCTTCCTTACTAGAACAGAGAAGGCAACCAGAGTGGCTAAACCTCTCCTAAAGGAAATTATTCCTAGATTCGGGTTGCTCTGTCACCTTCAGGGTGACAATGGACCTTCATTTGTAGCAAAGGTCACGCTGCCGCTTTCTCAGGACTTAGGAAGTAAATACCACCTCCATTCGTCCTGAAGACCTCAGTCCTCAGGAAAAGTAGAACAGGCTAATCATACTCTAAAGAAAACCTTGGGCAAACTCTGTGAATAGCCCTCTTACGGGTCAGAGCAACTCCTAAAACAACCACTAAGTTAAGCCCTTTCGAAATGACATACGAAGGCCATTCCTTCCTCTGGGCATGCTAACTGACCCAGAAACCCAGGCTCATCTTAGATACATTATAAACCTAGGCCAGGTCCAGAAGGCTACCCAAGAGCATGGTAACAGAGTACAGCCCTTTCCAGATGACAGTCACAGACACCCTGTTGTAAACCCTGGAGACTGTGTACTTTTAAAGACCTGGAAAAATGAGTCCCCTGGTGACCAACTACTCCCGAAATGGAAGGGTCCTTACCAAGGCCTGCTGAGCACTCCTACGGCATTTAAACTCCAGGGGGTCACCAGCTGTGTTCATCTGTCCAGGGTTAAACCTGTCTCCCCTGATATGTTACAGGAACCTGAAGATCCACATTCCAACCATCCCTGTGAATCCACCCCATCCTCCGAGTCTATACAAGATCCAGAGGACCCAAGAGAGCCTGAAAATTCCAGGTGGATGAGTGAGACACTCGAAGACCTGAAGCTTTTATTCAAAAAGGACAAAAGATTTCTTGGACCCCAGGCTAAGTACCCAGAGTCACTATCTTCCTTTTTCCCTTCCGGCACTCCAATCCACTTGCATAATAATTGATATGCTCTGGTAGATTTAGATAACCTATTGTCTTCCTCACCCTTGCTTTCAGAATTCACTGAACTTCTCTGCCCATGCTGGGTGATTTAAATATAACCCTGACAGGTGCTCCTACAAAGCTACTAGTTGCCTTAGCTTTTCTATGCCTCTTTCGCTTATCCACAGGATGGACAGACAACTCTCTGGTTTGCATTGCACAAACTCCTGCTTCCTTCTCTCAGCTGACAGAATGCTGGATTTGTTTACCCCGAGCTAAGTCTATCATGGACCAGAGCGACCCCCTTGTCCATCCCGTAAGGAATTTTAGCCAAGTTCCTAATGGAAAACGTTCTTCTACCAGAGACCCAAGGCTCAGAACTGTAATGTACAAAGTCAGAATTGTTCATTTTCCTACTGAAGAAAATTCTAACGTCTCTTGCTTAACCCTCCCCTTAGCAACAAAAGGAGAATATGAAGTCAAACTGGGAGGGGGAAGAATTGGCATAAAGCACCCCAGCCCTTTATAATGGACCCTCCTAAGCCAGAATTCCAGTTACCTATCTGTGCTCAAACTCTAATTCGTTACCCAAAGGAAGAAGGATCCACATTAAAGGAACAGGTATCAGGACCGGACGTGGATGGAACATGTTGGGTATATGGTTGGAGAACATTTTCATAACAATAGAATTGAATGGCTGGGACTTAAAACCTTAAGCCTGCTAGCCTACTGTGCCCCACCAGGATACATTTTCGTATGCCAGGTAGATAAGAAACCATGGGCCACTAATTGCCTATGCAATAGCTCCACACCCACACAGTGTATGCTGGGTGTCTTGATTACTCCTTTCTCGATCCACTCCTTAAACGAATCCAAGCACTGGGCTAGTTCATTAAAACTGTTTGCTCAATTAACTCAAGATTTAGCTGGTGGCATCCCAGATGGAGACACCTGTTTCTTTAGGTACACCTTGTAACCATGGTGGGGAGTAGCTGGCCACCAACATGTCCTTAGAAACTTGTCTCATACTCTTACTGCCGTAGCTAACAGTACCGCTAACTCTCTCACTAATTTACAGAAGTCTTGGGACTTCCCTGGTGGCACAGTGGTTAAGAATCCACCTGCCAGTGCAGGGGACACGGGTTCGATCCCTGGTCCGGGAAGATCCCACATGCCGTGGAGCAACTAAGCCCATGCACCACAACCACTGAGCCTGCGTTCTAGAGTCCGGAAGCCACAACTGCTGAAGCCCGCGTGCCACAACTGCTGAAGCCCACGTGCCACAACCACTGAAGCCCGTACACCTAGAACCCATGCTCTGCAACGAGAGAAGCCACCGCAATGAGAAGCCCATGCACCACAACCAAGAGTAGCCCCCGCTCGCCGCAACTAGAGAAAGCCCAGGTGCAGCAATGAAGACCCAACGCAGCCAAAAATAAATAAATTTTTTAAAAATTTTTAAATAAAAAATTTACAGAAGTCTCTAAATTCGCTGGCCAAGGTGATACTTGACAACCGACTGGCCCTGGATTATCGGTTGGCAGAAAAAGGAGTATGTGCATTTGGCAACACTTCTTGTTGGGCGTACATTAACACCTCTTTGCAGGTAGAGACAGACATTGAGAAAAGTCTACAACAAGCCACTTGGCTTCAGCAGAAAATTAACCACCAATCCTCACTATTCCATTTGGGTGGGAAAATTGAAAACTGATTTTCTAACTTGTTCTCCTGGATCCCACAAGATATTTAAAACTTTCTGACGGGAGGTTTCCATTTTCTTATAACCTTCCTCCTTTCAGCCATACTGATTTATGTTATATTTCGCCTAGTGTTCTGTTGTCTTCCATGCTATTGCAAATCTACAACTAAGACCTTTCAGTCCAAGAAGGAGGCCTGGGACCAACAGGTTCAGACCTTCCATTTTAGAAACAGAGAAATGTACTAAATTTTAAGCCTGAGATTAACAAAGATATGCCAACCTTGTATAACCAGATTCCTATCCTTGCTTGAATCTCTGCTTCTAATAGTCTTTTACTAATCTTTAGTCCCTGCTCCTCTAATCGAATTATTTAGTTTGTTTTCTCTAGGGCATGACAGGACAATGGTGATGCAGGGACTCTAGCCACTCCCCACAGCAGATCCTGCTGAAATAACAACAGAAGTCACCCTGGGGCCCCCTTATGAGACAGGGCGAGAGCTTCATGACCCCAACTAGGTAGAGCCCCTTGCCAGCCTGAAAAAGCTACAGAAGACAGACCTTTGCCCTTCATCTTCCCAATAAAGATTTCTTGGGGTTCACGTCTCTCAGGGAGGATTTAAGGCAGGCAATAGATGGGCCCCTGGGGCAAACAGTTGGAGTTTGTTCTCTGTGGACTGATGCTCCAAGATGAAAATAGCAGGACAGGGACTTCCCTGGTGGTCCAGTGGTTAAGAATCTGCCTTCCAATGCAGGGGACGCGGGTTCGATCACTGGTTGGGGAACTGAGATCCCACATGCCGCGGGGTGACTGAGCCCACGTGCTGCAACTACTGAGCCTGTGCACCACAAAAAAGACCCGAGGCAGCCAAATAAATGAATATTAAAATATATACATTAAAAAATAAATATTAAAAAAAGAAAAGAAAAGAAAATAGTAGGACAATCGAGGGAGGAGGCTGGGCCCTGTCCAGATAGAAGATAAGAGACCACATATTTCTCATTCTCAAAGTCAGGGCACCTCCATGACTACACATGCACAGAGAAGCTCCTTGGAGGTCAAAAAGGGAGGGGGCGCCACCCCATAGTAAGTGATGCCAACTACCCATAGGCCTCTTCATTAGAATCCATATTGACGGGGCTTCCCTGGTGGCGCAGTGGTTGGGAGTCTGTCTGCCAATGCAGGGGACACGGGTTCGAGCCCTGGTCTGGGAAGAACCCACATGCCGCGGAGCAATTGGGCCCGTGAGCCACAACTACTGAGCCTGCGCGTCTGGAGCCTGTGCTCCGCATCAAGAGAGGCCGCGATAGTGAGAGGCCCGCGCACCGCGATGAAGAGTGGCCCCCGCTTGCCACAACTAGAGAAAGCCCTCGCACAGAAACGAAGACCCAACACAGCCAAAAATAAATAAATACATAAATAAATAAATAAATAAATAAAAATCCATCTTGGCTAAGAGATGCGTGCTCACATGTGG
Source organism: Balaenoptera acutorostrata (assembly GCF_949987535.1). Taxonomy (NCBI): domain Eukaryota; kingdom Metazoa; phylum Chordata; class Mammalia; order Artiodactyla; family Balaenopteridae; genus Balaenoptera; species Balaenoptera acutorostrata. The sequence continues at coordinate 181,196,193 of NC_080065.1, forward strand.
GAAAATCCTGAGATATACCAAATACGGACTCTGAACCAGGCAAATCAAAATGATTGGCCAAAGGAAACCCAGAAGAAATGCCCCCATAAAAGTGATTCAAACTACCACGAGGGTGCGACTCTCTCTCTGAGCCCGCCCACGTGTCTACCCACACATACTGTACTCTTTTTTCCTCCTAATAAACACTTTACCTGTTTCACTACTTTTCGTCTTTGTGGGAATTCTTCTTCTGCAAAGCCGAAGAGCCAGGGCCTGTCACCGACCAGTGGTCTAGTGGCTGGGATTTGGTGCTCTCACCACCACGACCCGACCTCAATCACTGGCCGGGAACTGAAGCCCTGCTTCAAGCTGCTGCAAGGCCAAGGCCACCCAAGATCAACTCTAGGTATGCGAAGAAGCAATAGGGGAAAATATCTCCTGGATCATAATAGACTAGAAAGACAGAGGACCCAGAGAATCTTTAATTATCAACAGGGCCTAAACCAGAAATTAGCCCCTGGAGTGGCGTATCAACAAGAATTTTTGCCTGATCTGGGATGAGCCTCCCAGCGCCATGGGACAGAATTCAGTCATGAAATGTCTCCCAAATATTGGTTGAATTCCTGACTCAGAGGAGGATCTGAGAAATGGAATATTTCCTGCCGTCTCAGTAAACGAAGGATGTCACAGTCATCAGCGATTGCAGCCACAGCCTAAAGTGACCTGGTGAACCTTGAGGGAACTCGGGAAGGAAAGAATTCCTGCCATCTAGCAGCCGTCAGACTGCAGCCACTCCCTGTGTTGAGCCCTGGGGAAACTCAGGGTGTGGAAACATGGGACACTGGCCCCAGATAGCTGAGGTGCATGTCAAAAGAATGATTTCCGCGAGCCCTTTTGCATCTTCCCATACATAGAAAATCGCTAAACTTCTTAACTTGAAATATCCGGTTTTCTTTTAATTAACGATAATCTTTTGACATTCAGACTACCTGCCCTTTGTTGGAAAACTTATATATAACTTGGCTCCCCCCCTCGCCTCCCCTCGTCTCCTCACCTCCTCCCCTCCTCGGAGCAGTTCCCCAGGGTTACTTGAGATGCTCCCTCCCGGGCTTGAAGTCCTAAAACTTCCCGCCGAATAAAACATAACTCTCAACTTTTAGGTTGCGCATACTTTTTAAGTCAACACTAGCTACTGGGGGGAGGGGCGGTCACGTGTCTTAGTCAAGCTGCAGTGGTTCGGTTATCTTTGGTTTACACGAAATTTGGAAGGAAACTGAAGCATCAAGAACATGAAGGAATCTACACCTACAGACCACGCAGAAGAAGGAATCATAGCTCCCCACACCAGTGTGGACAGGTTTCAGAGAAATATAAGCTGAGCAAAAGTATCGGGGTCGAGGCTGCCCTTCTCACACCGTGCTTGCTGCACAGCTAATGCATCGCTGGCCCGTGCTCTTTTGCATGGCTGCATTCCTAGCCCAGGTACCTTCCTCGTCAAGAGGTCTGATAATGGCTCCTGATAAGTAGAGTCATCTATCAGGGGACAGGGGAAATCTTGAAGACACATCTCCACGCTGGTTCAGTAATCGTACTTTTCTACTACTGTCTCTTCCCCTTTCCCTCCCCCAAGACCTTGGGTCTATAAAAGGCACAAACCTTTTGTTTAGGGTTCCCATAGTTGTGAGATGACCCCCACGTCCGTGCTCTTCCAGCTGACTCTCCACCAGCATGCCATTCCTGGGGGAACGTAGAACAGGGGAAGGTCAGTACTTTCTGCTTCTTAGCTTTTTCTCATGTCACCGTCAGCGATTAGAGCCTTAACTGTTACTTTCATTTTAACTCATCTTGATGGGCTACTTGGACACCTGGCAGCTCAGCTCTCTCCAGGTCATTTGAGCTGCTGAATGGCTCGTGCTTTTCAATCACCATCTCACCTCCTTGGAACTGGTTGAATACCAAAGATCACATATAAAACATTAGAGGAAATGTGAGGTCCTGGGAGATGTAATCATCCATCTCCAGAGAGGATCATCTTTGCCTTCGTTTAGGCAGCTAAGCTGGAGCCCCTAGCCCTTCCGGATCTCTTTAATTCACCCTGGGATTGAGATGATCTGACACTGGGCGTTAAACTCTGTGAGAACTAGTCTATTTCTGGGTTTTGCTCATTCTACCAAATGCCTCGGGTGTTCCCCAGGCCCCCTTCTCCTCGGTGGACCTCAGCTCCATTTCTCGTCCCTCCAGCTTCATAAGAATGTTGAAAACTCTGCTTGCTTCCTCCACCTCTGAGTCATCCCTGGCAGAACTTATTGATCGACCCCTGTGTGAAAAGCAGCTGCAGGCCTCTGAATCTCACGCCACATCCTGATTCTGAAACTTTTCCCAGGCTTGCTAGTCCGCCCAATGTATCCAAACAGATTATTTTTATATATGTTGTCCAGATTTTCTAGCTGCTCTGATGGGGGGGGAGAAAACGACCACAGGCTCCAAACTTTGAAACCAGAATGGGCCATTTAAAAGAGCCGCAGGAACACAACATTATAAATCAACTATACTTCAATAAAATAAATTTTAAAAAACATAAAAGAGCCACAGGAAGAAAGGAGGGAAGCCCACACCTCAGTATTTTCATTCCGAAAACTAGAGGCTCAATATTCCCCCTCAAAATTCTTTTTCAGATTTGCTTTGGGGTCCACAGGGAGGGGAGAGCCTTATACTCACAAGTCAACTTCAAAAGACTCTTACATTTGAAAAGGATTGAAATTTACATTTTGGGGGCAAGAAGGGAAGGCTCAGTGTTCATTCAGAAAAACCAAGGGGTATGTGACAATGAAGATGCAATGATGGGTCGTGAAATTATATTACATCAACAGAGGAACATATTAACGATACCTCTGTTACTTGAAACTTTTAAGTCTGAGGCTTGTAACAAGAAATTTTATTGATCGTGGAAAGACCAATTATGTCATTGTACCCACCCTGTGGTTATGGAAATTCATACGATTATAGCTGCATATCGACTGGGCTGTAAATATGCCTTTGCAACCGTTGGTTACTGTATTGTTTCCCAGGGCTGTTGCAACAAAGTACCACAAACTCAACGGCTTAAAACAACAGAGATTTGTCCTCTCACAGTTCTATAGTCCAGAAGTCCAAGATCAACATGTTGGCAGGGCCGTGCTCCCTGTAAAGACTGTAGAAGAGGTTGTTTCCTAGTTTCTTCTAGCTTCTGGTGGCATTCTTTCACTTGTAGCTGCATCACTCCAATCTCTGGCTTTCTTTACGTGTGTGTGTGTATCTGGGGAAAACTCAGCCTTCCTCCTGTGTTCCTCCTGTACTCTCACACTACTATCACACTCAACGACATTTCTGATGCCGGATGTGTGGGTTTTCCCCACACCAAGTGATTCTCGGACACCAGCTGGCTGTCCTACAATTCAACTCAATTCTGACACTCTCTACCCAGAGATAGGGTCAGATCCCACAGGTTAAGGGCTCAGCCCACAAGAACCCCACCGCCAACTTCAGATGCCAGTCTTAAGTTCAGGTTGTCATTTGTGCTTCTGACCGCATGGCTATATGGGGAAAGAGCGCAGAGCCTTCTCCATGCACGCAACTCTCCCCAAATCTCCACGTGTTCACCAACCCAGAAGCTCTTTGAACTCCAGCCTTTTGGGTTTTATGGGGGCTGCGTTAACCAACCATGATTGACTAGGGACTTCCCTGGTGGTCCAGTGGTTAAGAATCTGCCTTTCAGTGCAAGGGGACATGGGTTCTATCCCTGGTCGGGAAACTAAGATCCAACATGCCGCAGCGCAACTAAGCCCACGCGCCGCAACTACTGAGCCCGCGTGCTCTAGAGCCTGCGCACCACAACTAGAGAGAAGCCCACACGCCGCAACAAAGAGTCCACGTGCTGCAACAAAAGATCCCACATGCCACAACAAAGATCCCTCATGCCACGACTGAGATGTGACACAGCCAAATAAATAAATAAGCATGATTGATTAAATCATTGGCCATTGGCGATTGATTCAACCAGTCCCTCTCTCCTTCCCAAAGATCAGGGGGTGGGATTGAAAGTTCCAACATTCTAATTACATAGTTGGATTCCTTGGCAACAAGCCCCCTTCACTTGGGGCTTTCCAAAAGTCACCTCATTAATAACTAAAGACACCTATATCGCACGCCTCACTTAGGAAATTCCAAGGGATTTTCAGAGTTTTGTGCCAGGAACGGGTATGAAAACCAAATTATATATATTTTTATTATGAATCACAATCTGTATCTCTTCTCTTCTTATAAGAATACCATCCTGGTTGGATTGAGAGCCCATTTTAATGACCTCATCTTACATTTTTATTATACAAGGACTCTATTTCCAAGTAAAGTCATATTCATAAGTACCAGGAGTTAGGACTTGAACATATATTTTATAGGGACATAATTCAATCTATTATAGTCACCATCAATTTAGGAGACTCTTGAAGGAGGTAGACAAGGTGAGGAATGATGAATCATAGTGAGCAATATACAGATGGTTATGGGGAATTCCATGATTTCACTGCCAAGGGCCCGGGTTCAATCCCTGGTAGGGCAACTAAGATCCCACAAGCCGTGCAGTGCAACCAAAAAAGAAAAAAAGAAGAGAGTTATGCGTCTCACCATCAGATTGGGCCAGTGGTATTCTAATTCACCATGGCTGAGGTTATTTGTTTCCCTGTCATATTTTTTCCTTGGTTAGTCTTCAACGCCACAGGGTAACCCCCTTTTCCCTTCTAAATGGCAGTTTACAGCTCAAGACTTTCCAGATCACCAGCAGTATCTGTGACTTCTGGCAGAATCAGATTCCACACATTTAGGGGCAATTTTGATACAGTTGTGGCTTCTTGTTCACAGATCAGTACAGAGCTGACTTGAAATTATATTTGTGCATCCATGTGAGTTGTCCAAGATTTGGAAGCAATGGAAAGGGGTTATGACGAGTCTTCTGAGGTGCTGGTGATCTTCAGCTTCTTGCCCTAGGTGTTGGTGTCGTAAGTGTGCTCAGTTTGTGAAAACGAATCAAATCTGCATACTTATGATAGATGCACTTTTCTGTATGTATGTTATGCTTCAATAAAAGCTTTTTCCAACTTCATTGAGATATAATTGGCATATAACACTGCATAAGCTTAACGTGGACAAGGTGATGATTTGATACACATATATATTGCAATAAGGTTCTTTAACACATCTATCACCTCACATAATTACAATTTTTGTCTGTGTGGTGAGAATATTTAAGATTTACTCAGTGAGCAACTTTCAAGTATATAATTATAGTATTGTTAACAACTGTCACCACGCTGTACATTAGATCCCCACCACTTACTCATAACCGGATGTTTGTTTCGTTTGACCAACATCTTTTCATTTCCCCCACCTCTCAGCCCCTGGCAACTTCCATTCTACTCTCTGTTTCTGAGTTTGATTAGTTTAGGTGGCTAAAAGTTGGAACTTTCTGGCCATGATAGAATAACAGGGATCTGATTTACCCTCTTGCCTTAAACAACTAAAACACTGTCTAAAATATATGAAAAGATTATTTTAAGACATTGAACAACAGGCATCACAGGACAATGATCCCTGAGAAGAGATAAACAAAGAGGGATTAAGTAAAGACTTCTTAACCACGGGGATTCCCTGGTGGTCCAGTGGTTAGGACTCCCGCACTTTCACTGCCGAGGTCCCAGGTTCAATCCCTGGTCAGGGAACTAAGATCCCACAAGCTGCACAGTGTGGCCAAAAAAAAAAAAAAAAGACTTCTTAACCAGGACACTAAAAACATGAACCATAAAAGAGTGATATAATGGACTTCACAAAAATTAAAATTGTTTGCTCTTCTAAATACACAATTAGAAAATGAAAACTCAATCAGAGAGAAGGAGAAAATATTTATGTATTTTTATGTCATGCATCTAGAGATGGATTTGTACCCAGAAAATATTTTACAAATTCTTAAAACTCAGTAATTAGATGACAAAACCTCAGTGAAAAAAACTGTCCAAAAATTGGATAGATATGTCCCAAAAACAGATATACAGCTGGTAAATGAACAAATGAAAAGATGTTCAATATCACTAGTCATCAGGGAAGTACAAATTAAAATACAATAAATTACCACAAGAATGACTAAAACTAACGCTACAAACCATATCAAGGATCATTGAGGATGTGGAAGAACTGGAACGCTCATACACTGTTGATAAGATTGCTTGAAATATGGGATGGACACTTGGGGAAACAGTTGGTAGTTTCTTACAAAGTTAAACATACCCCTACCATATGACCTGCAATCCCACTCCTAGGAATTTGCCCAAGAGAAATGACAACAAATGTCTACATAAAGACCTATACACCGTGTTCACAGCATCATTATGCATAATAGCCCCAAACTGGAAACAACACAAATGCCCATCAGCTGATGAATGCACAAAAAAAGGGAGGCATATGGACACTTTGGAATACTAGCAATAAAAAGACACAGAATACTGAACACATAACATGACGGACAAATCGGAAACATTATGCTAAGAAGACTGTGTCAAGCATGAAAGATTACATACTGTGTGATTCCACTTATGCGAAATTCTAGGAGAGGCAAGACTACGGAGGCAGAAGGTAGATCAGTGGCTGCCTAGGGATGGATTAGAGAGAATAACCACAAAAGGGTCATGAGATAACTTCTGGGGGCGACAGAAATGTTCTAGAACGTGATCGTGGTGGTGTTATATGACCTTACACGTTTGATAGAACTCATTATGCTATACGTTTAAAATGAATTTTATTGCATTAATTTATAAATTATTACCTCAATTAAAAATAAAGCTTCACACTGATGGTGGCAAAAATTGAAAATAAAGAGTACTGATGAGCTCATTAAGCAGCTAAACCATGTCAGCCATGTCTTATTCTTTGAGGAAATTACTATACAGTTGACCTTGGAACAACCTGGAGGTTAGGGGCGCTGACCCTCCACTCATTCAAAAATCTGAATATAACTTATAGTCAGCCTTCGCTACAGGTGTTTCCTCCATAACCGAGATTCCACATCCTCCGGTTCAACCAACCTCTCTCTGACCATGTTGTACTCATTCCACACAGGGAGCAGTGAGCGGTGGCTTGAAGCGAGATCTTAGTTCCCTGCCCAGGAATTGAACCTGGGTGGCCTGGATGAAAACCAGGACTCCTAGCCACTTGCTGGGCTAGCAGCTAGAAGCAAACTTTCCCTGGCTCTTGCCTCCATTTCAAAGCAAGAATGTTTCAAGGAGGCAGAAACTGTAAACACAGGTGCAAAGTTTATTATTAGAGACACAGCACAGCGCAAGTGGGAGAGCACACAGAGAGACAGTTTGTTTAGTTAAGACAGAAGCAAGGCAGAGGTACACACCTGTAGAGACAAGGGTGTGGGCGTCCTCCCTAATGAGGAGAAGTGCAGTTAAGAGGCAGTTCCATCACTCATATAGGGCAGTTCTTCCGGGTCTTTGTTTACCTCTGGCCAATTATCTGGGGGTTTTTTCCACACCTGACCTGCCCTAGGGCCCTCCCCAACACGCGTGCACAACTTTTTTCCAAGATGGATTCCAGCCCAGAGGCCTATGGGGCGCCTTGGCGTCACCTATTATGGGGTGGCACCTCCTTTTTATTGACCCCCAAGGAGCCTTTCTGCGCAGGTGCAGTGTCTCCCTTGCCCCAAGGATGGGAAATATGTGACCACTTGATCTTTTCCTCAAACAGGGTTTAGCCCCTCTCTGTTCCTGCCATGACTGTTATCTTAAAGTGTCCTCAGGGGACGAAGCCTGGCTATTTACCCTGTTTCTGTTGTTATTTCCATCTCAAAGTGCAAACAGGAGGCTGGCTGTAAATGCCCAGCCTGGAGCCCATCTCACTTCAGTACCGTAGTATTTAGGACTGAAAAAAATCTGCACCCATGGGACTTCCCTGGTGGCACAGTGGTTAAGAATCCGCCTGCCAATGCAGAGGGCATGGGTTCGAGCCCTCATCCAGGAAGATCCCACATGCCGCGGAGCAAATAAGCCCATGCACCACAACTACTGAGCCTGTGCTCTAGAACCCGTGAGCCACATCTACTGAGCCCACGCGCTGCAACTACTGAAGCCCGTGCGCCTGGAGCCCGTTCTCCGACAAGAGAAGCCACTGCAATGAGAAGCAGCCATTGCGGCCAACTCCAAATCCTCCAGGAGTTCCCCCTTCACTCCAGGCCTTGGCAGTCCATACACTGCAACGGACAGCCTATTGGGTGGGCCACTTTCAAGCAGACCACAATGCTCCCCTCAAGGAGAGCCCTGGCAATGCAAACATCCCCTATTGGGGACCCCTTGCACGAGGGACCAGGTCAACCAGAGACGTCTGGTCAGGGATTGACGGGAGAGTAGAGGACGCTAAAAATCCCATCAAGCACAGGATTCGAAGGAAATTCAGAGGACGCTCTGAATCTCCTTCAGGTACCTCTTAGTAACGTTTCCAGGACACTGGACTTCATTTCTAGGAGCACGGTTAAGCCAAACGGACTGAGAAAAGGAAAGCTTAGGTCCTGCTGTAACACTGCCTGGCCTTTATTTAAGTTGGGGAATGGAAAAATGGCCTGAAAATGGGTCTCTTACAATTAGATCTTTACTGCCATAGGATGGGAAGATGGACTGAGGAAAACTTTCCTGACATTCTAAACGATCCCCGTCTAACTTCTCCCAACTCTCGGCGGAAATGAAGCTTCCCCCACTCCTGCAAGTTCCCTCACTCCTTCAGATTCTTCTGAGCAAACTAAGATCCCACATCCCTGGAGGGACAATCCCTGCTGGGACAACATTTTATCAGCCAGTCTGCCCTGTTATCAGGGCCAATTTGAGCACTATCTGGTCTAAATTTTAGCTGTGAAACTACGACTACAGAAAAAGAAAGATGATTTTTGACAGTGTGGCCACCATATTCTTTAGACTCTGGAGAAAATTGGTTAAGATAAAACTTTCTTTGAAATTGCAAAACCGGTTCTTTTTTGCACATGCAATTAGAGAAATCTAGCTTGTTTTTTTCTTTTGTTTTCTTTCTTTCTTTTTTTAAATTTATTTTTGGCTGCGTTGGGTCTTTGTTGCTGTGCATGGGCTTTTCTCTAGTTGCCGCGAGCGGGAGATACTCTTCGTTGCGGTGATTGGGCTTCTCTTTGTGGTGGCTTCTCTTGTTGCGGAACACGGGCTCCAGGTGCACTGGCTTCAGTAGTGGCACGTGTAGCTTGTTAAAATACTTTCTTTTTTTTTCCAGAATTCTGACCCTGAGGAACAAGTCCTACTAGGAGAACTTGCTTTTCTCTCCCTGTGCCTTGAGACCGTGGCTCTCAGGAATATTTATCTTATCTGGACCATCTCTAATTTCCTGAGACTGAGGAAAAAAAAAAAATGGGAAGAAGTCTTTTAAAATTTTACTTATTCCAACTGTTATTTCTAAACTAGTGAGTTTTACATTGTGATATCTGATTCATGACTAAGTTTAGAAAATGAAGCTATATCTCTCATAGTGTCTGTCTGGATAGATGTATGTCTCAGTATGTGTCTTGGTTAATTTGTAATGAGCTCTATTTAATTGGCGTAAATAAAAGTAAGCACTTACAAATCAAACAATTCTAAATACAAGAGAAATTAAGCTAAATGAATTTCAGGTTCACGTGAACTGGAAAATATTCAGTATTAAATTAAGACCTGGTATTAATGCTTGTTTGTTGATCTAATTAATATAGACATGTCTTTAGAGTCATCAACTTTTAAGTATACTTTCATTGTGCCTCAGTTTAACATAAGCTAAGTAAAATCTTGTTACATCTGTTACAAATTTGTCAGCAAGGAAAATAACTCAATGTGAAGAAGCTTTTAAGGAAATGCAAACGAGATAAGAGCTTTGGGTAAATTTTTAGGAATAATTACTTTTTAGGATTGTCTACTTAAGAATAATCCCTCCAGATATTTGACAACGTGAAAGTTAGAGTTGTGCTAAATTAAGTTAAATAATGGAAGTTTATTGAATAGCTAGGTCATTTCCAAATAAAATAAGGTACTGAAACATTAATTACTGGATACTGGCTTCCTTTTACAGAGAAAGGAAAAGTTTAGAACTATTAATAAATATGTTTGGGGCCACACTGAGATATTTTCTATAAGAAATCTCATTTTTCAAGAAATTATTATTTGGATTTATGTTCTCCAATCTACAGAATGCTGATATAAAGGACAGTTCATGGTTGCTTAAGGAAAGTAGGATATGTGTTTTCAGTAAAGAAGGTATGAGGAACGGAATTGCATTTTATTAACGGAAAAGGAAGTAGGACTGACTTAGAGCTGGCTGATTCTGGATGGGAAAGTAATGTGATGGATACAGAAAGTGATGAAAGATTTGTGGAAAGTGGACCCCGAGAAAAGAGTTTTGTGGATAGTCAGGATTGACTAAGTTTAGAATAAATTTAACTGAGTAAATGAATTTTAAAAGTAAGCTGGTGCAAAACTTGAATTTGGCTTTTCTCTCTGTCAAGAGGACAAGTTTTCTTAAGAAGTTGAACTGCCTTTGATAACAGATTTTAAGTTTCTTTACCCTTTAAGTGATCAGTTCTGTATTTGCCTTTGAAATCTTTTCTTTTAAGGAAAATTTATTTTTGAATTGTAAAAGTCACCAGCTCATATGAAGATTGAAAAATACAGGAATTTAAAGAAAATAATATCAGCCATAACTCCACAACTCAAAAATAAGCATGACCATTAATATTTTTGCATTTTCCTACATACTTTTCTTTGCATATATATATATATATATATATATATATATATATAATATACATTGAGATAATACTATATATGTATGCTTTTATATCATACTTTTATCACTTAACCTTTTATAGTAAGCAATCAACTTTTGTTCAATGCATTTTTTTAACATCTTTATTGGAGTATAATTGCTTTACAATGGTGTGTTAGTTTCTGCTGTATAACAAAGCAAATCAGCTATACATATATATATATCTCCATATCTCCTCCCTCTTGCATCTCCCTCCCACCCTCCCTATCCCACCCCTCTAGTTGGACACAAAGCACCAAGCTGATCTCCCTGTGCTATGCGGCTGCTTCCCACTAGCTATTTTACAGTTGGTAGTGTATATATGTCCATGCCACTCTCTCACTTCGTCCCAGCTTACCTTTCCCCCTCCCCGCATCCTCAAGTCCATTCTCTACATCGGGGACTTTATTCCTGTCCTGCCCCTAGGTTCTTCAGAACCTTTTTTTTTTAGATTCCATATATGTATGTTAGCATACTGTATTTGTTTTTCTCTTTCTGACTTACTTCACTCTGTATGACAGTCTCTAGGTCCATCCACCTCATTACAAATAACTCAATTTCGTTTCTTTTTATGGCTGAGAAATAGTCCATTGTATATATGTGCCACATCTTCTTTATCCATTCATCTGTCTATGGACACTTAGGTTGTTTCCATGTCCTGGCCTTTGAAATCTTTTATTGTTACCTTGGCTAAGTGAATAACTATTGTTCCACAGTGACCTATGATCCTATCTGACTGTTCTAGACCCTTTTGATATTTTTTGACAAAACTTCCTAAATCAAATTCTATTGAGGTCCTTTTGACCTCTAGCTAACTTTGAGATGCTTCAAAGGGCCCCTGAAACACTGCAAAGAGAAATATTAAACTAGTTAGGTTCATTGGTATGTTAAATTACATGGGAAGTATTGTCAAATGAGTAATAAATCTTTCTAGGTTATATTGTATGGTAAATGTAATTAATATAGGTACTCTAGAAATTATATACAGTTCCTGAAATTCTGACATGTCCTGGCAAAATGTTATCAGTCATAATTCTAGTTATTATCTGAAAGTGTTGTGTGTCACAGCAGTAACTAAGTTACTTTGTCAATTGCAATGTGATCAGATTTTAAATGCTCCTCAAGTCTTTTGACATTATAGACACTTACGGTTTCACTCTAATGTGTTTGCAAAAATGCTTCCTTTTCAAGAAGATTTATAGTAAGGACTTTTGGATAAATACAAGTTCCTGACTTTCAGACCATAATGCTGAACTGGGTAAGAAATTGAAGAATTCTAATGAAAATCCTGATGGCTTCGTAAAAAGTTAACAAAAAGACTGAGTGAACTGGTGAATATGGTTATAATTTTTTATGGTTTCTTTCTGAAAAATTACTGGTTTAAACCTGTGTTTTCCACATATAGTAAAACATTCCCCTCAAACTCATTATGACTTACAGTAATTTGGTAAATTATACATTTGTAAGCAGAACTGAAACATTTATCTTTTCTCTCTGACTGCTCCCTCCAGAGATGGGAAGCTATTAGTTTCCCAGCAGCTTTATCAGATAAATTTGGAAGGCTACCTTACTAACAGGTACAGAAATCTCAAGGTATTTTGGGGACCTTGAAAAGGGAGGAATTCACCTACATCTGTTAGGCAAAATCTGTGATAAGCCCTTGGCATGAGTTTCCTAGCCCTGAGAGGTCTTTTAAAAGTTCAATCTGGATAAACGTGTGGCCGAGTAGAAGGATGTGCTCTCACTCCCCCTTGTGAGAACACCAGAATCACAACTAGCTGCTGGACAATCATCGGCAGGAAGACACTGGAACTCACCAAAAAAGATACCCCACATCCAAAGACAAAGGAGAAGCCACAATGAGATGGTAGGAGGGGTGCAATCACAGTAAAAACAAATCCTGTAACTGGTGGGTGGGTGACTCACAGACTGTAGAACACCTATACCACAGAAGTCCACCCACTGGAGTGAAGGTTCTGAGCCCCACGTCAAGCTTCCCAACCTGGGGGTCTGGCAATGGGAGGAGGAATTCCTAAAGAATCAGACTTTGAAGCCTAGTGGGATTTGATTGCAGGACTTCGACAGGACTGGGGGAAACAGAGACTCCACTCTTGGAGGGCACACACAAAGTAGTGTGTGCATCGGGACCCAGGGGAGAGAGCAGTGATCCCAGGGGAGACTGAACCAGACCTACCTGCTAGTGTTGGAGGGTCTCCTGCAGAGGCGGGGGGTGGCTCTGTCTCACCGTGAGGACAAGGACACTGGCAGCAGAAGTTCTGGGAAGTACTCCTTGGCATGAGCCCTCCCAGAGTCTGGGACTCCAGAGTCTGTCATTAGCCCCACCAAAGAGCCCAGGTAGGCTCCAGTGTTGGGTTGCCTCAGGCCAAACAACCAACAGGGAGGGAACCCAGCCCCTCCCATCAGCAGTCAAGCGGATTAAAGTTTTACTGAGCTCTGTCCACCAGAGCAACAGCCAGCTTTACCCATCACCAGTCCCTCCCATCAGGAAACTTCCACAAGCCTCTTAGATAGCCTCATCCACCAGAGGGCAGACAGCAGAAGCAAGAACTACAATCCTGAAGCCTGTGGAACAAAAACCACATTCACAGAAAGATAGACAAGATGAAAAGGCAGAGGGCTATGTACCAGATGAAGGAACAAGATAAAACCCCAGAAAAACAACTAAATGAAATGGAGATAGGCAACCTTCCAGAAAAAGAATTCAGAATAATGAGAGTGAAGATGATCCAGGACCTCGGAAAAAGAATGGAGGCAAAGATCGAGAAGATGCAAGAAATGTTTAACAAAGACCTAGAAGAACAAACAAACAGATGAACAATATAATAACTGAAATGAAAACTACACTAGAAGGAATCAATAGCAGAATAACTGAGGCAGAAGAACGCATAAGTGACCTGGAAGACAGAATGGTGGAATTCACTGCTGTGGAACAGAATAAAGAAAAAAGAATGAAAAGAAATGAAGACAGCATAAGAGACCTCTGGGAAAACATTAAATGCAACAACATTTGCATTATAGGGGTCCCAGAAGGAGAAGAGAGAGAGAAAGGACCCGAGAAAATATTTGAAGAGATTATAGTTGAAAACTTCCCTAACATGGGAAAGGAAATAGCCACCCAAGTCCAGGAAGCGCAGCGAGTCCCATACAGGATAAACCCAAGGAGAAACACACTGAGACACACAGTAATCAAATTGGCAAAAATTAAGACAAAGAAAAATTATTGAAAGCAGCAAGGGGAAAAATGCCAAATAACATACAAGGGAACTCCCGTAAGGTTAACAGCTGATTTCTCAGCAGAAACTCTACAAGCCAGAAGGGAGTGGCATGATATACTTAAAGTGATGAAAGGGAAGAACTTACAGCCAAGATTACTCTACCCGGCAAGGATCTCATTCAGATTCGATGGAGAAATCAAAAGCTTTACAGACAAGCAAAAGCTAAGAGAATTCAGCACCACCAAACCAGCTCTACAACTGCTAAAGGAACTTCTCTAAGTGGGAAACACAAGAGAAGAAAAGGACCTACAATAACAAACCCAAAACAATTAAGAAAATGGTCATAGGAACATACATATCAATAATTACCTTAAACATGAATTGATTAAATGCGCCAACCAAAAGACACAGGCTTGCTGAATGGATACAAAAACAAGACCCATATATATGCTGTCAACAAGAGATCCACTTCAGACCTAGGGACACATACAGACTGAAAGTGAGGGGATGGAAAAAGATATTCCATGCAAATGGAAATTAAAAGCTGGAGTAGCAATACTCATATCAGATAAAATAGCTTTTAAAATAAAGAATGTTACAAGAGACAAGGAAGGACACTACATAATGATCAAGGGTTCAATCCAAGAAGAAGATATAACAAATATAAATATATATGCACCCAACATAGGAGCACAAGACATAAGGCAACTACTAACAGCTATAAAAGAGGAACTCGACAGTAACACAATAACAGTGGGGGACTTTAACACCTCACTTACACCAATGGACAGGTCATCCAAAGTGAAAATAAATAAGGAAACAGAAGCTTTAAATGACACAATAGACCAGATAGATTTAATTGATATTTATAGGACATTTCAACCAAAAACAGCAGATTACACTTTCTTCTCAAGTGCTCATGGAACATTCTCCAGGATAGATCACATCCTGGGTCCAAATCAAGCCTCAGTAAATTTAAGAAAATTGAAATCATATCAAGCATCTTTTCTGACCACAATGCTATGAGATTAGAAATGAATTACAGGGAAAAAAACGTAAAAAACACAAACACATGGAGGCTAAATGATACGTTACTAAATAACCAAGAGATCACTGAAGAAATCAAAGAGGAAATCAAAAAATACCTAGAGATAAATGACAATGAAAACATGATGATCCAAAACCTATGGGATGCAGCATAAGCAGTTCTAAGAGGGAAGTTTATAGCTGTACAAGCCTACCTCAAGAAACAAGAAAAATCTCAAATAAACAATCTAACCTTACACCTAAAGGAACTAGAGAAAGAAGAACAAGCAAAACCCAAAGTTAGCAGAAGGAAAGAAATCATAAAGATCAGAGCAGAAATAAATGAAACAGAAACAAAGAAAACAATAGCAAAGATCAATAAAACTAAAAGGTGGTTCTTTGAGAAGATAAACAAAATTGATAAACCATTAGCCAGACTCATCAAGAAAAAGAGGGAGAGGACTCAAATCAATAAAATTAGAAATGAAAAAGGAGAAGTTACAACAGACACCACAGAAATACAAAGCATCCTAAGAGACTACTACAAGAAACTCTGTGCCAATAAAATGGACAACCTGGAAGAAATGGACAAATTCTTAGAAAGGTATAACCTTCCAAGACTGAACCAGGAAGAAATAGAAAATATGAACAGACCAATCACAAGGAATGAAATTGAAATTGTGATTAAAAATCTTCCAACAAATAAAAGCCCAGGACCAGATGGCTTCACAGGTGAACTCTATCAAACGTTTAGAGAAGAGCCAACACCCACCCTTCTGAAACTCTTCCAAAAACTTGCAGAGGAAGGAACACTCCCAAACTCATTCTATGAGGTCACCATCACCCTGATACCAAAACCAGACAAAGATACTACAAAAAAAGAAAATTACAGACCAATATCACTGATGAATATAGACGCAAACATCCTCAACAAAATACTAGCAAACAGAATCCAAGAACACATTTAAAGGATCATACACCATGATCAAGTGGGATTTATCCCAGGGATGCAAGGATTCTTCAATATATGCGAATCAATCAATGTGATATACCATATTAACAAATTGAAGAATAAAAACCATATGATCATCTCAATAGATGCAGAAAAAGCTTTTGACAAAATTCAACACCCATTTATGATAAAAAACTCTCCAGAAAGTGGGCATAGAGGGAACGTACTTCAACATACTAAAGGCCATATAGGACAAACCCACAGCAAACATCATTCTCAGTGGTGAAAAACTGAAAGCATTTCTTCTAAGATCAGGAACAAAACAAGACTGTCCACTCTCACCATTATTCAACATAGTTTTGGAAGTCCTAGCCACGGCAATCAGAGAAGAAAAAGAAATAAAAGGAATACAAATTGGAAAAGAAGAAGTAAAACTGTTACTGTTTGCAGATGACATGACACTATACATAGAGAATCCTAAAAATGCCACCAGAAAACTACTAGAGCTAATCAATGAATTTGGTAAAGTTGCAGGATACAAAATTAATGCACATAAATCTCTTGCATTCATATACACTAATGATGAAAAGTCTGAAAGAGAAATTAAGGAAACACTCCCATTAACTTTGCAACAAAAAGAATAAAATACCTAGGAATAAACCTACCTAGGGAGACAAAAGACCTGTATGCAGAAAACTATAAGACACTGATGAAAGAAATTAAAGATGATACCAACAGATGGAGAGATATACCATGTTCTTGGATTGGAAGAATCAATATTGTGAAAATGACTATACTACCCAAAACAATCTACAGATTCAATGCAATCCCTGTCAAATTACCAATGGCATTTTTTACGGAACTAGAACAAAAAATTGTAAAATTTGTATGGAGACACAAAGGACCCCGAATAGCCAAAGCAGTCTTGAGGGAAAAAAACGGAGCTGGAGGAATCAGACTCCCTGACTTCAGACTATACTACAAAGCTACAGTAATCAAGACAATATGGTACTGGCACAAAAACAGAAACGTAGATCAATGGAACAAGATAGAAAGCTCAGAGATAAACCCACACACCTATGGTCAACTAATCTATGACAAAGGAGGCAAGGATATACAATGGAGAAAAGACAGTCTCCTCAATAAGTGGTGCTGGGAAAACTGGACAGCTACATGTAAAAGAATGAAATTAGAACACTCCCTAACACCATACACAAAAATAAACTAAAAGTGGATTAGAGGCCTAAATGTAAGACCAGACACTATAAAACTCTTAGAGGAAAACATAGGAAGAACACTCTTTGACATAAATCACAGCAAGATCTTTTTTGATCCACCTCCTAGAGTAATAGAAATAAAAACAAAAATAAACAAATGGGACCTAATGAAACTTCAAAGCTTTTGCACAACAAAGGAAACCATACACGAAACGAAAAGACAACCCTCAGAATGGGAGAAAATATTTGCCAACGAATCAATGGACAAAGGATTAATCTCTAAAATATATAAACAGCTCATGCAGCTCAATATAAAAGAAACAAACAACCCAATCCAAAAATGGGCAGAAGACCTAAATAGACATTTCTCCAAAGAAGACATACAGATGGCCAAGAAGCACATGAAAAGCTGCTCAACATCACTAATTATTAGAGAAATGCAAATCAAAACTACAATGAGGTATCACCTCACACCAGTTAGAATGGGCATCATCAGAAAATCTACAAACAACAAATGCTGGAGAAAAGGGAACCCCCTTGCACTGTTGGTGGGAATGTAAATTGATACAGCCACTATGGAGAACAGTATGGAGCTTCCTTAAAAAACTAAAAATAGAATTACCATATGATCCAGCAATCCCACTACTGGGCATATACCCAGAGAAAACCATAATTCAAAAAGACACATGCACCCCAATGTTCATTGCAGCACTATTTACAATAGCCAGGTCATGGAAGCAAACTAAATGCCTATGGACAGATGAGTGGATAAAGAAGTTGTGGTACATATATACAATGGAATATTACTCAGCCATAAAAAGGAACAAAATTGGGTCATTTGTTGAGATGTGGATGGATCTAGAGACTGTCATACAGAGTGAAGTAAGTCAGAAAGAGAAAAACAAATATCGTATATTAACGCATGTATGTGGAACCTAGAAAAATGGTACAGATGAACCGGTTTGTAGGGCAGAAGTTGAGACACAGATGTAGAGAACAAACATATGGACACCAAGGGGGGAAAGTGGCGGGGGGGTGGGGATGGTGGTGTGCTGAATTGAGCTATTGGGATTGACATGTATACACTGATGTGTATAAAATTGATGACTAATAAGAACCTGCTGTATAAAAAAATAAATAAAATACAAAAATTTAAAAAAAGTTCAATCTGAGACTCCTTATAAAATTTTCAGCAAGCAGAAAGCCTATATGATCAATTTTAGTTATATAAATCATCAGGCCAAGTTTATTGGACCAGACATTTTGCAAACAAATTAATCCTAATTTGGCTATATTTGGTAGAAATGAGGGTAATTTTAGAGAGAAAAAGATTATTTCAGTGAATATTAAATGCCAGTTCTGCTAATGGAGGTCTGTATTTACTAAGACTCACTTCCTTGACAATTCTTTGCTGTTACATTATTTTCATGTAAAGATTAATTGAATTATTAAAGGACACTCGAAGTTTGTTTCTGAAGTTTATCTCAGTAATCTACCTTTGAATGAAGGTCAGATGCCCCAAGACCTGCAGTCAGGGGATTAAGCATACTGGAAAAGACATAATTTAAAGGACTATCTCCAGCTTAGATGGAAAGACCCTTATCAGGTACTCTTAACTAGCTCATGCACACTGAAACTGAAGGGAACTGACTCTTGGATTAATTCCCACTTACAAAGGGCCCCTGCACTGGACTGGCCTCTGGGAGGACTGCTGACCTCAAAATCACCTTAAAACGACGCTCAAACAGAGGAGAAACTACACTCACACCAGGACGAGAAGAAGACAACATCAGAAGTAGACAGCTTCCCCAAGATACTGGACCTGATTCGTATTATCATTTACAGTGTTTTCCTGACCTCTTGGACCTTTGCATATGAGTCAAATGTTTTTCTATCATGGGCTCAATCCTATGCTAATTTTAAAAATCAATCCAATTGCTGGGTCTGTGGCCAATTACCTGTGTCTAGTACTTGTGGTTTACCTGGGTGGATTTCTCCACTCCAAGGCTCTCATTGGTTGGCCCTTAGGAAATTTATTTTAAAAGAAAAATTATAATCATGTTCAGGCCACTATTGATATTAGTTGGGATCCCCTCACCTGGCCAATTACTAATGCCTGCTCTGACCCTGGCCGCAAATATGAATTTTCCTCTATTACTCAAGTTCAATCAGAGCAACAAGCAAAATTTCGACCAAGGAATAAGACCTCCCACAATTATGGGATGGATTTATGTAGTTAACAGAGACTATGGTAATTTAAGTTTAAAGGCTCTCCTATGTTGGGAACAATTAAATCATACTAAGGATAATCAGTTTAGTAACACTAGGAAACTGGGCTGGGTGCCTTATGGACAGTGCCAATGTATAATTTCCCTGAAAGATCGGGATTGGTACAGAACAGATGAAGTCAGACGACCTGGGGTATACTGGGCCGCACCTAATGGAAGTTCTTGGCTTAATTCTGACTTATGACTTTACTAATACTGCTAGCTACGTTATTTGTATTTTGCCTGTTTTACAAAATTGTTGTTTCTTACATTACCAAATGTGTGACTGAGCCTCTGATAAAATGATGATATCTAGTTCCATATAGGATCAATGATGGTAATAGTGTAACTCTAGATATGGGAAGAAGCAACAGGGAATATTTTCCTGGACCATGAGAGACTAGTAAGACACGTGGTCCAGAGACTTTCTGCCACTCATAAGGCCTAGTCCTGTAATAGCACACTGAGTGTCCTATCAGTGAAATCTTCACCAGACCTGGGAGTGAACATTCCTAGCACTGTGGGACAAAACGCTCATGAAATGCCCCCCAAACTGTAGTCAAATTTATGACCATGAAGGGGCCCTGCCAACAGGAAACTGGCACTTCCCATCTACCTCTACAAAGATTAAATCATGGCCACTGCAGCTGCTGACCTTCAACACCCCCTGAAAGGAGTTCTGGGTGGAGATCGGGAATGAGGCACTCTGTGCTCTGGGAAAAGCTGGCAGAACAGGCCTTCAGATAGTTAGATATTTTCAGGAGAAGATTTTATGAGCCCAAATTCTTGCATCTTCTCATACCTAGAGAAATACTGACATCATTAACGATTACATCTGCTTTGGCTATTAAGGAGAAAATGACAATTCAAAAGTCAAAATGGTATAGCTGTGGTTCAGACATCCAAGGAAATAACTAGGAGACACTATGGATGTGATTTCAGACAAGTCCCTGTATTGCTAAGAACTTGAGTTTTCTGAGCTGTGTCAGACTTGAGATGCCACCAGCTACTCTCAAAACAATGTCTGCAGGCAGCTGGTGGTCACAACCTTACTTTTTAAAGGTCTCCTCTCGTAACTATTATATTTTTAAACAATCAAATTGCTTTAGATCGTATGTTAACAAGAAAACACATGTGTAGTGACCAATAGCACCTGTTATCTATGTGTTAATACCACACCAAATGTTAAAACCTACTTAGATAAAACTAGACAACTGGCTACCTGGCTAGAAGTCTACCCGAAGTGCCAGGTCCAGACTGGGTTTCAGGCTTATTCTCCTGAAAAGAAATGAGATCAATGTTGGCTATTAACGTCAGGTTGTCACTCTTCCAACTACTTCTAGCTGGGTCTGTTACACCTACATCAATCATACTGGGCTAATAGAAGAGGACACCAAAAATGTATATGACCATGCCAAATGGCTCAATTCCTTTGGACAGGGTAACCCAAATGCTGACACTCATCTGGACCAGGATTTAAATTGCTACCAAATATAACCTGGTTATTACTCCTGCTTGGGCCCCTGGTTACAGTAATTCTTTTACTGATCTTTGGCCCCTGCCTTCTTAATCTTCTTGTCTAGTTTGTTCTTTCTAAAGACACAACGGTTTCCCAGACAAGATGAAGGTGATGCAGAGATTCCAGCCACTCCTCGGAACAGATCCTGCCAGAATAACAGCAGAAGTCACCCTGGATCCCTTAACGAGACAGAGTGAGAGCTCCGTGACCCCAACTAGGTAGGGTCTACTAGCCCCTTGCCAGCCTGAAGAAGCTACAGAAGATAGACCTTCACCCTTCATCCTCCCAATAAAGATTTCTTGGGGTTCACGTCTCTCAGGGGGGGATTTGAGGCAGGAGATAGATGGGCCCCAGGGTGAGCAGCTCGAGTTCGTTCCCTGGGGACAGAAACTCCATAACAGCAAGAGCAAGTGAGGAGGCTGAGCCCTGCCCAGATAGAGGATAAGAGACCACATATTCCTCATTCTTGAAGTCAAGGAGACCTTCCCGACTACACACGCACAGAAAGGCTCCTCGAAGGTCAAAAGGGAGGGGGCGGCACCTCATAGTGAGTGATGCCAACCTACCCATAGGCCTCTTCGTTAGCATCCATCTTGGCTAAGAGATGCACGCGCACACATGGGAGGACACTGAGATAAACCAAATACGGACTCAGAACCAGGCAAATCAAAATGATTGGCCAGGGACTTCCCTGGTGGTCCAGTGGACTCCAAGCTTCCATTGCAGGGTCCTCGGGTTTGATCCCTGGCTGGGGAACTAAAATCCCACAAGCTGCACAGTGTGGGGGTTGGGGGGGGGGGAGATTGGCCAAAGGAAACCCAGAAGAAATGCCCCATAAAAGTGATTCAAACTACCACGAGGGTACGACTCTCTCTCTGAACCCGCCTGTGTGTCTATCCACACGTACTCTTTTTTCCCTCCTAATAAACACTTCACTTGTTTCACTACTTTCCGTCTCTTTGTGGCAGTTCCTTTCCACACAGCTGATGGGCCAGGACCTTGTCACTGGCCACTGGTCCCTGGTGGTCTGGTGGATAGGATTCAGTGCTCTCACTGCCGCAGCCTGACTTCAATCTCTGGCCGAGAACCAAAATCCTGCTTCAAGCTGCTGCAGGTGGAGCTCACCCAAGATCAGTTCATAGGATGGAGAAGGGAACAGGGATAGAGTAGGGGAAACAGGTGGCTAAGACAGAGGTGCCCTGATGTCCCCATTCCCAGGTGAAATCTCAGAAGTGGGAAGTTTATGTAGTTAAAGGGGAGCTGTACACTGAGAAGCTTTGGTCTCCTTCCTTCCTGCTAGGACCCTGGCAAGGACAACACCAAGTGACACAGCCCTAGGGCAACTTGGGGACATTCACAGCAAAGGGACAGCAGAGGGGCAGCCGAGTTGGACAAAGAGGACACCTGAGTTGGCATCTTCAAGCCGCCCCTGGTTCCCAGGGGCGATCTTACGTCCTGCACCCAGATTTCTGCCCCCGGGGCCGCTCCCTTCCACCCCCTCCCCTGCACTGTGCCCGGACTCCCCTGGCTTCTCAGAAGCCCTGAGGAAGGGGGAAAATTACCTTGCAAGGGGAAGGGAGGCCATCACATCCCCTCCCTGCAGCCTCATCTTGCTTGCAGGTAGAGGAAGCTCTGCTTTCAGTACTTCCTTAAACACCCCCAAACCACCCCAAGCAGAACTGCATCATCTAGAGAGCAATCGATCGATGGATCCCCCGCAGTGTCCCCAGCCCAGTAATCCAGAGCAGTGGGAAAGCCCAGGCAAGTGATGCAAATGTGCAATGAAACCCAGGCACTTCCTGCCTTCAAGTTCTTTGCTGTGTGGATTAAGCTGATATGTCTCTGAGCCTGCTTTCGGTGGAAAATGGGAATCAGAGCATCACCCAGTTCCCAGGGCTCGGGTGAAGGTTCCAAAAGGTGATACCTGCCGAGTTCTTAGCATGGGAATAAGCCCTCGATATGAATGACTCTTTGGATTGCTTTCTGTTTCTTTGTTACCACGACAGGTGCCACATTGAATTTTGTGTGTGTACATCTCTGTTTGTGACACGTGCGTGCGAGTGTGCTTACGAAATGAAATCCTTGAAGTGAAACTGATGGACATTAGGGGAGGTGCATTCTGGGATCTTGATGGATTTGCCAAACTGTCCTTTCAAAAGGCTGGATCCATTTCAAATCCCAGCATCCGGGTATTAGGGATGCTTTTCACCTACATGCTTGCAACACCATGAATCTTCAGATTCAACCAACGCTCTGATCATTTACCAAATTACGATAGGTGCAAAAGAAAAGGTGTATTCTGTGTGCTTTCAATTTTTAGTTATCTTATTCAGAACAGAGATGATATCGCGTTTCACGTTCGATCATATTTCTTTTTAGAACCTGACTTCATATTCATTTCATTTTCTAGAAAGTATTAGTCATTTCTTAATGACTTAACTTCTGAGTTATTTATATCTTAGGAGAACAGTTTTGTCTATTTTGGACCTTGCAAACCTTTCTTTTTTTCTGTCTTGCTGCTTGTGTGTGTGTGTCTGTGTGTGTGTGTGTGTGTGTGTGTGTGTGTGTGTGCCTTTAACTTGGAAGGTATTTTTAGTGCAGACATTATTAACTTATACGTGAAACATAACAACATTCTTTTTTATGTCTTCTTCGTTTTTTTCTAACGTACTTAAAAAGTCTGCATGCACCCAGGTGAATTTTTATGAATGCATCATACTTTCAGTACTTTCATAACTGAAAGTGGGGTCTGGCTAGTCACCGTTCAAAAGCCAATAAAGAGGCAAGGTCTTTGGAAAGGAAAGTTTGCTTTATTTCAGATGCCGGCAACGGGGGTGGGGGATGGCCGAGGGCAGAGGACGGACTCCTGTCCAAAGGCCGACTCCCCGCCATAATCAGTGGGCAAGAGCTTTTATACATAGGGGGAGGGGACTACATACAGAAATAATCATTTTGAAATTGGTCAGCGGTGATCTGACCAGCGTCATCTTGATTGTTTCAAGTACAGTTCAAGTCTTCAGTTCCAGGGTCGGTTTGTTCCCATTTCCTTAGGGCCAGTTCTCGGAATTGTGGCAACTTATGTCATGGCTACATTCTGGTCATCGTGTAGTTACCTTCTTCCACCTGGTGGAGGTTTCAGTATCTACAAGACAGCTCACAGGATAGGGCTCAGAATATTATCTAGAGCCCTCGAGAAGGAACTAAAGGTCCTTGACTTTGCTTAATGACTAAACTATTATTATTTAGTCTTGCTGGGCTGTTTTCCTTTGTTTCTGCATTCTCCCTTCTCTGATTAAACTTATTCTTTGGCTGAAATTTTTCTACAGACAAAAGGCAGGCGGAGGACGTCGGGAGGAAGGACCACAGGGCCCTGCTCCGTTTCACTTTCATGGCTTCTTTTTTGTGTTTTTTTTTTTGTTTTCTTTTCTTTTTTTTTTCACTTAAATCTGTGATCCAGCTGGAATTTACTTTGGGTTTAGCCATCTTTTAACCTCCCTTGTGAAATTGAGGGAATTTGCATTTTATTGCCAAGAGGGCTGGCGTCATCTTTCTGTGTTGATCAGCCACCTGAACTTCCTTGTGAATTGTCTGCTTGTACCCATTCCCGTTGTTCTAATGAGCATTTCCTGGGGGGAAATAGCAACATTAAAAGCTAGCCTTTATTGACCACTTGCTGTGTGCCTGCGCTGTGCTAAGGGCCTTGCATGTGTCTCTCCTTAAAATCTCATCACAGCCCATTTTATTATTATTTAAATTTTTTATTTTAATACAATTTTTAAAGGTTGCTTTCCATTTGAAGTTATTACAAAATATCAGCTACATTCCCCGTGTTGTACGGTACATCCTTGAATCTGTCTTACAGCCAGTAGTTTGAACCTCTCACTCCCTCACTCCTATATTGTCCACACACACACTGGTAACCACCAGTTTGTTCTATCTGTGACTCTGCTTCTTTTATGTTATATTCACTAGTTTGTTGTATTTCACAGCCCATTTTATAGATGGAAACATTGAACTTAAGCTGATGGGGGTGTAAGTTTCCCAAAGGCTAAAATGTGACATTCCAGAGATTGGAATCCAAGTGTGTTGAGAAACTCCAGATTCTACAAACTTAACCATGCTCGGTAGCAATTATTTGTGACTATGAATGGCTTTCAGCTAGATGGAGGTAGGGAAAGGACACCAGGTGGGCTACAAAGAACCATCAAAGGTCCGGAGTGGGGACCATGACAAGACAGGGGTTGGAAGGTCTTGCAGATGGAGTTAGCCAGCAGAGCTAGACTTTAGAACCCAGCGGGGGTTTCATACGGTATGAAAGTAGGTCGGGGACAGTTCTGAGGATCACGCCCCCAGGCCCAGGAGAGCTTAATGTCTCTTTGAGGGTGCTGCTGGCTAAATCCCCAGGCCTGGAATCCTAGGGTTTTCATAAAGGAAATTCCTTTTGTAGTTGGGGGGTCTCAGGGAGTATACGATCACCTGGATCCCAGGAATTCTGGACACTTTTGTCTCCCCTCTTTCTTCTACCTGCCCTCCCACATCAGCAAACGCTGCTGGCTCCAGCTCTGATATCTAGTCCCTATTCACCTCCTTCTTCTCTCCCCCACCCCATTCCCACCCCAGGCCAGGCCACTGTAACTCCTCACTCTGGAATGAAATTTTCAAGTCTCAGTGTCTACAAGTAAAGCTTCTTAGACCACAGCCACATGCACTTGGCATATACAGTCTGTGACAGCTTCTGTGCTACTAGTGAGTGGTTTGATTCACTGATCCTAACAAAGTATTGTCCCAACCCTACAAAGCCCAGGTAGCGTCTCTTCATCTTGTAGCTATGCCGTTGTTACTCGTTTCCTGAGGCTGCCATAACAGAGCACCACCCACTAGTGGCTTGAGACAACAGAAATCTACTCTTTCACCGTTCTGGAGGCCAGAGATCTGAAATCAAGGTGTCCGAAGGGCTGCACTCCTTTCAAAGGCTTTAGGGGAGATTCCTTCTTTGCCTCTTTCTGGCTTCTGGGGTTTGCCGGCAATCCTTGGGATTCTTTGGTGTGTTTTGCATCACTCCACTGTCTACCTCCAACTTTCCTCTGTGTCTCTGTGTGTCCTCTCCTTTTCCTATGAAGACATCATGGGATGTAGGGTCCACCCTCATCCTGACTTCTGCAAAGACCCTGTTGCCAGATGAGGTCACATGCTGAAGTTCTGGGTGGACATGAATTTGGGGGTGACATAGTCAAGCCACTACAGTCATCAAGGATGGGTGTCCTCCAAGACCACAGGGAAACAGAATTGAAAGGCAGTGTGGCATGTTTACAACATCAGGCTATGGACGTGACCCTTGGTCAGCTTCTACTCTCTTCCTATTAGGCAGGTCAGTCATGTGACTGCATCAGGGGTGGTCCCACCACGGGGGCGTCAGGGAGGCTGGGAAGATGGAGAGGAACACATAGATATTTGGGGACCCCTCCTCCATCCCTGGGTGCTGTGGCTGTAGCCCTGAGGCCCAGCAGAGCATCTGGTCCATAGTGGATGTTCAGTGAAGGTTTGTTGAATGAGTACCAGGAAGGTGAGTGTGGGAAGTCAAATAGAAAAATTGAGGGGCACCCTGGCCCACCTATTCTGCAGACTGGGGACCGGCAGAAGTTGGAGGGGAATTCCCTGCACTGAAGAACTGAGTCTGGTCCCTCCCTCTGCCGGACATCCCCAGGGTGGGGCACGGTTGGTCCCTGGCAGGTTCGGGCAGGCAGAGAGGGCCCCATAGCTGTGCGCGAGCTGAGGTTCCTTCCCTCTTCCTGCCTGCCGTCTACATACCCTCCACCCTGTCGCACAGCTGATGAAGTGCTTGCAGAGG
Source organism: Balaenoptera acutorostrata (assembly GCF_949987535.1). Taxonomy (NCBI): domain Eukaryota; kingdom Metazoa; phylum Chordata; class Mammalia; order Artiodactyla; family Balaenopteridae; genus Balaenoptera; species Balaenoptera acutorostrata. The sequence continues at coordinate 181,223,109 of NC_080065.1, forward strand.
ATCATGATGGCAGAGGAGGCCTCGGGCTGCCAGGTGCCTCACCGGCCCTGGGTGTCCATCTGGTGGGTGGCTTTGTTGCTGCTTCTCCTTGGCATGGTGATAGGCTGCCTCGTCTGCAGTGTTCACCTCACCCGAAAGCAGCAGCTGGATTCAACTGGGGTAAGTCCAGAAGGGAGGAAGAGAGAGACAGACGTACATCTGCCTTCTGCAAGCTCAGGAGCGTGGGGACCTCCAGCTGGGGCCGGGCCCTGGGGAGGGGGTGCAGCGCCGAGGGCAGGTGAGCAACTGTGGAAAGAATCAGCTCGGGGCAGAGGGATGGTGAGCTAGAGCGCAGACTAAGAGACTAGCGAGCAAAAAAGAAAAAAAAAAAAAAGATCAGAATGAGATGAATAAAAATCTGCCAGGGGGACTTCCCTGGCCGTCCAGTGGTTAACACCCCTCGCTTCCAATGCAGGGGGGTGGGGGGGTTCCATCCCTGGTCTGGAGAATTAATAGCCCGCATAGCGCACGGCACGGCCAAACAATAGAAACAACAACAAATCTGCCAGGAAGAAAGATCTGGTGGAAAAGAACAGAGCGAGAGAGACCAGAGCAGGGAGGGGAGGCGGGGGCAAGGCTGCCCCCGGGGGTCTCCGGCTTAGGATAGTCAGTTCTGCCGACACCAGGAGGTAAATCCCGGGTGGAGATCCCGGGGTGGAGAACGTATCTGAGAAAGATACGTACTGTATGGGGGCCTGGAAAATGACTCGTCTTTGGTGTTCCCCCAGCAGGCTGACTCAGAGGCTGCTGGGGGCTTCTCGAAGCTGGGAAGGGGCAGTTCCGGGGCCTCCAAGGACAGGAGGAACCCTGGACACCTACCACGGGGTCCGGCTTTGGGGGCTGCATTACGGGGGTGGGAGAGCTTTGCAGGGGGAGAGAGGCAGGTGTGCCAAGGCGCCCTGTGTTATATCCTGGAAACTAAGAAGTTCTTCAGAAGGTCTTCTCTTCATGCTCACAGCTAGTTCAAACCTACTTCCTCTTTAAGAGTCCTTCACAAAGGTCCCAACTCAGTCCGGTGGGATGATGGGTGGATAGAAGGACGGGTCGAGAAAAGAGAGCTTCTTCCCTCGGGAGCATTCAAGACCTCTGGTGCTTAGGTGTTCAGCCCTCTTTTCTTTTCTTCCAGTGGGACTTAGCGGAGCTGCAGCTGAATCACACAGGTAAAACCAGATGCATATGTGTGTTGGAGAAAGAGAAAAGAAGGAGGGTGGGGGAGGGAGAGAGAGAAAGAGAAATTGAGAACGGATGAGAAAAAGAAAGAAAGAGAGGGAGATACGG